>NC_072413.2:82877253-83191086 GCF_028858775.2 Pan troglodytes
ACACAGAAGCCATCATTGCTCCCAAGGCAGATGTAGGCTGGCTGATGAGCTTAGACCAAAACAGAGGGTTGGCTAGGGGATTCCAGGTGTCCTCCTGCAGAGCAACTGGTTCTGCTCTTGCAGGCATTTGAGATCAAAACCACTAACTTCATTTGATTCCTGAAACTCTTTGGCATCTTGAAGACCATTGGAAGCTTTCTTGACCTTTGATCCTCTAGCCTTCAACAAGCCTCAATCCTCTTATATTCGTTTTTAAATCATTCTCTTAAAATACTTAGAATGGTTTTCATTTTCCTGATTAAACCCTGACTTAAAAATGCATTTATTCATTCTAAGAAGACTAGCATTACTATTACCTCATGTTTGTTTTTTACATATCAGCATACAAAGTACTGTCATACACATTTTTTCCCTAATTTATCCTATAATATATATATGAAGTGGATAGAGTAATCATTATCTCCAATTTATAAATAATTTACCTGACCCCAAATTTCCCTGTGGTTTTTGTAAATATTAAAAGAAAAATATTAGATAAAATGAAGAAAGTTTAATTAAGAAAGGAAACAAACAAAACACAACTACTTACAAATTGGGTAGCCCCTGGAATAACAGCAGATTAAGAGAGACTCCAGGGATGCTTCATGGTTGCAGAAAATTTAAGGACAGAAAAAGAAAGTGATTACAGAAAAATGGAAGTGAGGTACTGAAATGGCTGGTCTGGACACAGCTTGACATTTCCCTTCTTTGAACATGGTTTGAACAGTTGGCTGCCTGTGAGTAGTTGAAGTATGGCTGCTGGAATTGGCTGAGACTCAGCTATTATTGCAGAAGCATACTCCTAAAGTAGGTTTTCAATTTACTAAGTTAGGTTACAGTTATGTGTAAGGATTCACAGATGGAAGTACAGA
Source organism: Pan troglodytes (assembly GCF_028858775.2). Taxonomy (NCBI): domain Eukaryota; kingdom Metazoa; phylum Chordata; class Mammalia; order Primates; family Hominidae; genus Pan; species Pan troglodytes. The sequence continues at coordinate 82,878,165 of NC_072413.2, forward strand.
GTCTTTCTCGGGCACAATTTAGTTTGATTTAATATAAGGAATGACCTCAAGCAAGCTGGTAACATAATCAATATGAGAACCACAGTCAGAATGTTCCGCATTAAGAAGAAAACAAATTATAAGGTGTAATTTTTTAAAAAAGAAATAAAAAGATGAAGCACTGGGAGCCAGTGAAATTTGGGGATCTTTTAAAAAACTAATATAAACTCTAAGGCCATTTCTTAGCCCCACACTGAATCTGTCCAGAAAGATTTGTAGTGTGAGTTACACCTGCTTTAATTAAACACAAAAAAGCTAGGCTAGTACCTTAACATTTTATTTTTAATTTTATATATTAATATTTATGCTAATGTGATGCAATTTCCCTTTGAAAACAAAAATTAAAAAAGAATTGAATATGAAGTCAGCAGTAGCATTTCTTAAATATGGCATCTTTGAAAAAAAGTTTCTCCTTTTAAAAATATTGTTTGATTGCTTTCCTCTTCCCACTGTTTTAAATAGAAAAAAAAACAATGAAATGGAAAGCTTAAAAAATGACTTTTAATTTGCAAACATTTCTTGTTATTGTATTTAGCATTTCCATTAGAAGAGTAAGTCCCTGTGGAAATATTTTAATGCATATTTGTTTTTCCTTTAAAATGTATTTGACTATTATAGAAAATGATTTTTTAATAATAGCATTGCTTTTAAAATTATAATATACTGCATATCAAATTAGAGACTTCACATCATACTTGTTGTATTTTGTTAGCATGAAAAAGCCTTATAAAATAGATTATCAATTATGTATGAAAATTTCTGCATTTATCAATGAAGAGAACTGGTAATTTTCTTCTGCCTGTAAGTTCATCATTTTATCAGTTGTATGTTCTTCCTTTGTATATCCATTTATTTTTTCTATTATAGATATATTCATTTAAAATAATTCAGATAAGCTTTCCCCGTATATACCTTTAGAAGCAATGGGAAGGAAAACATATTTTCCTCCTTATTTTTATTGATTTGTGTATAATATAGGTTATAATTTCATTAATAGGTGGTTTTAGTTCTTTTAGTTCTAAAAGCTGAAAACTACTAAGTCCGTCATCACATTGCATTCTTCTGTGTCTTTTTGTGTGTCTCTGTGTGTCTTCTCCTCTAAAGCTACTTTTAAAAGTATAGTAAGAACCCGGAGGCAGAGGTTGCAGTGAGCTGAGATCACGCCACTGCACTCCAGCCTGGCAGCAGAGTGAGATTCCATCTCAAAAAAAGGTATGGTCAAAAGAGTCACTGAGCCAGTGAATATTTAGAACATTGAATATTTTCATAGAAATGACATCACAGTGACCATTATCAACCCTGCAGTTTTCACAAAGTAGGTCTGTGCTGCTGTCTTTGACTAACACCTTTAATCCAGCTCCTGGAATCATAGCCTCATTAACTATTAATTGAAAAAGTCCAAAAGAGGGAGTATATTTGGTAAATACTGCAATTTTACATAAGGGCTCAAATAGGCTTGGAAAACTCCATGACATTGTTATTTAGAAGACATTGACCAGACTATTAGCAATTACAGTAAAAGTAAAACCACCACTCCCTCTGCAACCTCCAAAAACCAGCAAAAAAATACTTATCAAGTGCTTCTTAACTTCAGCCTCTGACCAAATGCTTTACATAAATTTACATCAATCTTTTGTGTTTTTTACAACACTATAAGGTAGATGTTCTTATCATCCATATTTTGCAGAGAAGAAAATTGAGACATTGGAACATTAGGAAATTTTCTCTGAGTCCTTCAGCTGTAAGTAGTAGAAGGAGGGTTTGAATCTAAGTGCCTGATTTTGCACTTACCTGCTCTGGTATCTTGTCTGCAATGTGAGATGGTTTTAATGATTAGCTGTGTGGTTATCATTGCTATTATAAATGATTGCCAATTCCCTGAGTTGACTCATTCATTAAAATTATCCTCTGTTTTTAAAACGGACCAAGGTGGAGAGATCAATAAATCTATCTACTGTCTTTTATTCTAACACTTGAGGTATCTAGCTCTCTCTGCTGACAGTAAAGCCCAGTGTATACATGGCATCAGAAGATGGAACATACAAATTTTCACATCTCATGAGTCCATCAATAAAGTGGTACAAATGAGTAGAACAGGAATGATAAAATGAATACATGAGTTTCCTAGGATTGCAATATCAAATTACCACAAACTTGGTGGCTTAAAATAGAAATTTATTCTATCATAGTTCTGGAGGCCAGAAGTCAATCAAAGGTGTCAGTAGAGTGGGTTCCCTCTGGCTGCTGAGGTGTGATCTGCTCCATGTCTCTCTCCTAGCTTCTGGCGGCTGCCAACAATTTCTAGTGTCCCATGGCTTATAGTTGTATCACCCCAATTTCTGCCACCATTGTCGCATGGCCTTCTTCTCTGTGTCTTTCTGTATTTTCTCCTTTTTCTGTATCTTATAACTACAATTGTCATTGGATTTGGGGCCAATACTAATCCAGGACAATCTCATCTGAAGAACCTTATCTTAATTATATCTGCAAAGATAATTATTTCAAATAAGCTCACATGCTTTGGTTCTGGATGGACATATCTTTTGGGTAGCCACTATTCAACACACTATAATGAATATATAATTACATAATTTATTATATTCATTGACTCAATCAAAATCAGCAGAAGAAGCAACAGGCCAACCATAATCATAAGCTCTCTTGAGTATACCTGCTGAAATTAATTTATTTTTTATAATGGTTTTATAATTTATTTTATAATTTATTTTTTATAATGACATCATTTCCCTTCATTGTTTCACGCTCTTTGAAAGCATAAAGCTTTCCCAAATTTCTTTTAACCTCCTTCCCTCTCCCAAATGAAGCTACATAAACAAGTGATCCCTGGCTTTAACTCAAGTGACTATATTATTTGAATTATTTTACCATTGGAAGGATACCTTATTGTTGTAGCTACTGAGAGTGCAATATGTGCAGTTAAGTGTGAGTTGTCTCCTCTGTTCCATTTCTTTCAGTGCCAACTGGATTTTGCCTCCTTCTATTTTTATGATCAAGTAATGTTAATAGTCTTCACATAGACCCCATCTATAAACTTGTCTCTCCCTAAGCTCTTGGTAACCTGTAGCCATGCCTTTCTTTTCACTGACTTTACATACTTTTTCTTTTAACTTTGATAATTTGCTTTCTCTTTCCTTCCTTCCTCCCTCCCTCTCTCTCTCTTTCTCTTTCTCTCGCTTCTTCCTTCCTTTCTTTCTCTTTCTTTCTTTCTTTCTTTCTTTCTTTTCTCTCTCTCTCTCTCCCTCCTTCTCTCTCTCTCTCTCTCTTTCTTTCCTTTCTTTCTTTCCCTTCCTTCTTTCCTCTCTTTCTTTCTTTCTTTTTTTTTTTGAAATGGAGCCTCACTCTGTCACCGAGGCTGGAGTGCAGTGGCATGATCTTTGTTCACTACAACCTCTGCCTCCCAGGTTCAAGCCATTCTCCCACCTCAGCCTCCCAAGTAGCTGGGATTACAGGCATGGGTCACCACGCCCAGCTAATTTTTTGTCTTTTTAGTAGAGACGGGGTTTCACCGTGTTGGCCAGGCTGGTCTCGAACTCCTAATCTCATGTGATCCACCCGCCTCGGCCTCCCAAATTGCAGGGATTACAGGCGTGAGTCACCGCACTTGGCCAGATAATCTGCTTTTTCTAAAACAATAGATTCTCTTTCACTCAACTGTGAGAAACCATTCTCAGCACAGAGATAAAACAGCACAAATACTGCCTTGTGTTTGAAAATGTTTTTTGAACTTTTAAAGTGTTTTTCTGTCCCCTGACAAAAATAGTATTCATATATTAAAATAATACCTGAGTTCTCTTGGTCTATCTATAAATATCAAATGTAAGTGTGCAAACAAACACCAGCTGTGGTTTTACATTGCAGTCCTTGTGAACTTTATAGGTTTTGATGAGAATTGAAAGTTTATTGTATTTAGTGTTTTTTTTTAAATTTGAGATCTATTTAGAATGCTAACTTTAAATGTGTTGCTGATTTTTTAATGTAATAATTATTATTTAAAAATGCCAACTAGAAAATAAGTGATATGATAATTTATTAATTTTTCACTTGACATAAAGTAGTTCTATCAAGCTAAAAACTGTAGAAACATTTAAAAAGTATTAATAAACAATAAATTATATATGAATTAGACTAATTTATGATATTGAAAAAATTAAGAATTTTACTTAACATCACTTTTTTTTGTTTGTTTGTTTGAGACAGAGTCTCGCTCTGTTGCCTAGGCTGGAGTGCAGTGGCATTATCTCAGCTCACTGCAGCCTCTGCCTCCTGGGTTCAATGATTCTCGTGCCTTAGCCTCCCGAGTAGCTGGGACTACAGGCATGTGCCATCATGCCAGGCTAATTTTTGTATTTTTAGGAGGGATGGGGTTTTGCCATGTTGGCCAGGCTGGTCTCAAACCCCTGACCTCAGGTAATACACCACCTTGGCCTCTGAAATTGCTAGGATTACAGAAATTATCTTCTTATAGTATACTTTACATACCATAAAATGCACCTGTGGACAAATCTGGGCACATGTGTTAACTATCACCATAATAAAGACTATCTCCATGGTCTGAAAGAGATTCCTTGTGCCTCTTTGCAGTCTGGAAGCCCAGTTCCTGCCCCAGAAAATTGATGATCTGCTTTTTGCCACTAAAGACTAGTATTGCCTATTCTAGATTTTTATATAAATGGAATCATACAGTAAGTGGTCTTTTTGTCTGAATTTTTTTCAGCACAATGTTTCTGAGACACAGCTGTGTTGTTCCATCTGTCAGTACTTGCTCCTCTGTGTCACCAAGTAATATTCTGCTGTGTAAATATAACACATATTGTTTATTCATTTACCTGTTGATGCGTATTTGGGTTGTTTGAAGCTTGTCACTATTCTGAATAAACCTGTGTATTTGTGTGCAAGTTTTTTGAGACACATATTTTTAATTTCCTTAAGTGAATACATGAGGGTAAAAGTCATAGGTTACATGGTAACTGCATGTTGATAAGAAGCTGTCAAACTGATTTTCATTTACAATCCCACTAGCAATATATGAGTTTCAGTAGTTCCATATATTTTTTTAAAAATTAGAAAAATTAAATTTATCAGAGTTTATTCAAGCAAAAAGATAATTCATGAATTGGGCAGCACCCTGAATCCATAAATATTCAGAATGCTTCACTCAGCAACATGATCAGGCAGTATTTATTGAAAGGAAAAGGAAGTGACATATGGAAATATTCTCATTGGTTATAGCTTGACATTTGCCTTATTCGAACATATCTGAGCATTTTGCAGCTTGTAACTGGCTGAAAGCTTGGCTGTTATAATTGGTTGAGCCCAGTTTACTTGTAACAGTAATATGCTCTCAAGTTATGTTGCAGTTTGTTTACTTATTAAGTTACATAATGCTACATATGAAAGCAGCTTTAGGCCAAATTTAAAGTAATTTAACAATTCCTCTCTTTTGGTCAGCTTCTGAATATTGAGAAGCTGACCAAACCATTGGGCACTGACCCTACTTTCTGTTTCCATCATAATGAACTTCTTTGGTCTTGGTGTGGAATTTACAATTTACAATGCCAACTAGTTGAAAGACTCTTTATGCTTTGTTCATGTTTTTGTTATTCTAACCACACATTTTGCAGGCATCATTAAGACAAGTTTTCTATATTTGGTAGCAATTAGGTTATTAATTGGAAAGGTCTGGGTATTGTTTCCATCAAGGGTAGGAAAGCAAGTAGCAGTGATGTCTGAATAACAAGGACAGCTTTCCACTCTTCCTTTGGGGAACACTGAGAGGCACTGGCATTAGTGAAATTGCTTCCTGATTTTTGAGCATTAGCCCACAAACCCAAAAATTGCCTACGTAAGGTTTCTTGCTACAGCTTAAGCCTTTACTAAAGCTATCCACAAGTTATGGTCTCATGGATTTTTCTGTAAGGATAGAGAAGGGATTAGGACAGGAGGAAATAGGGAGGAAAAATAAGGCTTTCAGGATGGTAGAGAAGTCTTGATCTGCAATCTTGGGAAAGTTGTCTATCTCTAGAATGCTGTCTGCTTCTGGGAAAAAAGTTCTCTGGCCAAATTTACATAAGGGTCTACAACAGGTATACAGTTACAGGAGTCTTAATGGCCTTTTTAAGTTGTAGTATTTAGACCCAAGGTACAAGTCCCTGAAGTTTTACCACAGTGTGGGGGCGAGAAGAATTTGGCATGGTCTCTTCCAATGGAGTTTAAGGGCAATCTTTCTCTGTTGTCATTTTCAAAGACCCAATCTCTCGGTTCTAGGTCATGAAGGATCTGGTTGCCATCAGCTGATAGATCACAGAAAGTTTTCTGTACTTGGTGAAAATACACTTGAGCATAATGCATTAATGTTTTGTATTAGTCAGTCATGTCAGAGTTTAAAATAGTGAGAGATACATGGGGAATTTTATTACTAGAAACATAAGTCTTTCAGTATTTATTTTATAAATGGTCAGTTTATGTTTTCTGATGGAAGTCAATCTTACTGCCTTTCTAGAAGACAGATAGTGATAGGGACAATGATAGTGCCACTGTATTTGTAACACTTTATTTAACTGCCTTATAATTTTCCAGTAAAATGGGTTTCTTGGTTGCTGGAGACACATTTTCTTATAACTTTTTAGTTACTATCATAGCATCAGCTTTAATACATGGGAAAACTTTTATCCAACCTGAAAACATGAAAGCTATTATAAGAACATAGTGATACCCCATTGAGGGTGGCAATTGAATGCAAGTCCATCTCTACACATTCACATGGTTCATCAGGTGGTGATGAACACCTGATCCAAAATGTGTGGTTAGAATAACAAAAACATGAACAAAGCATAAAGAGTCTTTCAACTAGTTGACATTGTAAATTGTAAATTCCATACCAAGACCAAAGAAGTTCATTATGACGGAAACAGAAAGTAGGGTCAGTGCCCAGTGGTTCAAAACACACCACCTGAAGTTTTGATTGTCTTCCCAGGACTACAGTTTGACAAACCAAACATCAATTATAAACAATTTTAGCAGTTCTACAACAGTAACCCGCCAATATTTTTTTCCACAATTTGGATTATTTTTCTCATTCCATGATGAGTTGTAGAGTGCAGAGCTTTTAATAATGGAAGCTTCAAGAACACAGAAGAATCAGATGGTTGTCTTGGCCCTCTGTGAGTCCAAGCTTAATATTGAGTTTACATCTTTTTAAAAACTAATTTTGTTTTTCCAATTCAGATACCAATTTTGTTTTTCCAGGTGAATCGCACAGTTTATTAAGTAGATTATCACAGATAATTTGACTTGGATAAATCCTATGAAGTTTGTTCAGATTACATATCTTAACAATGTCAGTACTAGGTGACTTAGCATGAAAATCTGCCAAATAGTTTTCTTGGTATTTAATTAAGTTTTATTCTGCTTGATGTTGGCTTAACAGTTTTTAAAATCAGTCAGTTTCTTTGTTAGAGTTCTGGAAATTCTTACAGAGTTCAGAGGCATGATCTCAAATTATCAGAAACCTGTATTTGTCAGAATCCTTTCCGTGAATCTCCTTGAAGATGAAAGTGTTTAGGTTTATCATTGCTCAGGGAGGTACCAAAGTAAACAGTTAACCATCTGTGAATTACAAGACTTGAAATGGCCATGATTAAAGATCTGGTGAAAGTTCATTGCAACAGTTACACAAATTGACAAGTAAATTTGGCTATTTCTGTTGCATATAACATTTTATGGTAACTACTAGAATTATGACTGATAGCATTATACCAGGACTATTCGATTTCTGTGAATTTCATACAATTTCTAAAATACATATTAATATCACATCCATACAAATATAACCCAAGGAAGGTTTACCATTGCTTATTATTTGACAAGGCTTTCAATATAATTTAATATACTAAATAAGCCACATTATCTCAATATCTCTGTTTTTGTAAGGAGAGTTATCTAATTGAGGTATCCTATGCATCTATATGGAAAATTCTGAAGTTAATTCTAGGTCAAGACAAACACTTGAGTTTGATTTGGAGAAATTCACACACAAAAAATAAGAGACTTGAAATACTTGATCAAAATAAAATCTTAGGTCACTATGAACAACAGTCATTCATTTAACCAAAGTAATAATTAAAGGGCTTTAAAGGTAAATACAGAATGTAACCTGGCTGTAGAAAAACCTTAAATCCTTTAAAAAAAAAAGAATTCAGCTTTTTCACATGATCAAAACCTAATGAAGACATCATTAATCTTAGAAAATTATTTAGGTAAAACAGTGAATTTTTATTTCCTAGCCAAATTACTCAGAAGTTTAAAAAAAAATTCAAAATTTTCTATTAAGGGAAGACCGGCCGGGTGCGGTAGCTCACGCCTGTAATCCCAGCACTTTGGGAGGCCAAGGCGGGCAGATCACCTGAGGTCAGGAGTTCGAGACCAGCCTCAACATGGAGAAACCCCGTCTCTACTAAAAATACAAAATTAGCTGGGCGTGGTGGTGCATGCCTGTAATCCCAGCTGCTCGGGAGGCTGAGGCAGGAGAATTGCTTGAACCTGGGAGGCAGAGGTTGCGTGAGCCAAGATAGCGCCATTGCACTCCAGACTGGGCAACAAGAGCGAAACTCCGTCTCAAAAAAAAAAAAAAAAAAAAGGGAGACCAATACTCCAAAAAACCCTGTTGTTATAATAGCGAGAACAAACTTCTGGTGTTGTATCAGTACATTTTTTATACTGATAGTCATCTTTTATAAAATTTTATAATTTACTTCTAATCTTAGCCAGTTTGATCACACATAAAATTCCTTTCATAAGGTTCATCTTCCACAAGCCTTCCACAGCTTTCTCATCCATTTAGTTTTTGTCTTATACTTTCCCTTTCTCATTTGGGAACCATGAATCATTCTATTTTAGAGCAAAAATTATGCTTTTTACCTTAAAAAATAATAAAACATCCTCATATCACTATTCCTCACAAAAGCACATTTTACCTTCCTTGTATATTTTCACAGTGTTGTTTTCTTATTATTTCTAGTGATTTTAGTTACATATATTAATTATAATTTTTACCCTTAGTGATCTTAATTTTCACTGAACATCAGTAAGCAACCAAGTGTCAGCTGTCTGTCACATTAGCAATCTATAATTTGGCAAAATGTATGAATTATAATTTCTAGAAGCGTGTGGTTTCTCACAGTGCAAATTTCTTAATGCGGCACAGAGCACGTTTACTAATAGTCTCAAATATCTTTACTCTCTCTGTAATAAATGAGGAAAACTGATATCTCTATCCTGTTAACTTTTTTTTTTCTTGGTGGTGGGGGCTAGGTCTGAGAATTAAATTGTTTGTACAGATTTTTCTTGGCCTCAACTACACATTTTCAGTGATAAAAATGTAAAATGCTTCTGGTATAGGAAGGACATCTCTTACACGGAAAGTTTATCTTACATTTATATAACTTACTTATTTTTAATAATTATGCTTGGATTTCTGATATTGATAAAATACAAAACAGCCAGCCATTATGTTTTTATAATTATTCTTATTTTACCGATCAATTTTTTAGGTATAGAGATAACATAAGCTTATTTTACCAGTAAACTTAGGTAGGAAAAATTGTGAGTATGTATTATATTTAATGTTGAAAACGCTGAAGACATGCCTATTTTAAACAAAAAAACTTTTTTTTTTGTTATCAAAGATTACCCAAGTCACATGAACTCGAAATGCATTTGGGTTAGATCCTATTTTTTGATAGAATATTTCATTTATATAAGCCTTATTTTTCTTAAAGACAACTAAACAGAGCTCCTTTGTAATTTAATTTGACAGTATAGTAAGATAGACAAATATCACATATACATGTATGTATATATACATATCATACAGATATAGATAAACATATAGAAAGAGATTGTATAGCTTTCATTTTAAAATTTTGTCCATGCACCAAGTACAATAACACAAACTCACTAATTTATTTAAAACTATCTGGATCAAAATTATTTTTCTGGCCAATGGAACAAGATTTCTTACCCAGATGGCTAAAAGTTTTAACTAATATTTATGAAAAAAATACTTTAAAGATTTTTAAACTTGCCTTCTGTAAGGAATCTTTTAAAGAGGCAAGCTTTGATTCATTTCATCTCTTAGATGCCTCTGCAAACCAGTCAAAATTGCATCCCATTGTTTTTGCAGGGTCTTTGATCCCTTCTTTTCTAATTTGCCCAACGAGTAAACAATTTTATCTAAATTAAAACTTCCCCATTGTGGCTGTTTTAATTCTAAGTCTTCTCTAGTAAAGTTAACTCATTTTCCTAAAAATATACAAATTGTGGGCCCATAATTGTCATATGTAAAATTAGCTAGAATCCCATAAGGCAGAGTCCCCAGACTCCTTGGATTGAGACAAACTTATTTTCAAAAAGGTACCAACCTGAAGCCTCTAACTTGATCCAATCCAGGTAATTATCAGATTCAATCCAACCCTGGACCCATCCAGTTTAAGAATTGTTCAAATAAACTCAGTGGACTCAAAACACGCATTTGTGGAGCTCAGACTCTGAGCAAGAACTCACCTACAATCCCAATTGCTATGAGAGATTAATGAGCACAAGGGGTCCTGGGAGGTACCTTTGCATGGTCACTCAGTGGTCCTGGGCATCACTGAAGGTCTACTTTTGATTCTTCTTCTGACGATGATGATAATAATAAGAAACTAAATAGCCCTTACTCTGTGGCAGGCACCATTCCAAGCACTTTACCACTACTAACCCATGTAATCCTCACCACGCCACCATAAAATAGTCACTATGATTAAGCTTATGTTATGTAAGAGAAAACTGATGTTAGAAAGATTAGGTAACCAGCTCAAGTCCACAGCTAGCAAGTAGCAAAGTCTAAATTCAAACCCATGCAGTCTGGATCCAGAGACTTCCTCTAACCACTATGTTCTACTGTAAATTCAATCAGATTATAATAAATATCTAAAATAAAAATCATTGCACACATCTAGGGTATATATAAAATGAAGTACATTTTTACAAAGTTATTTGAACATCATTATTTATTCTGTGACACAAATTTTGTTGAAACTACAGTCTTTTCCAACAACTACATTGGTTTTTAATTCTTAAATCTTGTCTGCCATTTTCCCTTCTGCTTTTCTCCATTTTTCTTTTCTATCTCCACCTTATTTTTCATATCCCCAACGTAATGATGTTTTGCATTAGGACTGAGGAGGTATGCTAGACTGGTGCCTGGTGGGCTACAATGAAACATGCTTCCTGATACTCACACCTTGCATAATCTCATTCTGTATCGTCTCTTGCCTTGCCATGTGACTTGTGTTGGCTAATGGGTCTGTGTAATGTGTGATGCAAGTTAAGCATCTAGTGCTCTGGTCCTTTTAGGATACTCGCTTTTTGAACCTTGACACCATGTCAATGTCTGGTCTAGGTTGATTAATGACCATGTGGGAAGAAAAACATTGAGATCACAGTGAGAGAGATGTTCGGCCATCCTGACACCCTAACTGAGCTCAACTCCCAAGGGATCTACTAACTGAAATCAGGCACACAAGTAACTTCAGAAGAGAACAGCAAATGAAATTCCCAGCTAACCCAACATTTTTGTGAGAAATAATATGTGTTGCCTTATGCCACTATATTTTGGATTGTTTTTTTACATAGCAATTTATAACTCAACCAGGAGGCAAGGCACGATCTACCTAGAGGAATTTTGCTGTTACTGGAGAAGTTAAAGAAATTGCTATATAGTCACCTCATCACTGTTTTCTGAATTTTCTCACACAAATCCTACCCCTAATCATGAACTAGCCCTGCAAGAGACATCTTTGTCGCAGAACACAGAATGCCAACTCGTCTTGGGAATACACATGACACAGAACTTGCTAAAATAAGTAACCTAGTTTCCTTAAACTCCAGAAATCTGATGTTTGGGATAATGTCAAGACAAACTGAGGAGTTTTTAGTAATAATCATGGAAGTTTGATTACCAGTGGGTATTTGACACATTTGTCCTCATTCATGGTCACATGTTGCTAAGCCAAATCAGAGGCATTGTTTAAATGGCTCCTGATTAATATTCTGGACAATGCAGTAATCAGCTACCCAAATGAACAGTTAATCAGAGCAGTGAGAAATGCATGGCATCTTTAGACTACATTTTATTGCAGTGTAGGGTTTGTCTTCAGAGCTCTGATACCAGAAACAAAGTCACTGTTAGCCCTGAAACTGCACCATCAGTCATTAAACACTTGACCTTTAGAAACAGATACATTTTCTTCAAAGAAATAAGGCAATGTGTTTGTAATCACAAGGAAAGAAGTAAGAATGTTAATAAATACAACTCCACATAGCCAGATGCTCAAAAATCCAGAGGTGGTGTCTGCTGCTGCTGTTTCTTATGCCTTCTTCTTCTTCCTCCTTCTTCCTCCCCTCTATTTTCCCCATTTCCCTTTCCCCCCTCCTCCTTCCTCCTCCTCGTCCTGGCATCTTTAAACCACATTTTACTGTAGCCCAGAGTTTGTCCTTAGAGTTCTTATACCAGAAACAAAGTCACTATTAGCCATGAACCTGCACCACCAGTCATTTAACACTTGACCTTTACAAAGAGATACACTTTCCTCGAGGAAATAAGGCCATACTTTCGTAATCACAAGGTATTTCTTCTTATTCCTCCTTCTTCCTTCTTTTTCTTCTCCTTCCTTTCACTCCATCTAGGATAAAGTCTTAATAAGAGTAGGTTGCATGAGAGTAAGGGTTGCCCTGTTACATTTGCTCTTCCCCGAAGTCTCTCCATGTGTCAGAATAGAGCCTTTCTTGCCTCCTTTTTAACATCACCATGTTTTGTCTTGTGTGCCCTTTAAAGCCCTGTTATATGCCAGGAATTCCAGAAAGATTTAAAGTCTCAGAATATTGGAACTCCTGCAGCTGAGTAATCTTTCCGCTGAGTCAATGTACTGCATTGGTTCCAAAGACCCCTAGGACAACAGGGCCCAAAGCACAGCAGATCAGGCCAATCTGAGGGAAAGATTGGCACCTCCTTCACATTCCCAAGTATCAGAATCAAAAGACCTTAACTGTAAACCTAGGCTTGTGGCCAAGTACTTTTCAAACTTCAAGCAAATATGGTGGAGGCTTGACATTGAATAAACATTAATCAAAACTTTTGACTCACCTTTTTAAAGATATGTTTCCTTCATCATGCGCTCTGTCTTCTCTATGCTTCAGTGTCCTCAGGTATAAAACAGGATAGTAATATTTATCACACAGGATTCTTGGAAGCAGCAAACAAAAAAAATATTTAAAATAAAATATTTACCATGGAGTGTTGGGTTTAGACTATTAATCAAGTTATAAACCCTATAGAACATAAACACTACCACAGATAAAGCATATAAAATACCCTCAAGCTCTAAAAATGTCTGTACTTTCTCTGCATCAGAAGGTACATCATGGATCTGCATTGCTCAGACCCACAACTCCAGGGCTACTGAAGTTTGCAAGCAGAGCAGAGCCCTCAAAAGTTTCAAATCAACCTGACCCAGTGATCCCATGTCTGTATAAAAACTGAAACTTCCTTAACACCAAGATGAAACTCTCAAATACTTAAATCAGTGACATCAGGTTACCAGAACTATGTAACAGTAAATTGTGGTAAAAGTGTGAAATATCAAAGACTTTTTTTTTTTCAAATTTTATTTTAGGTTCAGGGGGTATCTGTGCAGATATGTCACCTGGGTATATTGCACAATGCTGAGGTCTGGGTTACAAATGATCCCGTTGCCCAGGTACTGGGCATAGTTCCCAACAGTCAGTTTTTCAACACTTTTCCCCCTCCCCCTTTACTCCCTCCTCTGTAGACCCCAGTTTCTGTTGTTGCCAAGGCATTTTTATACCTTACATTCTCGATCTCACCTGACTGAGACACTACTTTCTCGATTCACCAGGTTTTGGATCAACCAGGGCATAATCTGTCTTATGGCCAAGGTTTTGTTGTTTATCCTGACATCAGAATGGAAGCTGACAAGGTAATTGTGATCCTTCCATTACCTAGTTAAGAAGACATGTTTCCCTTTAATTTCCTTCTTCTGAATTGGTGTTTATTTACTGGCAGTTCACATCAGAATTATTTCTGTGGCTTTTCCAGGATGTATCTTCCTTTTCCTGAATCAACAGATGTGAAATGGGAGTTTAGGCATGTACATTTTGAAAAAGGTCCACATGAAAATATGAAGTGCGCCCTTGATTAAGAGCCACTTCTAAATTTGAATTAATCTAATATTTGTAAACAATTTTTAAAAGGGAAATCCAGTTATAATTTCATGCAGTTCCCTTCATAATAATTGCATGCTGTATATATTGCAAAAATATTTAATTTTCAAATTTGATTGTCACCATGATTTTACTCTTGATTAACCATAAAAGTTCCAAAAAATTGAGTCATAGCACTGCAGAATTACAGAAGGAAGATACTGCTACGAACTCCTGTACCTTAGAGGGTCACAAAACCCTAGATCTCTCTTTAACTCTACTGCAATAATATTGACCTATATAAACTGCATATATTTAGATTGCACAATTTTATAAGTTGAAACCACCATCACAAACAAAATAAAAAACTTATCTAAAATTCCAAAAAGTTTGCTTTTGCCCTTTTATAATACCTATCTCTAGCTTCTCTCTTTCTGGCATAACTGCTGATTTATTTTCTGCCAATATTTGCTTTATTTTCTTGAAAGATATAGAAATGCAATCATACAGTAAGTGCTCCTATTTTCCTGTTTTCTTTCATTCAACATAATTATTTTAAGACTTATTTATGTTGTGTTATGAATCAATAGTTCATTCCTTTTAATGTAAGTGGTATTCTATTATATGGAATATACCAGATTCTGTTTATTAATTCATGACTGCCATTCGGGTTGTTTCCAGCTTTAGGTTATTACAAAGAAAGCCACTATGAACATGTATATGCATTATTGTTTGGTCATATGCTTTCTTTATTCTTGGGTAAATATCTAGGGGTAGAATGGATGGGTCATAGGTTAGGTATGCATGTAGATTTTAGAAATCTGCAAAAACAATTTTCAAAAATGTGTGATTTTACATTCCCATCAGCAGTGTATGAGAGTCCTAGTACAGCACCTCCACATTCTCATCAACACATGATATGGTCAGTCTTTTTCAGTGTAGCTATTTTGATGCCACATTCATTATGGTTTTAATTTACAGTTTTCTGCTAACAAATGATGTTGAAATCTGTCATGTTTATATTTGCCATCCATATATCTTCTCTGGTGGAAATGTCTGCTGAAACCTTTTATCCATTTACAAAAAAATTGTTTGTTTGTTTTTTATTAAGTTTTGGAGGTTCATTATGTATTCTGTATTCAAGTCCCACATTACATATGTCATTTGAAATATTTTCTCCCAGTCTGTGGCTTGTCTTTTTATTCTCTTTACTGTTTTTGGAAGACCAGGAGTCTTAAATTTTACTAAAGTTTATGTTTTTCTTGTATACATTCTGACTTGATATACTGGCGAAGAAATCTTTTCTTAAATATCTTAAAAGCGTTCTCCAGTGTTATTTTTAGAAGCCTTATAATTTTATATTTTATATTTAGGTGTTTGATCCATTTTGAGTTTCTATTTAATACAGGATAAGATATGAATTGAAGTTCATTTTTTGGTTTGCAAATAAATATAAAATTGCTCTAACACTATTTGTTGAACAAAGCCATTCTTTCTCCACTTAATTATTATAAATAATTTTTAAATAAAAAGATTTAAATATAAAACATTATAGAAACATAAATTTTAAAAATACTTTTTTTGATACAAATGCCAGATTATTGAGGAAAGATTTTCCTTCTACTCCAAGCCACAGCTGATATTAAGTACAATGTAAAAATTGAAACATAAAAACAAAGCAAAGCAAACAAAAAACAAATTGCTTTGAGGTGTCTTTTGAATCTGTGGCCAAGCTAAATGACTAAAACAGATCCACACCTACTTCTGCTGACTCTGTTCTTTATCATTTAGTAAAATACCTACCTGTTGTAGATTCTGGTTGGTAGCTTGTCTGTTGCTGATGACTAGGGACTTCCTACATTATTAAATTTCTTTTCAGGGCATAGGTTAGTAACTTGGGATCACTAGATGATGAAGCCAAAATGTCAGAGGACTGTGGAGAGGATTCTTTCTCCCAAACAGAGATATATTCCATATTGAACTTCATTCTGCATATGAATTCCCAAAGCCCAACTAGGCTTTCCCTCTCTTCAGCCTGTTTTGAAAGAATAAAATATATGGCATGTAACACTTTTAACTTGGAAATTTCAAAGTCTTTGCTGATTGTATTACATCTTTCTATTATCTAAAATGTTCACCCTACTTCTATAGACATGCAATGATATTTGAATAGAAATGTTATGTTTTTCAGATTTTACTTTATAAACACATTAAAAACATTTTAAATTTAATCATTTTGGTACATTAGAACATAGTATTCTGGCCGGGCGCAGTGGTTCACGCCTGTAATCCCAGTGCTTTGGGAGGCTGAGGCAGGTGGATCACGAGGTCAGGAGTTCAAGACCAGCCTGGGCAAGATGGTGAAACTCTGTCTCTACTAAAAATACAAAAATTAGCCAGGCGTGGTGGTGGGCGCCTATAATCCAAGCTACTGGGGAGGCTGAGGCAGAGAGTTGCTTGAACCCAGCAGGCAAAGGTTGCAGTGAGCCAAGTTCACACCACTGCACTCTAGCCTGGATGACAGGGTGAGACTCCATCTCAAAAAGCAAACAAACAAACAAAAAACGTAAAACATAGTATTCTGATGTTGAAGAGAAGACTTCATTATAATGTAGGCAGTGAAGGCACTTGCACCATATGGCTTTCTGAGTCTACGAAAACGTCTAGCAATTTAATCCTATGTATTTGGTTAAAGGAGTATCTAAGTAACTGCATGAGGTAACTTTCCCCTGCTACAGACTGTCAAAACAGCATGAGCCTTCTCACCACTCTAATATTACACTTGGCTGCAAATTACCTCTTTAATGCTTTTTATAACTCCTTATGCCAAAAGTACCATGGATAGCAGGCTGTGTCTGTCTCATGTACGTATAATGCCTGGCATGAGTAGGTACACACACAAAAAACTATGTTGAGTGGATATCTATAAAGAATCAAGCATTCCAATTGGACATTAAGATGTTTATTCCATTATTTAGCAAATTTTACTAAATCCCTATAATATCTTGCTCACGGAGCTAGATTCTGGAGATTCAAAGAAAGTGAGACCCAATTTCTGATTTCAAAGAGATTAAGAGTCAATTTAAATCTGGTTAATACTGCAATAATTATTTTAAGATGATTTTTGGAAGCAAAGACCAATAAATATCACCCATAAATTGGCTCGTCTTGGGAATTTTTGCAGTTTTAGAGCCTGTCCACAGTGTTATAAATGTTATGTGGTAGAGACCTTTAGAATTCTCTACCACACCTGGTTATCATCACTGTCATCTAAACGCTAGAGGGCTTTATAAGGTTCAGGCTCTATTTAGCCTTGTTGAATGTCAATATAAGTAAAAATAATGAAATTTTCATATTCATTTAAAGCAAAATAAGCAGTGGAATAAATGTTTAAAGAGTTATTTTCTTATTAACTTCTAGCAACAGTTTTAAAAGTTCATTTTTTCAAATGACACAAAACTACAGTGGGTTAACATGCATTCATTTTATAGACAAGCAATAAAATTGAGTAAAATTAAGTGGTTATATATAAGCACTACAATGAAAGGAGAGTGGTGCTGCCATATGGTAAAAAAGGACTACTTCTTTACATAACTCTGCCATGATCAGAGAAGAGCTTTTGGCCTTTGTTTATTGCTGAGACATTCATGAGAGTATACAGAAATTGCCCTAATTAATGTAAAGACCTTAATGGTAAATTTTGGACTGTGTATTGCTTTATGTGTTGAGTACCAGTAGGAGCTTGATCCATGCTTTTAACTTGACTTTTAATTTAAAAAATCTAGACCACCAACAAAGGTCGGAAAACCTCACTGCAGGAGACAATGCTAAGTTACTCTTTTTAGTGTTACAATGTTGTAATAGGTTTATCAAGGCCAAGTTTACAAGAAAGGGATGCTTAAGAATACACAGCAAAATTTCAAAACAGGAAAGATTTTAATAGAAGTATAGAGTCAGAAGACATCTGAAACATCATTGTGGCTCACATCATTTTACATCCCATATAATGATTAAAAGAGTTTCTATAACTTGTCAGCCTCATTTAGTGAGTTGTAGACAAAGGCAGAACAAAATCACAATTCCTAGTTCATGATTCTCTCCAATATTGGAAGCTGATTATAGAATATTCTCCCCGCTCTTGATGCATTCTGAGAACTGAGAATTTTTAAATAATATTCAATTTACACTCATAGAGCCCCTGCTTCAAAGAACAAGTTCAGGGGAGGGGATATTTATACAAAGGAAAATAAATATTCAAGCTCTTATATAGCCAATTTAATATTTTTGTACTGAAAAAGAAATTTCAATATTTGTGAATAAAAGAAACTCTCTTCTTTACATCCATCAAGAATTTCATTAAATATTCCTTATTGCTTGTGAAATAAATTTAATTTGTCACTTCAATTCTAGCAGGGTCCTCAGTTTTCTTTGCCTTTCCCTCTCCATACTATTTTCTGTACAATCATCCATTTCCACTGGCTTAAATTATCATCAATATGATGATAACTCTTTCCATGTATATTTCTGTTCCCCCATTTTTGCTTTTGTGTTCCAAAATCAAGTGGATTATGCTCCTCTATATAGGATACCTACAGGCACCTAAAGTTGAACATGTTAGAAATCGATCACATTCTCAACTGCTTTCAAAGTTCCGTTCTCCTGGCATTTTCCACCCCTTTGGACGGCATCAGCTTGCACTTCTGCTACTGCCTCATGCTTTACATCCTTTCCTGTTAATTGTAGCCCTAAAAAGTTCTCAGAGTTCTTCTCTGCTTTTCACTTCCACCACCCCTTCATGACTCCCACCTGACTTCTGAATTTACTTCCCATTTTTCACAACTTTTCATTCTTTTTTGTACCAAGATTGGAGCTAGGATGATCATGCCATGCCCATTATACAAGGGTTAGTCTAGTCCCTAAGGTTGTCAAAAGGCCTTCCCCAGGTTGGACCTTGGACTTTCTCACTGGCCCCATCTCACATCTCACATCAATGACTCCAGACTTTAAGCATTCTGTGTCTCAGCCATTGTAACATTTTTTCAACAATTTCTAAATGCACTTGGCCCTTTTATGCTCCGAGAATGCTCGATATGATATGTTTCTTGTTTTATGTGATGGAATTATATCTCTCCTGTAAGATTTGTGATATTTTTTCTTTGTAAAGCCTCTATTAAATCTCCAAGATAACTAATGGAGCTGCTTTCTCCCTTTTTATGGTCCTGTAGCAATCTGTTTACGTATCTATTGTGACACTCATCACATTACACTCTAACAAACTATTTGTGTGCCTAGTTTTCCCAAATACTGGGAGGTCCTTTAGGGCAAGAATTGTATCATATTCCTCTTTGCAAACAATCAAACCAGAAACAAGCACAGTGCTTAGGGACCAGCTAGCTTTTGGAATATATCTGCTGAATAAAGGAATAATGATGAATGAGTTAATGCATGGATGAAGGCAGCAGTTATGAGTGAATCAAATGTGGCCCCTTGGTTTCCTATCTTGGGAACCAAGTGCAATGGGAAATTAATAGAAAATATACCTAAGGCTGACAATGTAGACATAACTATATAAAGGATATAATATCAAGAAATTACAAGAACCATTGCTTACAAATACCTTCCTGTGAGCTCAATGATGCTCGTAATTCTTTAAAGTAGGAAAAATATTTTTATTATATAATTAAAGAAGTTAAACTAATTAATACCTCAGTTACCAATTTATAATGCAATTTGGAATCAGAGGTCAATGTCATTGAAGCTAATTTCTGCTCTTTATGGAACAATAGTAGAGATCCAGGCTACCTGAGTTTAAGACCCAACTCATCAATGTGCTAGTTTTGCAAATGCATAGATTTCCTTATGTCTTGGCTTTTTCATCTGCAAAACAGGGGCTATAATAATAGGACTATTATCTTAGGAGTGTTGTAATGACAAAACTCAGTAAGTTAACATAGGTGTAATGCTTAGAAGAATGCCTTGAACTAAGATAATTTAAAAAAAAGTCTCAATAATTTATGACTGACATCAGTACTTCTCTGGAGGGAAAAGTATAATAGCAGTTAGGGTGAAGTTTACCAGAGGGTAGGATGGGATGCTACAGATGGAGGAAAAGGTCAAGAAAGATAGGACTCGGACTGTTAAATGCAGTCACTTTCCCCTGAAGTGTATTTTGAGCCTTTACCCAAATCATAATTTGGCACAGCAACTGTTATATCATTGCTTTGTGAGATAATAGTTTGATGCTTTTTATAATAAGAAGACTAGATATTGATGGAAAATGCCTGAGTCCATTTTAAAGTAACTTGAATTTTCCAGAGAAAAAAAATATTGAGTAACAAATTTTAAGACATTCTTTCATGATTGCAAAAACAACAAAATAGCCTCTGTTAAAACAACAACAACAACAAAACCCGGTAAGAACATCAATCTATTAGCATATTGTGGAAAAAGGAAAATAATCCCTCACCTAAGGAGCATAATGCTATGCTCAGTTCTTTACTTTAAAATATATAGGTATCCAAATAAAGCAGAGGGAAGAAAATAAAAGTAGATAGATAATATTGGAATTGAACAGTAAACTCAGGCACTTTGCAGCTGACTGGGCTAATTATGGTAACGTGGATTCTAGAGCTATAAAATAACTTGTCAATTATTATTACTTTTCCACCATTTTCATTTACACAAATGAAGAAACAAGACATAGCCCCCAACACCCAGATAAAAAGGCCAGAATAGTTGTCACGAAGTTCATGTCTTAAGTTAGTGTTTATCACACATAGAAAATCCTTTCAGAGAACAAATTGCTTTAACTTTAGATCCTTGTTATTAACACAGTTTGGACTTGTTTGCTGTCTTCTCATCTCATGAGAGGTAGATTAACATGAAATTATACCACAAGTTGGTGAAAATATATAAATAGAATCCATATAATATTTATTAAATGTATAATATTACATAAACATATGCAATATGATATATATTAAATATAAAAATCTGAAATATATAAATGTAAAATATAACAAATTAATTCAAGAGAAAAAAATTCTACAAAAATAAAAATACAAAACACATAGCAGTCTTTAAAACAGGATATTTGAACTAGCACCTCTAGCTCCGGATATAATACTATTTATTTTAGAGAATAATACGATAATGGATATTCACACTTATAAACTTAACACTTCATGAAAAGTTCAAATTATAAAGAAAAAAGTCAATATATTTAAGAAAGACTACTTTTCATTGTAAAGTTTTTTTATTGTCTATGTAAGTTTTTGCTTCTGTTATTTGTATTGTCTGCTCCCCAGATAAGCTTTTTTAAAAGGGAAAAATGTAGATGGTTAAAGGAAAAATTCCATCTGGTATCAAATTCACACTGGCAATACTTTCAAATAACTATTTGCATAAAGGAGAATATCAACATTATGATTTCAGCTCTTACAGGTCTCAAGTACACTTGACTTAGATTCACTACCAGTATGTGAGAGAGTGAAACAAGCAAGACCTTTCTCCTGTTTTTCTATACCTTTCAATAATAAATTATAACATGGCTTTGTCTATATTCTTCTTTAGTTTTATTAGTGCTATTTTGGATTGCAAGAGTTTCATCCACCCTACCAGCTCCCCCCACCCCCACCCCTTTGCCTTTTCTTTCTTCACCATTGTTCTTCTCAACTACAAGACCATCTGTTCACTTGGCAGATGTAAGTCAGTTTCATAATTGTTGTCATTCTTAGCATAGTGCAAACCCCGCACAATCCAGAGGACGAGAAGTACTACATTCATGAGTTAGCCAAATGTATATTGTTGTCGAAATTACTTGTCAAAACGTCAAAGGGAACAATATTTGATTTTCAAAGCACAGCAGACATGTATCCAGATTACAATATGAGGGCTCTATTATGTTGTTACTTATGCAACGCATCATTCAGATTTTGACTAAAGTAAATGGCATGAGCTCTTGCAGGCTTTGATTTCTATTGTGTAAAAGGAAGATAGGAGTTAGTTACAAATTCCTTTGTTCAAGGAGTGAATTGAAAGGTTTTCTGAAGTATATCAAATACATGAATTTGGAAGACAGAAATCCCTGGTATGAATGCACCTCACTTTTAAACAACCCTAATATATGATCATTGGAATTTAAACATAAGATATATTAAAATAGGGAATTAGAGGATTTTCAAGACCAAAGACAATGAGACATTAAGTCGGTTTTCTCATTGCTGCTGTAACAAATTGCCACAAATTTAGTGGCTAAAAACTACACAAATGTATCACTTTACATTTCTATAAGTCAGAGGTCCAATACAGGTCACACTGGACTCAAATCAAAATGTTGATAAGGCTGCATTCCATTCTGGAGGCTCTAGCAGATAATTCATTTTCTTGCTTGTTCCAGCTTGTAGAAACAGTGCCCATTCCTTGACTCTAGACTCTGTCTTCTATCTTCAAATCGTGTAACTTTCTGATCATTCTTCCATGGTCACATCGACCTTTGTAACAACAGCCAGGACAGGTTCTCTGCTTTTAACCAATTATGTAGGCCGGGTGTGGTGACTCACACTGTAATCCCAGCACTTTGGGAGGCTGAGGCAGGCGGATCACGAGGTCAGGAGATCGAGACCATCCTGGCTAATTATGGTGAAACCTGTCTCTACTAAAAATACAAAAATCAGCTGGACGTAGTGGCATGTGCCTGTAGTCCCAGCTACTCGGGAGGCTGAGGCAGGAGAATTGCTTGAACCTAGGAGGCAGAGGTTGCAGTGAGCTGAGATCGCGCCACTGCACTCCAGCCTGTTGACAGAGTGAGACTCCATCTAAAAAAAAAAAAAAATCGTGTAATTAGTTTGGGACCATCTGGATAATGCAGGATAATATCCCCAGTTCAAGATCCTTAACCTTAATTGCATCTGCAAAGTCCCTTTTTCCCATAAGGGAACACAGTCACAGGTTTCAGGGATTAGGATAAGGACATCTTTGGGGCTATTATACTTCCTACCACAGAAATCATCCATCTCAAGTTCCTGTTTCACAGTTAATAAATGAGAGACATAAAATCATTTATATCAGTTCAAAGTCAAACAAATAGTGGCACATTAAGACTATAACCACAAAACTCCAGTTCCCTGCTCTTGTAAATAAAATATACCACTTATTTTCATCATTTTACATCACTCTCTTATGTTAAGGAAATGAACCAGAGTTCCTCTAAACAGTTGTTTGTGCTTTGCAGCTCAAATAGCAGACTTAAACTATTATTTGATGATACAAGTCAGTTATACACAGAACTTTTCAACAATGCATATACCACCCAGAGTTAGAAAGAGTAGGTGTTTAATTAACATAGTATAGTTGACGACAAAGATGATGATGATGCCAATCACAACACATTCCTGAAGGCTTTATAAACTGCTTTTAATTACCAACTGATTTATGAAGTAATCTGAGCATACATACATTGAAGACAGATGAGTAAGAAACCAACCAATTAGGATGTCTATTCATGTGAACCTTCACCAAACACTTATTAAGTGGTGACTCTAGGCTAGATGCTGGAGATAAAAGATAAATGGGGCATGGAATCTGCCCTGAATCAACTCACGGTGTAGTTGGCAAAACATATATACACATATGTGTAAATTACCATATATTATGTCTTCTCATCTGCAAGAAAAGAAAATAAAGGAGGAAGCTGCTATCACTAGAAGGAGTATCAAGGCAAGATTACATAAAGAAGGTAGCATTTGAGATTGATTTTGAAGGATAATTAGCGTTTTGAATATTCAGATAAATGGTAATAAACTTTAATTTTTCAGGAACCATAAAATGGTATCAGGTTAATCAAATTGAAAAAAATCTAGCAAAATTCGCTCCTAGGAAATTTATATGCCAAATTATCATTTTTCTTCTCAAAATTTTCTTCTGCATTAAAAAATGTCAGCCTGAAGACAGACAACAAAACACCTCACAACCAGGCCAAAGGATTGCTTTCCGTGGTGAGAAGTCAAGCTCTGGACCTAAGTGTGTGGTGTCTTCACACTAAGTGCTTCAGGGATGCAAGCCCTCGCACCTACAACTTGCAGTCATATAAAATAGAAGCTTCAGCTCTGGAGAGTTTCCAAACAGATGCCCCTTAATAAAATGTTGACATTTTCAAGAACTGCTAAGCCATATCACAAGTAAGCACTTTAATTTGGGAATATTAAATTAACAGTAATCTAATTTTAGACGTGCCAGAAAATGACTGATTTTCTTAAGGCAGATAAAGCCCACGTTTCTCTACAGAAATTCATGGTAAGCTTAAATTCCATAAATCTCTTGTCTTTGGCACTATTCATAGCTTTCCATTAGAACCAAACTTACAAGCAAGGTAAATTCAAATCGAGGGTCCTAGAATTATTTTATTGTGAACTAAGTTTCCTTCCAACTTTCTGACCTCAAGTGGGAGGCATAAAGGGCCTGAATTGTGGCGTATTACTGGAATTAGAGTCAAGGCATCAACAATGACATCTGTATACGAAGTGAGCCATAATTCCATGACTTGTAGAGCTGAAATTTTCTAATGTGTTATCCAGATAGTCATCAGAACAAAGTAAGGCAAGCTTTATATTTGCTGCTGCAATGATTGCTGTGCAAGACCAACTCTTTGTAACTTGAATCTGTCCATGTGTTTACCTTTGGGCAATACGGACCGCACTTCACTCTTTCATCACAGCAACAACCTTTAAATTATACCTCGTGGACTTATTTATTCACAATATACCCTAAGTATTATGTCCTCAGTGTGTGTATGTGTGTGTGTGTGTGTGTGTGTGTGTGTGTGTCCTACGTGAGAATACTCAGATGATAAATCCTTTATATTAAGATTTTCTTTGCATTGTTTTTAAACCAAACGATATTCTAATCCTTTATTCTCAAAAACTTCCCCAAATCTGCCCCTTCTTAAAATTATTGGTCATCTTATAAATCTTCTTAAAATCCTTCATTCCTGCACACGGAATCCAAAGCATTTATATTATATTAAATAAATATATTTTGAAATATATACATTGAATATAAAAAAGGGAAAATAATCCCTTGAAATTTGGTCTTACAAGATGTAATAGCTGTTTATATGTATTACTTTGGATTGGAAGAATTGTGAGAACTTTTAGTATGAATAAATTTTGAAGCCTATATAAAATTTATGTTAATATGTTCAAAAAATACATACCTTAAATTTTAAATACAATATAGCTAACATTAGCTGGCATTTCACATTTTATACAATTACACATTTAACTGGATGAACCATTCTATTTTATAATTTAAGTGGATAAACAATTCTATTTTAAAATCTATATAGGAAAGAATATACATATATATGCACATGATATATGTGTGTGTATATATACACATACACACAAATATCTATAACTTTTAAAAGACGATGCACATATTTCCTGTTTTAATTGAACATGTTAAGTGTATAGAGTAAAAATGCAAATAATCATTATATGTGTTAAGAAAACAAATACGTGTGCATGCATATATTTATACTTTAGAGAATTGGCTTTTTCACCTACACACACAGAGAGATAGATCAAGCGAGAGAGGTGTATGACTTGAAGAAGAGACACGATGATGTAACTGAAAAGCATGAAGCTAGAAGATTCATGGAAACCTGAGTTACAATTCCGATGCTTCTATGTACTGGCTATTTGGTCAAGGCAAGTCAAAATGGAGCTGGACTTGAGTCTCTACTTTGCAAGATGAGTGGATTGAGTTAGGTGATATCAAGCATTTTCTCTAATTCTTATACATATTATGATTCTAAAACATTTCCATGATTATTACTCTTAAATACTTTACTTGTAGAAGATTCTATGTAGGAGTGGGTATTTTGGTTTTCAGAGCTGAATTGTTTTCTCATTGAAGCACTATCTTCAGATTTTAACATCTACACTTTATCATTGGGCCTGTTAGTAGAAAAATACATTCATGGGAGTTTTTCATGAATAGGTGAATGCGGTGAAACATTTTGTTGTTGTTGTTATAACAACCAAAATGATTGGCAGGATAGGCTGCCATAATTTTATGAAAATCTTAAATGCTTTTGAGAAAGTTTTGTAACAAACAAAATGTGTATGTTTGGGGAATCCCATTCATTGCTTGAGTGTCTTTTTCTCGGGTTTACAGAATTCTATTGATTTGAGGAATATTCAATAAATAATAATATGGCTGTTAACTAAGACTTTATGAAAAATTTTAAGTAACAGTATTTCAATGTGTGTTCAAATCTCTAACAAGTACTTATTAAGCTACTGTGTGCCAGGCACTTTTTTATGCTCTGAAGAAGTAAAGAAAAGAGTCCCTACTCTCCAAGAGAGACGAGTAGAGAGTATGGCAGGTGATAAAAAAGCATTATAGAGAAAATTAAAAGTAGAATAAGGTAATAGCAAAATGATACAGTGGTGTTATTATACACAGGGTGCCTAGAGCAGCTCTCTCAGGAACGTTGAACACAAAACTGAATGAAGTGAGGGAAGAAGCCATGCTAAAGGAACAGAAAAAACAAACGTCTTAGGGAAGAGCAAACACGGTGCTTCTGTTGGACGGCAATCAAAGTAGGAGGGCTAGAACGGTGTAAGCGAGGAGAAAAGTAGTAGAAGATCAGGGCAGAAAAGTAGCTGAAGATGTTCCCATGTAGATCCTGATGGTTTTGTTCTCATTGTGATTGGAAGTGAGATGGAGCAGGGACCCTTTATTTTAGGGGCATGCAGCCCTCAAAGCATGAAAATAAAGGAAAACCTTGGATTCCTTCAAAAGAAATTCTTGAATTCCTTCAAAGGAAATTCCAGGCGTCTACCTATCCCAGAGATAAGCAAGAAAGTAACAGTACCCTAAAACAATAGCCAAGCACGTTAAGAGTCAAGAGATGTTTGGTTCCCTATAGAAACTAAAAGTGACAACTTAAAATATGTCCCTGAGTTGTTTTTCAGAAACCCAGATCCTCACTGAATAGATCCACTGGCCCATAGACCTCAGTTAAGAGGAAACTGAAGACTGAACTTATGCTGCCACCATTCTTTTTTTTCTAAATTTCTTCCTATGGGGCCTTGAGGGAGTCACACTCATGAGCCAGAGATAACATTCTTTTCTGCTGACCCCCAATTTTTAAACAAAGCTTCTCTTCCCAGCCAATAGCTAATCAGAAAGTCTTTGAATCTATCCACGACATGTAAGCCCCTCGCTTCAAGATATCCAACCCTTTAAACCAAAGCCAATGTGTAACTTCCATGTATTGCTTTACAATTTTGCATATAACTTCTGATTTCCTGAAATTTACCCCTGCCTTTAAAAACCCTTACCTGCAAACCCTCAGAGATCTCTGGACTTAAGCATTAGCAGCCTGGCTTTTCTTGCTTGGTGCCCTGCAAATAAATGCTTTCCTTTCTATTGCTACAAAACCTTGGTGTGGAATCTCGTCTTACTGTGCTGGGCAAGTGACCCAGGTTAAATTATATATAACAGAAGTTACCGATGAGTTTGAAACAGAATTGTGACATGATCTGACTTACATTTTAAAGGGAATTATCTGGTTTCTCTGTGCAATAGACTATAGAACGGCAAGAGAGTAAGCAGAGACATCATAAGGGAGCCTCTGCAATTATTCAAGTGAGATATGAAGATGACTCCTCCATCAGTATTAGTTGGAAAACTGGTTAGATGGAAAGTTTATTCCTGCAATTTTTCTTTTTTTTTTTTTTCCTTTCTCCATAGGTTATTCGGGGGTACAGATGGTGCTTGGTTATATGAGTAAGTTCTTTAGTGGTGATTTGTGAAATTTTGGTGCACCTATCACCCACGCAGTATACATTGCACCCTATTTTTAGTCTTCCATCCCTTGCCCCTCTCACACCCTTCCCCCCAAGTCCCCAAAGTCCATTGTATCATTCTTATGCCTTTGCATCCTCATAGCTTAGCTTGCACATATCAGAGAGAACATATGATGTTTGATTTTCCATTCCTGAGTTACTTTACTTAGAATAATAGTCTGCAAAATCATCCAGGTAGCTTCTTATGCCATTAATCCATTCCTTTTTATGGCTGAGTAGTATTCCATTATATCACAGTTTCTTTATCCACTCATTGATTGATGCCATTTGGGTTGGTTCTGCGATTTTGCAATTTCAAATTGTGCTGGTATAAACATGAGTGTGCAAGTATCTTTTTTGTATAATGACTTATTTTCCTCTGGGTAGATACCCAGGAGTGGGATTGCTGGATCAAATGGTAGCTCTACTTTCAGTTCTTTAAGGAATGTCCACACTGTTTTCCACAGTGGTTTGCTAGTTTACCTTCCCACCAGCAATGTATAATTGTTCTCTGATCACTGCATTCATGCCAACATCTATTTTTTTTTATTATTATGGTCATTCTTACAGGAGTAAGATGGTATCACATTATGGTTTTGATTTGCATTTCCCTGATCATTAGTGATATTAGCACTTTTTCATATGTTTCTTGGCCATTTGTATTTCTTCTTTTGAGAATTGTCTATTCATGTCCTTAGCCCACATTTTGATGGGATGTTTGTTTTTTCTTGCTGATTTGTTTGCGTTTGTTGTAGATTCTGGAAAGTAGTCCTTTGTCAGATGTATACATTGTGAAGACTTTCTCCCACTCTGTGGGTTATCTGTTTACTCTGCTGACTGTTATTTTGCCATGCAAAAGCTCTTTAGTTTAATTAAGTCCCAGCTATTTATCTTTGTTTTTATTTTGGGTTCTTGGTCATAAAATCCTTGTCTAAGCAAATATCTACAAGGGTTTTTCCAATGTTATCTTCTAGAATTTTTATAGTTTAATGCCTTAGGTTTAAGTCCTTAATCCATCTTGAGTTGATTTTTTTATAAGCTGAGAGGTTAGGACCCAGATTTATTCTCCGACATGTGGCTAGTCAATGTCCCAGAACCATTGTTGAAAAGAGTGTCCTTTCCTTTATGTTTTTGCTTGCTTTGACAAAGATTAGTTCACTGTATTTGGCTTTATTTCTGGGTTCTCTATTCTGTTACATTGGTCTATGTACCTATTTTTACACCAGTACCACGCTGTTTTGGTGACTATGGCCTTACAGTATAGTTTGAAATCAGGTAATGTGATGCCTCCAGATTTGTTCTTTTTGCTTAATCTTGCTTTGGCTATGCAGGCTTTTTTGTTTGTTTGTTTTTTGATTCCACATGAGTTTTAGAATTGTTTTTTCTAAATCTGTGAAGAATAATGGTGGTATTTGGATGGGGATTACATTGAATTTGTAGATTGCTTTTGGCAGTATGGTTATTTTTCACAATACTGATTCTACCCATCCATGAGCATGGGATGTGTTTCCATTTCCTTGTGTCAATTATGATTTTTTTCAGGAGTGTTTTTTAGTTTCCCTTGTAGAGTTCTTTCACCTCCTTGGTTGGGTATATTCCTGAGTATTTTATTTTTATTTTTTTGCAGCTATTGTAAAAGGGGCTGAGTTCTTGATTTGATTCTCCATTTGGTCATTGTTGGTGTATAGAAGAGCTACTGATTTGTGTACACTAATTTTGCATCTGGGAACTTTGCTGAATTCTTTTATCAGTTCTAGGATCTTTCTGGAGAAGTCTTTAGGGTTTTTGAGGTAAACAATCATATCATCAGCAAGCAGTGAGAGTTTGACTTCCTCTTTCAGATTTGGATGTCCTTTATTTCTTTCTGCTATGTGATTGCTCTGGTTTGGACTTCCAGTATTATGTTGAAGAGGAGTGGTGAGACCGGACATCCTTGTCTTATTCCAGTTCTCAGAGTGAATGCTTTCAACTTTTCCCCATTCAGTATTATGTTGGCTGAAGGTTTGTCATAGATGGCCTTTATTACATTGAGTTATTTCCCTTGTATGCTAATTAACCAAGAAAAACAGAGAGAAAATCCAAATAACCTCATTAAGAAACAAAACAGGAGATATTACAACTGACACCACAGAAATACAAAAGATCATTCAGGGCTATTATGAACATCTTTATGCACATAAACTAGAAAACCTAGAAGAGATGAATAAATTCCTGGAAAAATACAACCCTCCTAGCTTAAATCAGGAAGAATTAGATGCCCTGAACAGACCAAAAACAAGCAGCAAGATTGAAATGGTAATTAAAAAATTATCAACAAAAAGGTTCAGAATCAGACAGATTTACAGCAGAATTCTACCAGACATTCAAAGAGGAGTTGGTACCAATCCTACTGACACTATTCCACAAGATAGAGAAAGAGGGAACCTTCCCTAATTTATTCTCTGAAGCCAGCATCACTCTAATACCAAAATCAGAAACCACATAAGCAAAAAAGAAAACTACAGACCGATATCCCTGATGAACATAGATGCTAATATCCTTAACAAAATACTAGCTAACCGAATCCAACAACGTATCAAAAAGATAATCCACCATGATCAAGTGGGTTGCATATTAGGGATGTATGGATGGTTTAACATACGCAAGTCAATAAATGTGATATACCACATAAACAGAATTAAAAACAAAAATCACATGATAATCTGAATAGATGCAGAAAAAAAAATTAGACAAAATCCAGCATCCCTTTATGGTTAAAACTCCCTGAAGTTTTTCAAAATGGAGATTGCAGACCTTTCTGTTCTGGGGTGAAATGATCATGAAGTTAAATCTCTGTGTCCAAGAAAAGTTGTAAAACTTCTGGAATTTTGATCAACACAATATGATTCTTGATTATCACAAAGATCTTGAACATTTTTAGATGCAAATTATTACAATCATTAGGATAGGAATTATTTTTAAAAATTCCTGCCTGCAGTCCATTAAATGTCACACACTTTAAATTAACTTCCTTACTTTAAATATTTGTACCAAATGATTATTCCTTAGCAACCATACATATTGATTTATTTATTACATTTAGTAATATGCTTATTAGAAAAATTGTGTCTTAAAAACTACTGCAACTGATATATGTTTCTAGATAACATGTTCAGATATAACAGTCAATTTTTTTTTTTGAAAAATTAAGGTTAACCAGCTATTATCATAATGCTCAAACCCTAAAATATGGCTAATATGTATTTATATAAGTAAAATAACATCCAGACATGTATACTTTTAAGATATTAAGTAAGTCTTTAATAACTTCATATGTTTAAAATCCCCTTTGGAGTCTAGTGAAATATTTTTTACATTTAGTTTCTGGACCATATGTACAATCACTTCAAAAATTTTTTGGTGACTTAATTTTTTTTTGGTTTGAGTATTGGTTGCTAAGGTAACGTGCTTTTTTTCTTTTTTTCCCCCTCTGCTAACAACTGACTACATTGGGTATGTAACATGAGTCTCCTGGGCACTTAGAACCTGATCACCCCCACTCTCATTTGCTGGACCTTCTTTGTATCCAATGTCTAATTTTCAGATTTCTGCCCTTGTGTCAGCTAACCCAAGTCCTCTTGCTAACTGTATATGTATACCCTTGTTCTCACTGAATAAGGACTTGATTGTGCATTGATTAAAGTGGCTTATTTTACCATTAAAGCAAATTACACAGAAATGGCATTTCCTATCAAACAAAGAAAAATAATACCATAATAACACAAACTTGACACTTCCCTAATCCTCTAATCTGACAATCTCAGCACACTTAACAAATAGTAATTAATTAACCCTTACAACATTCCTGTCAGGAAAGCTGATTACACCCATTTCACCAACAAAATGCCAAGGGGTAACATAACTTGGGCAAGATTACACAGTCTGCTTGTGAACAGACCGGAGACTAACTCAGCAGCTGTGACCCAGGCTCCCAGCCAGTCAGCAAGCAGTCAACAAGTACTAATCAGGAGAACATATTGTTTCTGCTTACACCACAAACATTCCTATTTTGTAAGAAACCTCTGCATGGCCATTCAGACAAAGGTGTTACTATATTCAGTCATCATTCTCATTGAAGGTTATCACCGAGAGGAAAGTAACTTGAAAATTTCGAAGTGCATCTTGTTGAGGGTACTGATGCGATTAAAAGAAGCAGAAGCAGCAGAAGAAGAAGGAGGAGGACGAGGAGGAGAAGGAGGAGAAGAAGGAGGAGGAGGAGGAGGAGGAAGAGGAAGGAGGAGGAGGAGGAAGAAGAAGAAGGAGGAGGAGGAGGAGGAAGAGGAAGAAGAAGAAGAGGAAGAGGAAGAATAAGAAGAAGAAGAAGAAGAAGAAGAAGAAGAAGAAGAAGAAAGAAGAAAGAAGAAGAAGAAAGAAGAAGAAGAAAACCCTGTTAAATGTTAACTAGTAAAATATGACCAAGGAAGAGATTTGACTTGATGGGGGAATGCTGGTGCCTTAGGGTGCCGTCTGGATGGGTTACAAATTGTAGTAGTCAATGAATTCAATGGCTTTTTATTTTCCTGATAAATGTACATGCATGTCTCTTAATTTCAAGAAGATAAAAGTTTTTTTTTTTTTTTTAATGATTTGCCAGCCTGTGAAGAAGACATAAAGCCATTTGGGAATATTGCTGGGTATATCCATCCAGTTAGGAAGTTCTTTCTTTTTTCTGTAAACAGTAAGACTGTTCCCAGTAACATGGCCTCGTCAAAAACTGTTAAATTAGATCCCATAGTGTTTGTGGGGATGGTAAACGTCACACTGACATGGTACTTAGTAAGTCTGTAATCACAAAACTGCAGTCAGTTTCTGACATGAAGGGCAGAAACCCCACATCATTTCCCTTCTCATGCTGTTCCAGAATATATAAACTAATCAAGCCCCTCTTTAAAAGTTAGATTTTTTCAGAAGTGTCTTTAATAAGATTTTGATTTTTAGCAATATTTCATATGGCATTCCCTGCCTGAGACTCCATGCTTATTTTGGCTGCAAATGGTCAACATCTGATGTGCATTTAGGCCATTATCTTAAACACATAATAGAGAAATATAATCAAACACTGCCATTCTTCTTCTTGACCACAGCTCCCTGTATTTCTACTTATCCTTCTGCTTTGACCTGAATGAGTTAGCTTTTCTACCTCTATAAAGATTTC
Organism: Pan troglodytes; assembly: GCF_028858775.2. NCBI lineage: Eukaryota > Metazoa > Chordata > Mammalia > Primates > Hominidae > Pan > Pan troglodytes. Next base: position 82,911,534 of record NC_072413.2, read on the forward strand.
AATTCTCACCAGGCACGGTGGCTCACGTCTGTAATCCCAGCACTTTGGGAGGCCAAGGCAGGCGGATTTGCCTGAGGTCAGAGTTCCAGACCAGCCTGACTAACACGGTGAAACCTTGTCTCTACTAAAAATACAAAAATTGGCCGGGCATGGTGGCGGGTGCCTGTAATCCCAGCTACTCAGGAGGCTGAGGCAGGACAATCACTTGAACCCAGGAGGTGGAGGTTGCAGTGAGCTGAGACTGGACCATTGCCCTCCAGCCTGGGCAACAAGAGCGAAACTCCATCTAAAAAAAAAAAAAAAAAAAAAAAAAAAAGAAAGAAAGAAAGAAAAAAAGATTTTAATTCTCATGGTAATTTCTGATTTTCCAAGCTCATCAGCCCCTTTTGGGGGCCGTGCACACCTTCAGACCACCAGAACCCTAAGCCCAGCCATTTCAACAATGTTGTCTCCGGTATCCTACATTCTCTCATTCTCCTGGGGATACTGCTGCGGCTACTTTTCCACTCTCCAACCTCAAGGAAACACTGTTATTTTCTGCGTTCTTTTCTCACCTCTTCACCTGTTCATTCTCTGATCTTTTCTGCTTTCTTTTCTCACGTCTTCACCTGTTCATTCTCTGATCTTTTCTGCTTTCTTTTCTCACGTCTTCACCTGTTCATTCTCTGATCTTTTCTGCATTCTTTTCTCACCTTTCCACTTGTTCGTTCTCTGATCTTTTCTGCATTCTTTTCTCACCTCTCCACCTGTTCATTCTCTGATCTTTCGTGAGGCATTTATTCATTGTCTTTTACATGTCAGGCCCTGAATTGTGACACTCGGGGGATTTAGTGATGGATCTGCCATAGACTGCACACAGGAGGGCACACAATTCATACATGGCAGAGTGTTATAGAGCAGCAAGTATAGAATCCCTACATCCAAGTGACTCCACAGAGGCTATTCCAAATACTTTCCACTTGCTTGGATCCTTCCTCTGCTGGTTATGAATGCTTCCTACATGTTGATACAAGCCACAGCCACAACGTTTCTTCTTTCTGTTTCATAATTTCTCATATTTATTCTTTGTTTTCCATGCCTCTGGTGCATCTGGTATAGCACCTTGTACATAGTAAGGTATAAATAAGTGGGAGCTGATGCCACCTTCTCAGTGAGATCTTTCCTAATAACACTGTTAGCACACCCCAACAATCCCAGTTTCACTCACCCAGTATTTTTTCCTTGCCAATTCTCACCATGCAAGGTTCCAAACATTTATTTTGCATATCACCTATATCCTCTGACTAGAATGAAAGTTTCATGAGGGCAGAAATTTTGGACTGATTTGTGCACTGTGTGTATGCATGATGCAGTCATAATTTAAGGAGAACTTGCTGCATAAACTCTGATCCTATTTCTACCTCTGACTTTGACTCAATCTTGCTATACAATTCTGAAACCTTAACACTTTTCACTGCCTGATAAGCGCACTTGCTAAATTGCCCTAAACTTAGAGAAAGCAGAGAATTTTTTTTAAAAACAGAAAATCAAATAAATATACAATAACTAATAAATAGAAGCTATAAGATCAGATAATGATAAGTACAATGGTGAAAATGATTCAGGAGAAACAGATATGGAGGAATGAGTTTTGCTATTTTTCCTGAGGTCGTCAGAGCAAGCATCAATAAAGAGGTGATATTTTAGTAGTCTCAACAGATACAACTCAGTCTGTCACAAACTAATGTTCACATAAGTTAGCTGAGGCTCTGGCTGAGATGAAGTTTCTGATTCATTAGGTCTGAGGTGGGGCTGGAGAATCTGCATTTCTAACAGGCTGCCAGGTTATTCCCATACCTCTGCCTGTGGAACTGGGATCTGACTTACACATGAAAGAAAAATAGATTATGAAAAAATAGAAATAATGTTAACACAGTAGCTGAAATTCTTACTAGATGCATTGAAAAATGGAATATAACTTGAAGTCCATTTGAACAGAAATAGGCTATTTTAATTATTTAATACCTGTTTAGCCTAATAACCATTTGATCATATTTTTTAAATAACATGACTTTATTATTTATTTTTGGTTTATTATTGAAACCTTAAAAGTATAGATTAAAAAAACCAGAATAAACTATTTATAAATTCACCTTTTAGAGGCAACTTTTGGTTTATGTACTCCAGACTGTTTTTCTTACATCTTAGAATTATGGTACGTAGACTGTTGTGCAACTATCATTTAAAATGTAATATACCATGGACAATTTAATGTCAATAAACATTAATCTACATAAACTTCTTTACCATAGCAACTAACATCTTAATTACCCAATACATGCATGTTTATGATAGGAAAACAGAAAAAAGATAAATATAAAGAGCAAACTAATTATAATATCACTATCCAAATATATAAGAATATGTATTCTACATATTCACATATTTCTAGATTTTTTTCCATGCACATCTACCCAACTTAACTTTTAATTATAAAAAGAGAAACTTACTGTACATATGGTTCTCAAGTGTGCTTTTTAATTTCTAAAATATTATTGCCAAGAAAATGTTCTATTATGTGAAAGTACTATTTTGATTCAAACTTTTATTTTTAGATATTCAGAATGGTTCTGTTTTTTATAGGCTCATCTTTGCATTTGTAATTTACCTCATTGCCTTGTTGATGGTACCTGTTTCTGTTTTTTCTCTCTCTTTTTTAAATTGATCATGAAAATTTGATAATATATTACATGGATACATTTTTCAACAATCACTGATTTTACTGTCAGGCACAAAATTTTCAAAGTTCTGAAATATATAAATGTTAGTTACATTTTTGTCTAGTGCTTTTAAGATTTAATTTTTTTGCATTTAAATTTTTATTCTATTAGAAATGTATTGTGGTATATGATGTGGGGAGAATTCTCGTTTTTCAAATAATTTATCCCTTCCACACTGATCTGAGGTGATCAGCTGTATTATATTCATGATTTTACTAATAATTATTTGTTGTCTTAACTATATTTTCTCACCCATCAATCTTTATAATTCAATATGTAGTAGAGTAAATTTGCCAATGATTCTTTTTTCTGAAAATTATATTTTTATTTTATTTTATTTTATTTTATTTTATTTTATTTTTAGAGAGAATGTCTCCCTTTGTGCCTCAGGTTGGAGTGCAGTGGTATGGTCATAGCACACTGTAACCTCAAACTCCTGGGCTCAAGTGACCCTCCTGCCTAAGGTTCTCAAGTAGCTGGGGCTACAGGTGGCTGCCACCACACATAGGTAATTTTCTTTTTTAATTTTTTTGGTAGAGACAGGGCCTCCCTATATTGTCCAGGTTGGTCTTGAACTCCTGGCCTCAGGAAATCCTCCTGCCTTGACCTCCCAAAATGCTGGGATCACGGGTGTGAGTCACTGTGCCCAGCCTTATTTCTTAAATATAAAAAAGTGAAAATAAGCTAAATTTATCCATTAATTTGAAAAAAGGGATATATTTTTACTACGATTTTTAAAATCCAGAAACATTGTTGATCGTTCTACTTATCCAACTCTTTTATTAAGGAGCACAGTTATATATTGTAATTTTATGTTTTTCATTTAGATTATTCCTAGCTGTTTATACTTTGGGTTGTTATTATGACCAACTTATTTTCTTTATCAATTTTTACTTTCTTCTGGCTGCTCTGTAGCAAGAGAATTTACTTTCTAAAATAAATTTTACAATCAGCTACCATTCAAATCTCTAAATATTTATCAGTTGGCTATTTCAGTTATTTTTAAGTTAGGCCATACAATTAACAAATTATGATAAATTTATTTTCTTCTTTGGAATTCTTATTCTCTAATTATATGAGATAGAAGCTCTAAGGTAATGCTGAAGAAGCTGGGGATAGCAGACATCCATATTTTATCCACGTCCCTGGTGGTAAAATGTAGTGTTCTGCCACTGAGCCAAGGGTGGCTATTTGATTTAGATGAATAACCTTTATCATTTAAAAAACATTCCCCTGGCTGCAGAAATAAACAATTTAAATAAGTAAATAAAATAAAAGGAATTTACTTTTATCATACATTTTTAAATTAAAATTCTAAATTAAATAAGAAATAATTTTTATATTTAATTACATTTTAGTACTAAGATGATACTTTTTCCTGTGATCTTTGTAATATAATAGATGATATTAATATACTTTACAGACATTAGACCACCTGACAATCCACAGAATAAATCCTATTTACTAAAATTTATTAACACTTAAAGTGTTAATATAGGTATTCACTAAATTACTGCATTTACTAAATTAGTGTTAATTCAATATTAGCCATATTAGATTGCTTAGATTGTTAATATATTTAATATATTTGTATTTATATTTATGTGAGGTTTTTTGTTTGCTTTATTATTTGATATCATTAAATTTATTTATATGGTTAATTGGTTAAAAGGCTTTTCTTTTTTTTCCCAAAACCTTAAACATCTCATGGGATATATCTCTTGAGTTTATTTAAAATAATCCATAGTAGTTTCCTAAGGCTGCTGTAACAAATTATTACAAATGAAGTGGCTTAAGACAACAGTAATTTTTTTCGCTCATAGCTCTTGAGGCTTTAAGTCTGAAATCAGTGTTAGTAAGGTTATGATCCCTCTGAAGCCTCAAAGGAAGACTCCTTCCTTTTTTCTTCCTACCTTATTGTTGGCTCACAGCAGTCCTTGACATTCGTTCGGTAATACTCAAAACACTCTAATATCTGCCCATATCTTCACATGGCTTTCTTCTCTGTGAGCCCTCTTTTATAAGGGCACTAGTCATTGAACTCAGGGCCTCTCTTAATCCAGTATCTTCTCATCTTACCTAATCACATATGCAAAGGCACTATTTCCAAATAAACTTACTTTCTGAGGTTCTACGTGGACGTGAATATTGGGGAAACAGTCTTCAACCCGTTGTGTAGCTGATAAAATCTTACTGATCGGGCATCTTGTCTGTATACAGATGAAAATAATATTATTGAAAAGAAATTTAAAAGCACTTGGGGTCAATATATTTACTCTAGACCATCCATGCTTATTGTATTAGCCAATAAAGTAATTAATTTTAAAATAATGCAACAGAATTGGCATGGCTTTAGTTTAGAATTTATTATACTGTCAAAAATGTAAAATTATTCAAACTGGTTTGTAAATGCCAATGGGACATAAGTCAAAAACATGTTAAAGTTGTGCTTAGAATTTGTTCATTTTATTTGCTCAGAATTTGATAAGGAAAAGAAGCTGTTATGGTATTCCAGATATAAGGGTGTTGATGTTAGTTAGTGCTTACATGATCCCTTTAAGAGCTGAAGGAGTAAAGTCCAGGAAAACTATCACTGAAGGTCATAGGAGAATTGCCATCAATGTTCACAGGAGCTGGCACTAATAATTTCAGCCTGAAGCACCAAAGTGTGTGGTTCTCAAGAGCTTGCTGGAAGCCACTGTGATTCTTTGCCTGCAAGCCTGCCTGTGATCACCTCAAGGAAACAATGACTTTCTTTCACTTCTGCCTTTCAAGTTTAACATGAGCTCCTCTTATGGGCATTTTTCAAGCCACAAGCATATGAGGAAGATAAATCTGGGAAACAGTTTCCATCCCTCTAAGAAGTGTTGGTGGTGCCAAGTTAACAGTAGGAAATCTAGTGTATTTGGTGTCATGTAGATTAAACAAAGGGTGGACAGGGCTTTTGGTTACTGGGCTCTTGGTCATTCTTTGTGCTTTTACAAACTGTAAAGAAACAGTTGAGAATCTTACTCTTGGTGGCTAAATCAAACAGACACATTTATTTTAAATCATACATTCAATATTTTGCTGTTTGAAATACTATTCTATATTGCTGAACCCTTCAAAGTGAGATACAGTTAAAAAGGCAGGAAAGAGAGGTTCTAGGATTTTTCTTTTTTTAGAAACAGTCTCACTCTGTCACCCAGACTGGAGTCCAGTGGTGTGATCTCGGCTCACTGCAACCTCTGCCTCCCGGGTTCAAGCAGTTCTCCTGCCTCAGCCTCCCAAGTAGCTAAGATTACAGGTGTGTGCCGCCATGCCTGGCTAATTTTTGTATTTTTTGTAGAGACAGGGTTTCACCATCTTGGCCAGTCTGGTGTTGAACTCTTAACCTCAAGTTGTCCACCTGCCTCGGCCTCCCAAAGTGCTGAGATTACAGACATGAGTCACCGTGCCCAGACGGTTCTAGGATTCTTAAGTGTGTAATTCCTTTCTGTATTCTCACAATTCTATTTGTAGACATGCAATGAAACAATAAGAGCTATGACACACTAGTCATAAGACATGTTTGATATTTATACAATTTCAGGGCATCTATTTGCTGAAGTGTAATCATTATCAACAAAATAATAATTAATACTTATTTATTATATACACTTACTATGTACTAGTCACTTATGGCTTACTATGTACTAGTCACTTATTTATGGTCCCATAAATAAGCCAATGGCTTATTTAATTTATATGTACTGAATTTCGAACCTACCTTTTTGTTATGAAGGTTGGGAGGATGGTAAAAAATAAAATGAACTTAAATGACAGTGGAATTAATCTTTCTATTTATTGGAGATAGAACTACTATTCATTAAATTGCAGAGCTTCTGTTGTAATGAGTTAAAGGGTGAGATTGCCAAATATAATTTAATGAAACTCTCTTAAAAGAAATCTTGTGAGGAATGTGTCTAAAATAATTATATTAAGGTTTATTTATTCAAGAGTTTGTTTATTATATACCCATTCTTTTACAAACTGAACAAATTCATTCTACCTCTTCTAGATAAAAACTCTTCTTCAGTTCATTTTATCCTGGTAAAGAGAGAAGAGACTCAAATCATAAAAGAAATTTAACTTCTTATTTTGAGGTCTTGCCCTCAGTGGAATATAAACAGCTGCTTTTAGCAGAGGAAAGTGAAGAGCTCTCATAAGCTAATGTCAAGTATGTCGGTTTAACTGGAAATGTTCAAATCTTACTAGACTGTAAATAAGGAGATCCTATAGCATAGTAATTGAGTTAACGTTAGCCTTTCACCTTCATGGCTTGGGGATATATCTGACCAAGGTTAAGAGAGAGAAATTCTATTAATTTTTCAGGTGCCTACTGGTCTTTGACCCGAAATTGCATTAGCCCCCACGTTGCTTAGAAATGGCTTATAGTTAGATGATTCTAAACATGTTGAGTCAATTTTAAAATCATTCGTAATGTACTGACAGTAGAAAGTATTAAGAAATTGAGGAACATGAATTCAAAGCTCATCATGTACTTTTAAAGCATATTTTTAAATGAATTTAGAAACATAATTACTCAACAGAATTTAAGGTTTCTAGCAAATATAATGTATCATTTTATTGTATTGTTTTATAGTGCCAGCATTTAAAAATCTTTAAAATTATCACTTTTTTAAATTTTTTTGAGACAGAGTCTCACTCTGTTGCCAGGCTGGAGTGCAGTGGCATGATCTCGGCTCGCTGTAACCTCTGCCTCCCGCGTTCAAGCAATTCTCCTGCCTCAGCCTCCTGGGTACCTGGGACTACAGGCACGTGCCACCATGCCCAGCTAATTTTTGTATTTTTAGTGGAGGCGAGGTTTCCCCATATTGGCCAGGATGGTCTCCATCTCTTGATCTCGTGATCCCCCCGCCTCAGCCTTCCAAAGCACTGGGATTACAGGCGTAAGCCACTGCACCCGGCCGTAATATTTAATTTAATGGGCAGAAGGTATCTAATAAATGCCTGCAACAAAGGACATATGAACCAACAAGTAAGAGGAGAATAAAATGGACTAAAATCACATGTGAATATCTTCAAAGTTGTATGTAATCAAATAAATGCAAATTTAACCCAAAGGAAATACTGTATTTTAACAACAAGCTAATAATAACACTCACTGGTATCTGAAGTTATAAAATACTCACTGGTACCTGAAATTATAAAAACAACCAGTTTCATAAGCAATTTTTATAAACTACTGAAATCCATACTCAAAAATGTTAAAACCTTTTGAAAAAGTAATGTAACAGTATATATCAACATAAATTGAAAAGTTCATACTCTTTACCAAATTACTTTTAATAGGAAATTTTCTTAGTTAAACTATCCGGAATACATACATATATGTGCGTGATACTGACACACACCCACCCCCACCACACACATATGTAATGTTTGATTCAACGTTATTATAATGTTAAAAGTATGCAACCCCCTAAATGTTCAAGAGAAAATTAAAATTAGTTAGTGTACGCTTATACAATAAGGTATGTTGCAGCAAATAACAAGGAGTTAAAAATATTTAATAAAAAGAAAAAATACTGGTAATACAATAATCACTATAAAATGTAGAATAAAAATTACTTAAAATTGGGTGCAGTGGCTCACACCTATAATCCCAGAACTTTGGGAGGCCCAGGTGGGAGGACCAGGTGGGAGGACCACTTGAAGTCAGGAGTTTGAGAGCAGTCTGGGTAACATAGCAAGATCTCATCTCTATTAATCTTTTTTAATTAGCTAGGCATGGTGGTGCATACCTATAGTTCAAGCTACTTGGGAGCTGAGGTGGGAGGATCACTTGAACTCCAGAATTTAAGGCTGCAGTGAGCTGTGATGCTGCCACTGCACTCCAGCCTGGATGACAGAGCAAGACCCTATCTCAAAAAATAAAATAAAATAAAATAAAATAAAATAAAATAAAATAAAATAAAATAAAAAATTAAAAAATAATAAAAATAAAAATAACTTGAAAAACATGATCTCAAATTTGTATATAGAAGAATTCAGCCTCTTTTAGAAAAAAACTAAAGGCAGCCAATTAAATTTTTAATAGTTACTATCTCTGATTTGCCAGATTTTAGAAATGTTTACACTTTCTATTTTGTTTCAGAATGCCCCATTAGCTGAACTAAATATCAAAAGTAGCATGATACTTTTGGAAAATGTACATGTAGCAGCAGGTGAAATTTTATCAAAATTAGTCAACTCAAAATAAGGGTTATCATGCCAAAAAGAGTGAGTAATGTTTCATAAATAAGATTACATTTTCTTTATTCTAAATTTATTATAAACTAAGTTTATAAATTATAAGCTAAGTCCAAAAACTGTAATTTTTTTTGGTTCATTGTGTATATTCAGTTTTGCTTTTCACATATGTGGGAGAATTCTTTGCCCTCCCATCCCTCCTTAACTCAAGAGTTGCATAACAAACTTAGAGTGAGCTTCTGCTATTTCAAAGACAAAGACTGCTAATTTTAAAAAAGGATAAATCAGACTCCATGACTAATTCAACCATGTATTTTGGTGAGGCACAGGACAATTTTCTTCTCATACAGCAGAGGGTATATTGATATTATGGTTAAATAAGTGCTATTAGCCACAACTAAGAGTGGCATGGCACTAATTATGATGCTTCTGATAATATATTTTATATCTAGTTTGCAGACATGAACTACCCAGGACTCAGAATGACAGATTAGAAGGTCAGAAGCCAACAGTACATCTGGGTAAAGGACTCCATAATGATTTTTAAAATTACATTTACTCCTTTCACCTCTGATTCAATCACTGGAGAATAATAAACCTGTAAAGGAACTCACATGTATTTTCCATATTTAGCCATCAAGAACATTAACTGCTGAAATGGCAGTAGTGATGATATTAATGACAACTCTTGAAAAAGAAGAAGTAGGCATGGAGAGTGGGTATAAGAAGAACAGTGTAAGCCAGAAAAACAGAAAACTCCTTTTACTTTTTCACCTCTTGACATAAGACTTTGAAAACATGGATAAAAGGGGGTTGGGAAAGAGGGGTCTCCATTGTAAAAAGGGTGATTGAAAGAGTCCAGAAAAGACTTTTCTGGAGAGGAGAATGCTTTTCCAGCATATGCATATTTGAAAAGCTCCTTTTATCTTTTCTGTACCTCAGAGGGCTTTTCAAACAGCTCAAGTAACTGCCTGGATGCACTTACCTGGTAACAGGTGGACAGAATTAGGCATTAGTCTCAGAATGTCACTGCATATTATGTTTCCAGTCTGCTCTTCTAGTTTTAGCAAGTCAGCTGCAATGAGAGTGCAAAACAAACACATTTTAGTCTGTCTCTGATTAAACTAATGATAAACCAATAACTGCTGTTAGGAAAAGAAAAAAGAAAAAAACCCTAAAGTTCATGCTGTCAGGACGCATTCTATCTGCAATTAAAGATTTTCACGCCTGATAAGATTTCACTTAAAGAGAAGATTAAGCCATATGTCACTTTAGTCATTGATATTTTAATTTGTGTATGCCGATCTCATGTATAGGAAACTGTTCTAAATCAGTAGAGTAGGTGGTACTTAGTGATTCAAAGGAAATGCAGATTGGTAGTCAAATGATTTATACCAAATCGATTTTACAGAAACCCAAATGTTGTTGTGATTGATTTTGCCCTCTGTTCATGCAATTCTCCTGCCTCAGCCTCCCCAGTAGCTAGGATTACAGGCGTGTGTCACCACCCCAGGATAATTTCTGTATTTTTAGTAAAGATAGGGTTTCACCATGTTGGCCAGGCTGGTCTCAAACTCCTAACTTCAGGTGACCTGCCTGCCTCGGCCTCCCAAAGTGCAGGGATTAGAGGCATGAGCCACCATACCTGGCCGGCGCTCTCTTTCTTTGAGTCCTGTGCCTAACCACTTCCCACCAGAGCTGATAAAATGGGAGATGATGTGGTGCTCCTGGTAGAACATGTGCACCCATTCCATGCATCCATTCATGCTTCCATTTATCCATCCATCTATCTACCCATCCATCCATGTACCCAACCAACCAATATGTATTGAGAGCATATTCTGTTCCAAACATCATCAGAGTTAGTGGTTGGAGATGGAAAAAAAATAAATAAAACACAATTAATTAGAAGACTTATTTAAGGTAAAACTGCTTCTATAGAAGGCTGGACAATGCAATGAGAAAAGAAATGTGGCACAAGCAGATCACCTCAACAGTTCAGATCTGCACTAGTATTAGCAAATGTCCAATTACAGAAAAAATAAAGTATTCTATGTTTTTAGCTGATGAAGCTATAACAACTTACAAAGTTTGGGGTTTCTGGCTGCTTGAGAGAGGTCTGCTTTTTATTTTACTACCCAAACATGGAATTCATCTCCCAAGAGATGAGAAAAGGGCTGCCATATTCCTCTCAACCCTAGAGGCCATAGTCTGTCAAAAACAATGTTGACATGTTTATACCTCCAGTGATAAATCATAAATTTAAAATATAGGTACATATATGCATGTTCATATACTCATGTATCTATGTGTGTGTATATCTATTTAAATGTATTCACCAAATATTTATGTGCATACCTGAATGTAATAAATAATGTTCCTTGAATGTCTTAAAGCATGATTTCAAAGTGTTAAACTTGAGGAAAATATGATTGTTTTTAAAACCATCCTTAACTAATAAATGCTTTTCTTTGGCCTCTCCATGTTTAGTTATATAATTAAGAATAATGGGCTCACTTATGCACTTACTTGGTTGTGTATGGCTTAATTAATAGAAACTGCATGCTGTTTTATGTAGTAAAGTTATGTATACAATCCTCACGACATTCATGTTTTCACAATTGCCTTTATTTGCATATGCAAATAAAAAAAACAGGCAAAAAGATGAAAACCTACTAACACTATCATAGACCCTACAAAATATGATTTTATTTTTCCCTCAAGAATGTATGACAAAGAAACACTTTCCCCATTGGCAGAATGAGAAGTAAGCTGATCTTTTTCTGTTTAGACACCTGTGTTTTCCTGTATTGATGAAGTCTGAGCTGTTGTCCTTAATACTAAGCAAACTTTAATTCAGTATGACCTCCAGCTGGTCTGCTTTCTAATCTGTAAAAATGCCAACCATAAAATCCCTTACTAAAAGACCTCTGTTGGGGGAAAAAATAGCCACCTCATAGTCAGGATACATGGTGCAAAAGATTACCAAAGACAGCTCCTATATATCAAAGACCAAATAGGCACAGAAACATTGGTAACAGCTTGTTCCAAACCTAGTCTGATGGTCAAATATTTGCAACAAGAATTTTTTTCTTAAAATATTAGTTTATTTTACTATTAAGTAATGCATAATTATAGTAGGAAATGTAGAAAATACAGAAAAGTAGAAAGGAAAAACATCATCATTTAATTCCAACAGGCATAGAAATCCATTATAAACGTATATGTGTGTGCATATAGATATATGTATCTAGTATAGAAATATATGTTTTATATATATATATATATATATATATATATATATATATATATATATGGTGAGGTGGCTATTTTTTCCCCCAACAGGGTCTTTTAGTAAGGGATTTTATGGTTGGCATTTTTACAGATTAGAAAGCAGACCAGCTGGAGGTCATACTGAATTAAAGTTTGCTTAGTATTAAGGACAACAGCTCAGACTTCATATATATATATAATGCTGGGAGTATCTGGCTCACGAGGTTGGCTGGAAGTATCAGGCAATGACAGCTACTCTGGAGGAGAAGAGAAATGAGAAAACCAAGTTCCACTACCATAAGAAACAGCTCATGAGGCTATGAAAACAGGCTGAAAAGAACTTGGAGGAGAAAATTCACCAACACGCAGAGGTCCTCAAGACCCATGGACTCCTGGTCTGAGCCCACTAAAGACTGTTTATTCCTCATACACAGGAAATTTTACAATTTAATATGATATGGTTTGGCTCTGCCCCAAATCTCATCTTGAATTGTAGTTCCCATAATTCCGCCCATGTCATGTGAGGGACCCTGTGGGAAGGGACTGAATCATGGGGTCAGTTCCTCTATGCTGGTCTCAAGATAGTGAGTGAGTTCTCACGAGATCTGATGGTTTTATAAGTGTCTGGCATTTCCCCTGCTTGCACTCATTCCCTCCTGCTGCCCTGTGAGGAAAGTGAATGCTTCTCCTTTGCCTTCCACCATGATCGTAAGTTTCCTGAGGCCTCTCCAGCAATGCAAAGTCAATTAAACCTCTTTTCTTTATAAAATACCTGCCATTGGACAGTTCTTTATAGCAGTGTGAGAATGGACTAATACAATATATTTGCCAATTTGTCAAATGTTTTCTGTATTTGTCTCACATTTTTTAGTAAAGTATTTCTTTTCCAAAAGACTTAATAATGCAATTGTTGAAAGACTTTAAAAAGGATACTACAAAAATTAAGTAGTGAGGCAAATTTAGAAATACCAAGTAAAGAGAACTGCATGTTGATTTCTAGTTTTAAGATTTATATAGTAAAATCTATTATTGGCTCATGATCTCTCATCTCCATTACATTTGGAAGCACGATTATCCTCTCTGTTGGGCAATGACTTCTTCCCCATTCTTTCCCTCTATATCAAGTCATTCTCTGTCTCCTGATATTACTTGCAGATAAGTTTTCCATCATCTCTATTGCTTTCACCATCCTATTTCTTTCCCTCCTTAGACCCTACTGGTCTTACCAGTACATTTACTTTCCTTGTTCCTTGCCTTGTCTTCTTCACAGTTACCAGAGTGATAAGGAGAACACAGACATTTACTTTCCTTGTTCCTTGCCTTGTCTTCTTCACAGAGTTACCAGAGTGATAAGGAGAACACCTGAAAAGGTCTCTAAAGCATATCAATGCCTTCCTGCTTCCAAAATGCTAAGTTTCTTCAGATGGCAACAGACTTTTAATAATCTAGCCCTTGCCTACCTTTGTAACTTTGTTTTCATAGTTCTCTGAATTTCACCTTTTATAGTAGAACATCATTGAATTGACTGTAATTCCATGTCTGGTTTAGTTACTCATTCTTAAATGGCCATCTCTCCACTTGCTTTTATTATTTGTATTACTTCTTTTCAAGAGTGAGCTGAAAGTAAACCCTCTCTGATTTACTTCACATTAAATTTTAGTTAAATTGCCTTCCTATGTGTTCTTATATTGTCAAGTGCATCCCTATCACTGAATTTTGAGCTGGGATGTCGAGCATTTTGAAAGCATGGATTTGTTTCATTTGTTTTCACAATTACAAGTAAGAGTTTCTTGAAAGAATGGATTTCTTCATTCTGTATTTTATAAGGTATATTTTCTATTAGTCTTTAATTAATAAGCAAAATTGTTAGAGAAAACTCTACCTACAGTGAAAAGAAAAGACCACAATTCAACATCTGAAAGAAAAATCTGAAATATAGTACTTGATATCTAAGGGAGATCCAGGCTTGTGTATAATACTTTCTCTTAATAAAGCAGGTAGCATATATAGCAGAATTGGAGTTGAAGAATTTATGATCTTTCAGAAGCAAGAATGTGGTTCCTGGAGTCAGCTGTTGCTGATAGGTTGACTTTCAAGCCATGGGCTTTTGGAAGTATGGTAAACTTTGTGAAGTCATCACAACTGATTAGGATTTAAAATCAGTAAATTCTCAATTCTGGTGATTATCTGTTGCTATGGTTCAAAGTCAACCAACCTTTTCCTCTCTTGAGTAGATGACTGTTTTATTCTCACTACTGAAAATGTCTTTTTCTTTTTTACACCTGCTTAATAATATCAAAGTATGTGCTTTCAGTATTTTACTTATAGGTAATCTTCATCTATACACTTTGATAAGTTTCCCAAAGATAGCTAAATGGGTGATAATGACTCTATTTTGCTTTGTATACTTAAATGCAGTATTACTACATTTTAAGAATGTAAGTAATAATGTGTTTACAGCTAATTCAGGTTACATCTCTTCATTATATTCTTTTATTTGGTGAGGTTTTATTGTTTGCCCATTGTTGTTATTTGTTGTTGTTTTTACCCTCAATACAAACCTACGTTTCTACTTGTCTCTATGTTTTTATTTGTTGTTATTGTTCCTCAATAGAAACCTCCATTTCTACTTGTCCCAATGTTTTCATTGGTCACTTGCAGCAGAACTGACATGTTCCTCACTCTTATTTTTTAATGACCGTATCCTCCATGTGAGGCTCACCTCTCCAGTAACTCATGTTTCTTACTTTCACAGTTCACCTAAACGTGATTTTCTTGTGAGGCTTTCCTAGGCTAAGCCAACTCAATCATATGTAATGTAGCACAAAACTTTTGGTAGAGAGAGAAACATGAAGCAGAGATAATCACATTTGAAAGACCTGCTGCAATTGGAAACTTTTGAGAAATCCATTATTACCATTTGAAATCATAAATTCAAGATTTGTTGCCATTTAGGAAATCTTTTAATTTGTTATTCTTACTTTTATCATTTTGTTGAATTTACTATTGAATTTGCCATTCAAGATCTCTTGGTTATGCTACAAATAAAATGTGGGATTTGGAACAAAACAAGGGAAAAAGTCTTTAGTAAATCTCATACTTAGATGTTTTTCATTTTTGCACTTGTTTTTCAAAAAAGAAAACTTTTTATGCATGAGGTCTAGAATGGATACTTTTTGTTAACCTGTAAGTCAAGATCTGGAAGGCTTTCTCAGCCTTAGACAACCAAAATAACCCAAACCATCTTCTAAAAGATAACAAGTGTATTTACTTACAACAGAGTCATTCCACTTAATAAGACAAGAATTACAAAGCAAAAATCAAGAGGCCCTATTAATTCAGAAAATCTGTTTTGTAATTCTTCCAGCTACAGAAATGTGTTTTCTATCGTGATTTAGTTTTCTTTTAAAGCAAATAAATTTCAATAAATTAATCAACATACATGGCTTCAAAAGTCATCAAGGGCAAATTTTGAATATGGATTCTTGCTTTGCTGCTTTTTTGCATCTCTGGGAAAAATGCATGTGAAGAAATTGAAATTATCTTTTAAGCAAAATGTGAACACTATTGGCATTTTTCTCTTCCTGTCTCTATAATGGGATGGTGAGATTTGACAAGCCTAATTTAACTTGTGTTAATCTCCTCCACACAGAGTTTGGTGGTTCTAACTTTATTCCTTGCTCACAAGCAAGGAGAAATGCACGCTATTTGATACTAACTCCCTGAAAAACTTGAATTGTTTAGGTTTATCTATGGTACCAGTTGATATGTTCATAATGTAGGTCCTTCATCTGCCACTAAAATGAGGCTGAAATTAGTTTGATCACATAATAAATTCACATAATGCTTCCCTCCCTTCCCCTAAACACCACTCGGCAGGAAAAGCAAATTTGAAAAAGGTTCAAGTTTGATGTCTTTAACAAGATGCCCCAAAAAGCAAATGGTTACCTCAGTTTGTCCAAATTATTTTCCACCAAAATGCAACATAATCTTGAATGTATGAAAGAATGTCTTTTCGCCCACGATTTTCACACATGCTGTGCCCTAAGGAGGAAAGATGAAAAGGATGAGGGTGAGAAGTCCGGGATCTGTTAGTTCCCTCACTTGGAAAAGCCTCAAATCAAGAAAATGACACGTAGCTTCTTTTACAGTGGGATCAAAAGAAACCTACAGACAGCTGTGTTTGCATGCACGTGTGTTTTTTTAAGCAAGTTTATAGTTTGAATTTTAGATCTTGAAGACCAGATGTTGGTGATAATAAGAAACTCCCACATGTCCTTGAGAGGAAGAATGAAGAAAGACAAAAAAGGTACTTTACCAACTGAAAGTACATTTATTAAAAATAAATCATAAACCACAATACTAGAATATGACACAATAAACATTCATTTAAAAAATTAACTCTGGGTTCCAAAAAGTTTATAGTCAGAGACAGATATGAAAGATAGGAGGATATTCGTCATAATTTAAGCAGGTGAGCAGAGTGGTCAGTGAGCTTGGTGTGAAACTTGCGCATAGAAAAAGACACATTTAACATTTTATTTGTTTGTTTGTTTGGGGTTTTTTACTACCAAAGAAGGAAAAAGATTTGTTAAGATTAGCAGAGCTATCTTTCATATTTAGGGAGTGGCATGAGAGAAACTGGGAAGTGGGAGAGAGAAAATAAAATGACATGCCTACAGTAATAGAGTTGCAAAGGAGAAATATGACAGATGGAAGATAAAATGGAAGCAGTGTTTGAAAGGTAAGAGTATCAAACCCCACAAAGGATCAAGAGTTCGAATACTAACACCTTTGATATATAGCATGGCTAGTTTTAAAATGGAAACAAAGAAATAACTATTTTCTGAAACCTTAACAGTAATTTTTGTTCCCTCTCTTAAAAATATTCAATGTATCCTTACCTAATTTAATCATCAGTATAACTCAAAAGTGAAGAAAACATATAGTAAAAAATACTCCTGGAATATATTACAATTTTAATTAGCATCACACCCTTATATCTTCACTTTGTGTTTCCTTGTATGCATATAAAATATCTGTGAAAATATACCTTTTGGTGAATTAAAAAACTGCCATGTAAAACTATTTTTAAAAAATTATAATATTTTCATTGGAGGCCTGAATTCGGAATGAATTATTCACCCAAAATTATGTCACTGTTTCACTTAGGAGCTAGAGAGAAAACAGCACTCTTCAATAAGCACAAGTCAATACACTTGATTTTATGTGTTTCCAGCATCATTAGCTTTGTTTGTCAAACTAGCTCCTATAACTCTCTGAGCTTCAGTTTTGATATTTCTCAGTTTGCTTAAAGGACACTGTATATACCAAGCAAATTTGTTGCAAAGAGTAAGGTTTTTAAAAAACCTGTGAAAGTGCCTTGGAAGCAGAAACCATGGTTATATTAATAACGTTACTTATAAAGCACTTTAAAAATAGCAAAGAAGAATAGTCACATATTTATTGAGTAGCTTTCATGGGATAAGATGGATGGATGGACGGACGGATGGATGGATGGATGGATGAATAAATAGATACATTGATATATCAATATATGCATAGATGGATAGATGACTAAATAGATGGATAGATGGATGAATGGATAGGTGGATGGATAGATGAATAGATGGATGGATGGATGGATGGATGGATGGATGGATAAATAGATGCATTGATACATCAATATATCCATAGATGGATAGATGGATGAATGGGTAGGTGGATGGATGAATGGATGGATAGATGGATGGATGAATGGATGGATACATAGATACAAAGATTGATGGATGAACAGGTGAATAAATGAATAATGGACAAATAAATAGAGGGATAGATAGATATTTATATAGATGTGTGTTATTTAACTCACATATATTATGTAGAATTTCACTGGGGAAACTAGAACTTAGGAGAGCTCAAGTCCCTCATCCATATCACACAGCTGAGAAATGAAAAACTATTCCTCATTAAAGCCTACTCTTTTCCCTCAATAGTATGTGAATCTGAAACTAGCTTTAAACTACATATGCTCATTATTTCTCATGATTCCATGGGTCAGCGTCGTGGCTCTTCTGGCCTGAGTTGGCTCAACTGGCATAAAGCTGCAGTTCAGCTGGCTCACCTAAGCACACTGGGCCAGCTGCAATATCTGGGTGCTCCTTTCATGTGGTCTCTCTTCCTCCTGAAGGGCAGCCTGAGCTTATTCACATGATGGCAGAAGAGTTCCACAGAAGAGCAAGACAAGTGAGCCCCAGTACACAAACACCTCGGAGAGACTCTGCTTCCGTTACTTTTGCAAATGTCTCAATAACCAAAAAAGTCATATGGTCAAGCCCAGATTCAAGGACAGGGAAATTGACTTTACCTCATGATGGGAGAAGTGTCAAATGGAGATAGATGCACATCTAGAGATGGAAGGATTTATAGTCATTTCTGAAATCTACCACACCATGAAATGTACAACACCACAGAAACCACACATATTATTTATATTTATATATGGATGTTGTACATTTGAGTTTACATATTATGTGTCTATGTGAATTTTACTTTGGTGCTTAGGAAGCAATAAAAAGAAACAAGGAAAATATTTCTTCTATCTTGTCTTAACCTAAATAAAAAAAGCAAAAACTATTTAAGAAGCTCAAACATCATGCATGGTACTTGATATGCCCTTATAAATGTTTCTATGCAGTTTGTTTTTGTGCTTTTATTATTTTGCCCCAGGGAACTGGCCCTCACACTGTTTTAAATCTGAATTATTGCTAACATTTAAAAAATATGGAGCATGCATGAAAAAAATCTGGATTCCTGGTTTTTCTTGACATATCAAAAGCACTTGCAACACTAGGCTCATATGATCACATGACAAGTCACAGAAGATGAGGGTTCCTTATATGAGGCAGGAGATCTCCAGCTTACCAGTATCTACATGCATCTCCTTGCATTTCCCTCCTGACACTAAGACTGAATGTTCAGTGAAAGGGAGGATACAAAATGAATGACTAGAGATTGTTTTTAAACTCAGTATTTCTAGCTTCAGTGATCTCTGCTATAATTATGATCAAGACAAAGAGCCACTTACCTCTGACTTAAGAAGTATTACTACAAGGTTAGTAATTAACATCATTAACATGTCTTGAACTTGGCATCATCAATTAATTAAAAGTAAGTTTTTTGTTCTCTTGGGAATTTAGTTAATTGCATATAATAATTGTGGTATGTATATGCCAGTGGTAGGGGGGAGACAAAAACGACTTTATAAAGAGACAGGAGATGGGAGTTTCAACTAAATTCTTTCTCTAAGTGTCAAATCTGAGCAAATCACTTAACACCAATTTATTTCCCCAACAGTTAAATAGGAAGAATAAAAGAGACTTCATATCCTTCCAGGGATGCCTTTGGTCTTTAAAACTAAGACAGAGGAATGGACATATTTTTCAGGGGGAGGAAGGGAGGGGAGTTGAGGATCTTTTAAAGTATATCCTAGGTTCTGCTAGGTTTAGTCATGCTATTTGGATTTAATAGTAGAATCAACACTAAGAATCTTTAGCAGCATCTTGGCTTGTCAAACCTGTACTAAGCAAAATACTCAGACTTATCTGATTGTACTTAGACTCAGGTGCACAGGTACCGAGTTGCCAGATAAGATCAAAGAGAATTTTTTTCTGTTTTAGGCACATGCCATATAACTGGTCAGATAATTTCTCACCACACCTCACTTTTTTTAAGCTCTGCTGTTTCTCATCTTAATATTAAAGAGAGATGGCAACATTCTAAGCCTAATGTGTGTGAGCTCATCCTCAAAGTCTATCTCAGGGGGACAATGTATACATACTGAAATTTAAAAGATATTTTTGAACAATGCATTTATCCCATTAAAACAAGCCTTTAAAAGAATAAGACAAATAATATCTATTACTTTGAGTCCTTGAATTTGAGTATCTCTACATCTTGATTCCATGGGCTCTCTGGCTCCTTAGTGTCTAGGGAAGTATCTACTCTCATCATTCATGGAATGCTCCTTCTTGAAAGCGAGCTGCCATGCTGTGAATAAGACAAAGTAGCCATGTGAAGGAGAATACAGGCTTAGTCTGAAATGCCAGCCCGTCACCAGCACCATCTGCTAGGTATGTGAATGAAGCCATGTTGGAACTTTCATCCATCTCAGTGACACCATATAAAGCAGATGAACCACCCAGTTGAGGCCTGCCCACACTCCTGGCCCAAAGAATCATGGACAAATAAAATAACTGTTGTTTTAGGTCACTAAGTCCTGGAGTTTGTTACACAGCAATAGACAATGGAAGCACTTCCCAAAACATAATTATTGAGACTAGTGGGAAACTGGTGACAAGTGGCATATGCTTATTTCCATAAATATGGATGACAATTAAGTTTTATGTTTCCTTCTGGTGATCTCCTTAAAAAATGGGCAATCCCTACAGGCTCAGTCTTAAAGTTAAGAATCTGACAGAGCTGGTCCAAGGAATTTTTTTGAGTTATGAAGGATATTTGCTTTTATTGACTCAGTCTTTGGGCAGAGACATTCTTGTGTTACGAGAACTAGTTAGTTTTGGGGAGAGGGTGCATGTGGGTGGGAGCAAGTTTGGGTTCAGCTCGCTCATTTCCAAAGAGTAGCTAGTTTTCAAAGGTCCTCTTAGCACCCATCTGCAGTAACATGAATGGGACAAGCAAATTCAGAAACGGGCAGTCTTGTTTTCCTGTGCATTCTTTTGGCAGCAGTTAATGAAACAAAGAATCTTGTTAGTATTTCCTGTTTGAAATGTGTAAGTCCATTAAAAGGAATTCAAAGCCCAGCAGAGGTGTGCACCAGCTCTGAGTACTAGCATATTCTTTAGTTGCAGCCGGTAAAGGAATTACATAATCATCTTTCCTTTCATATGAACATTTCAATTAAGAATAAAACACACAGGGGGCCCAGGAAGAAATTCAGGATGTAACATTTTTAAAAACCCGGTATTTTCAGCCTTCGTTGTGGCATCTGTGTTCACCAACTCAAAGCATACTTGGCAGTGAACACAAACACATTCGCATATGCAGACGAAGCCACAAGCCTGAGTAGGCTGATGCAAAAGCAGGATTTTCAGTTAATGGGTGTATTTGGCATAATGTTGACATCTACATTGTAGTAGAAACTGTCTTTGAAATTACTTAACTTCCTTATCGTTGCAAACTCTCTTACTTTGCAAAACTCTCAGAGTGACAGTACTTCTAAAGTAGGTTTCAGATTTTAACCACGCCTTGTAAATAATGGGAAGCAGCATCATTTTCTAAACCAGAAGGGTAAGCCACACACAGATACCTGAAAAATGACCTGATGGTAGCAGTGAGGGCAAACTCAGGGTGCTTATAGCAATTAGCATTCCTCTACTTCATTAAATCTCAAAACTCGCTTTCCAATCAATCATTTCTGATTCAAAATTGTGTAATTATTGATTGATGACTATAAATAACTTTCTTACTATTTTTTTTCTTCCACCAAATAATAAACCATTTTATCCTCCCCACCCCAGGTGCTGAAATCCTTTTCTCTATCTTTCATCATCAACGAAACTGAAGTTAAAATCAAGGATATAATTAGTCCTGAGCAATGTTTTAGTTATAAAGTAAAATAAAACATCCAAAAGGGAAAGCAAAGTTTAGCTTAGTTTTTACTTCTTTATGTTTTTAATTTTTAAATAATGAATTAAAGAAACACCCCATTCAAAGCCACACATCATTTAATTATGTTGCTTAGGAATGCTTTAGCTTAAGAATTTATGATAACACGTAACTTTCCTGACTGTTTACTATTTACCAGTCACTGTATATGCTTCTTTTTCCCCTCTTGAATTTCTAAGAAGAACTCTCTTATTTAGATACTATGTTTATATTTTTTTTATCATTGAGAAAACTGAAGCTTACCAAGCTCAAGTAGCCTGGCTAAGTTACATTCAGTAAACCATGGAGTTGGAATTTGAACCCAAGCCTTCCTGACTCCTAGAACTTGCTGTCCTAAGCCTTGTATTTACTGCCTCCCCATTGCTGATACTGACATTGTAAATAACAAGAGTTTTGCAGGTTCGGTCAGCAAATGAAAAAATGAAAGCAGCATTATTTTCCACCAAAGATTAGCAAAAAAAAAAAAAAAAAAAAAGCATCACTGTTTGCTTAGGAGAACTTGAAGAAACCTGAGAGGAGTGATTCTAAAAAATAACCCTAAATTCATTAAGAGTGGAGATACTGAGTAATTTGGAGATATTAGATTTTGAAAGTACAATTTCAATAACCATTGCAGTGATATTTGTGAGCACAAACGTATTTTTTGAGTTGTTTCATGAGTTTACATGCAAGCGCCATGTGATAGAAGGCTTGAAGCCTGCTGCTGGAATTCCCACAGACACTGTCTCCAGGCCCCATCATGCCACTGCAGACATCATTCTAACAAGCTGCTGTGCAGCTCCATGGCCCTGCTGTCCTCCTATTCCCAGGGCTAAGAACCACTTCTGTGTTTGACATCATCATTATTTTAGGCTTGGATATTTTTAGAAGGGTGGGATTAATCCGGGGAAAATTAAATTGAGTATGTCAGGAATCTTGGCATCTTTAGGCACTTGAAGGGAAGAAAACAGACCAGCTTTGTAAAGTCTGAATGGCCTGGTGATCTCTTTCTGTCTCTGTCTCTCTCTCTCTCTCTCTCTCTCTCTCTCTCACTTTCTGTGTGCCTGTCTGTCTCAAATGGAACGCTTGTCCTTATTTGCTCCCTTAATTGCTTCTCATCAGCAACATGAGCTTTTGTTCATCAGCCTCTTCTTATTGTCATTGCCTACAAGTAGAGCATCCAGCTGGCAATTCGTAGCACTTGCTGTTTATAACCAAAGTTGTATTGCTCTTTGATGAGAGACAAAAAATAAATAAAACAATAAAAACGGAAAAAGAATAGCATGTGGGAAACTAGTAACTAAACAGAAGGGACATCCATTTTCGGTGATAGAATACAGCCCAGTTCTCAATGAATAGTCAAGGTAGAAAGGCCTGAGAATACTAAGTTAAATGTGTACAATCACATACTTATTCTCCTATGCTAAACATTGACATGATTTTATTGTATTCTCATTCTCCAACCTTAATCCTGAGACTCAGATTCCC
Source organism: Pan troglodytes (assembly GCF_028858775.2). Taxonomy (NCBI): domain Eukaryota; kingdom Metazoa; phylum Chordata; class Mammalia; order Primates; family Hominidae; genus Pan; species Pan troglodytes. The sequence continues at coordinate 82,934,954 of NC_072413.2, forward strand.
TGACATGCTTCTATATTATCTAAGCATCAACCAAACACTTAACTTGTCTCCAGTCTCAATCTCATTCTCATCCCCAAACTAGCAAATAAACTTGCATCAGCGAGCATGAGTTCTTGGTCATAGTTTTATTTGGGGCCATCTGCAATTTTAGGGCTTCTATGCCCATCCACGATGCTGCGCTTGCCTTTGCTTCAGGCAACTTCAGTTCTATAGTTGTCTAGGTGTTTGGGTGCTCAGTGTTTGACGTACTGGTTTAGGTACTCAAAATCCAAAATGGCAACCCTCAGATTAACTAGTAACTCTTAAAATGAAGACCAAAATAGAATTTGGCACAGTGCATGACACAATTAAAGAATTTCAAAAGTACCAGTAGGAAATAGTTGAATTTACAAGTGGGCAAATAGGAAATTGTCCTCAATCTTCTCTGAAAGTGAGAGGGGAAATGAATGAAAGTAGAAATGGATACTTTGCAAACTGCAATTTTGGAAAAACAGACAGCCAGCTTGCCAGAGGTAGACATGGTGGAGGAGGTGAAGTGTAATAGGCATTGCTTAAATCCTTTGTGATTGGACAAATCTGACTCCTTATTATTCCAGAAAAAAGAAGACCCCTAACAATGGTAGATTTAGGGATAACTCAGCTAGATGTATGTGAAAGGATAAGAGGAGCTTTTCTGTTTAAATTTTAAAATGGGATATAAAAGTAGAGGTGCTCCATGACTTACAACAGAATGACATCTTGATAGACCCATTGTAAGTTGAAAATATTGTAAGTTGAAAATGCATTTGATAGACCTCACTTACCAAACATCATAGCTTAGCTAATAAACCTCACCTACCGGTCATCATACCTTAGTTTGCCGACTTTAAACATGGTCAGAACACTTACATTAACCTGTAGTTGGGCAAAATCATCTAACACAAATTCTATTTTATAAAAAAAGTGTTTAATATTTTATGTAATGTATTGAATACAGAAAGTACAAAAAAAAGAAGGTTGTATGGGTATTGGAAATATAGTTTCTACTGAATGTGTATTTCTTTCACACAATTTTAATGTCAATTTGTAACTGCAGCCTGGGCAACGGAGTGAAAACTTGTCTTTAAAAAAAAATTGTAAGTTGAACTATCATAATTTGGGGACCCGCTGTAATTGGCCCAATGCTATAAAACTTAAAAAGACCAGAATAACACCATGGGTTATCAAATATTTGCTTTTACAGAGTTTTACCATTTTCAATGAGCTAATGTGTATTTTATCTCAGTTGACGTTCAAGTAACACAGTGAGATAAGCTGGACAAACATATATATCCTGTAATATGGGACAAGGAAAGTGCAGGTCAAGAACTTCGGAAATGACAGATTTGTGTTACGTTGTAGCAACAAGGAAAGTATGAGTGGTGCTCTACTATTCATGACCGGAATAACAGGTGCTGGAACATACATTAACCCTTGGAAATACTTGAGGGTATTTTAAACACAGGAGATTTTTGATATTCAGATTTTGAAGGCCACAAAAATAAAATAAAATAAATGACATGCTGGATGAAAAATTCAAGGTGTTCTTTCCGAGGAATTGCTTAATCAGGAATAAAAAAAAATACAAAACTTTGTCCTGCTTAATATGTATGTTGGATCTCACCATTTCTCAACTCAAACCTATGTTGGTTTCTCAACTCAGAGAGAAAGTAAATATTCTACAGATTGGGTACCTCTTGCCTTTCTGAACCCATCTTCTGGTTCTATTCTTTATTTTTATGAGTACCAAGCAGTTGCAAATATAAAACATTCATAACAACTCAATAAGGTAGGTACAATTATTGCTCCCATTTTATAGATGAAGTATTTGAGACACAGAGCGATTATGAAGCTTGCCAGAGGTCACACAGCAAGTGAGTGGTTGTCACCAAGCAGTATGTCTGCAAAATTCACTCTCTTATGGACCCAGAAATACTGTCTCTGCTGCATTCAGCTCACTTCAGCTACCCTAGTATTCTTGCTCTTATTCAGACATATTGGGCTCCTCTCATCTCAGCTCTCATTTATTATGCCTGGAAAGTCCTTCCTTTTACATATCTTACTGGATTTTCCCCTCTCTTCCTTCATGCCTTGTCTCTATGATACATTCCTTTATTATTTTATTTGAAATTGGAATCTCTTCCTCCTCTTCCTTCTAATTGTAGTCCCTAACCCTTTGAGGTGCTTTATTTTTATCCATAGCACTTACCACATCGGACATTATAATTACTTTTAAATTAATTTGTTGTTTACTTGTCTCCCATCAAATAGAATGTAGTTTTCTGTGACAGGTAGCAGTTGTGGTTGTATCACTAGTCCTATAACAATGGATGGTACATAGTAGACACTGAGATGTTTGCTGAATGACTTAATGAACTTACTGAAAATTCTTCAATAAGAGTCTCTCCCACAGAATTCTGATTCACTATGTCAGAGGCCACATATATCTGAGTTAAAAAATAAAACTGAACAAAAAGTAATCAGCTCAAGTGATTCTGATGCAAGTGGTCCATGGAATGTTGTAAAATGTGGCATTAAGGTAATAAACTTTTTGAAAAACAAACGCATATCAAATACACTTAGTTTTCCACACCCTTAAGCTTGCATTGTCTTATATTGTATTTTTAAAGCAGAATCTGATATGAAGAATTTATTGCTATGTACTAATAAAGTTATAGCTCTTGATTTGACACTTTCTGGAGAAAGTATATTCCAAGTTTCTAGTTGAATGAGTAAAATCTATGTAGTTACTTCTCAAAATTATTGAAAGTCAATGTAGACGTGCAAAAATTTCTTAGGACTAACTAGTTACATTGACTATCAAATGACAAAATCACAACAAATCTAATTTAAAGATCTAGTTGGCTTTTATTTGTGATTCTAGGATTGGGCAACAGTTCTTTCTACAAAGTAGAATGAGTATTACAATAAGTCGAGCAGAAAAGTTTAGCTTTATAGCCAGAAAATGGCTAAAGAAATCAGAAACAAGGAACAAGAAAATTGTTCATGTCAAAGGTACTTTCCTTATAGGCTTAAAACAGAGGAAAGTGCCTGATTGTGCTGACTCAGGTTCACTAGAATCTCCTAGTTTTTAGAAAACAAGCTTATTTGAAAATTCAGTTTGATTACGTGACACTTTGCAAAAGTGACTCCATTTTGGTTTGATCTGGAGTCAACCTTAGGTGCTAAGGCCTAGAGCAGGAGCCTCATCGAAAACGATGACATCTTATAAACTTTGTCTAACAAGATTAAAAGCTAATTCCACTAGTGATTATAAGAACATTTTGTATTAAAACTTAAATGCATCTAATAAATTTACAGTCTAGATTTCAAATCCATATTGTGTGAAATTGTTTGCAATTATATGAACTTACATTCAGATTTTCTCAAAACGTGAGAGGAACATGTTTGAATGTATAATCAAAAGAATACTATACCAGAATTAAAAAAATATCAGGAGGAAATGAAAAAGAAATTTAAGTGAGTGGACTAGAGAATGAGCAGACTAAGGAAGACGAATACCAAGAACTAAAAAGTCTAGTAGTGGAGTTTTTCTTAACATTATTTAAACTCAATCACAGTTTAATTCAGTAATATTGGGATATCCAAGTATCATAAGAAATACAATCTGACCCACCTCACCAATTTAAAGAGAATACAGTTGCTAAATTGTTGCTCTGGATCTGAGAAGCTAGGTGAACAGGAAAAGATTTACCATTAATCTCAATAAATGATCATTTTTCTTTGCATTTGCCCAATCGCAAACAGGAAATGATGTTTCTCTTCAGCTCCGTATGTAAGGATTTCTGATCAAGCCAGACATAACAAAATTGGGAACACAGAGTGTGCATGCAACAGGAAGAACAAAGATTAACAGAAACAGAGAAAGAGAGAGAGCCCTGCACTGGAACATACACATTTCTTTTATTGAGAACTTACTGAGTTTAAAAGCATTTTTATATCACATAACAGAATGCAACGCAAAACTTCCATAACTAGGAACTGATGAATACTTGATAATTATTGAGCAAGTGTACAATTTTAGATAAAGTCTTACTAACAATGTCATTTAAAAAGTCCCTACTCCAAACAGAAGAATAGGGGGTGCTGAAACAAGACAAAGGTCATTATTATTATTTTTTTCTCCAGACTGGTTAAGAGAGATAAAAATTCAGTAGGGAGGAGAACCTAGAGAGATTAGTATCAAGGTCCACTGAAGGTTTATTTTATGTTTATAGATAAGTGTGTGATCTAAAATGTATATATGATTCATTCCAGAGTTTGACTTCTGTCTTATTCTACAAATCACCCTAGTAGCTTCTTAATTAAAAAGAACTTTTGCTTTAAGTTTCTAAGCTGGGTGTGGTGGCACATACCTTTATTCTCAGCTACTCGGGAGCCTGAGGAGGATTGCTTGAGCCCAGGAGTTCTAGGCCAGCCTGGGCAATGAAAGGAAACCCCATTCATTAAGAATATAAAAATAAAATATTTCAAATTGTCTAAAAAGGTATGTTTCAGAGGTGGGTATGTTATATATACATATAACAATATGTTTATACATTTTATATATGTTACATTTTTATATACATTATCTATCAATCTATCTAACATTAAATTATCTTTTCCTTTCTAACAACTTAGCCTAATCCAAAATGAATTCTGTCCACAACCAATGAGGTTCAAAAGGGACCCCAAGAGACTATAGTATCAACTGTCACCTTAATTTTGGTCTTATGAGACCTTGTTATGGGTTGAATTGTGTTCCCTCAAAATTCCTATATGAAAATCCTAGACTCCAGAACATTAGAATGTGACTATTATATGGAGATAGGGATTTAAAGGGGTAATTAAGAAAGAATGTGGTAATATGGGTGGGCACTAGTCCAATATGATTACTGTCCTTATAAGAGGAGATTAGGACACAGGTGCAGACAGAGGAAAGGCTATGTGAAGACATTGGAAGACAGCCACCTACAAGACAAAGAGAGAGGACTCAGGACAATAGCTCATATGTATTGGGTGGTTCCATGTGCCCAGTAATGAGCAGAAAGCTTTTATTTTTTAATCCTGCTGCCCATAAACATATGGGTTTGACATCATTTATATCCCCACTTCTCAAATGAGGAAACTGAGTTTTAGAGAATTTAAGTAAAGTTTTATTGCTGGTAGGTGGTTATCCATGTATTGCCTCCATCTCTGTCTAATTGCAAAGGCCTGATCTTAATGACAAGATCTTTGAAAACTGTAGATATCTGTGTCTGATATTTGGAAGCTGCCAGAATCTAGAAAATGCATTCATTTAGATGATTACAAGTCATCCAGAGTTTGGTACTAGGAAAAGTAAGCATCTGAACAGTTGGTGAGTTGCTCCAGATTTTACTTGGTCATTGGCTTTTTGAAAGCCAAGCACATGAGACCCCATTAAACCAAAGTTTACAGATCATTGTTCTGCTTTTAAGGAGGAAGTTTCAGTGCATCCAGAAGGAAGGATATACCACCTGACTCATCCCAGCTCATCACAACAGTTCTGAGAACTGCAATATCAGTTACCTGGAGACTTTGGTACTCAGACAGCCACTGTAAAACAGGATGCACCTAAATGTTCTATGTGCAGAGACTTTATAAGATCTGGCCTTGAAATTTGGGTTTTTCTTGTATCACTTTTTCAAATTATCTCTTTCCTTTCTTTTGTTTGGAAAAGGTGATACAGACACTGTTCTACAGAATTTATTTCCCCCGTAAAACTTATGAAGTTTTACCGACTAGAGGTGTTTGAAGGAAAGGTCATCCTGTGAAAGAAATAATTGTTCCCTTGGAAAGAAATAATTGTTCCTTTGAAAGATATTTTTTTTCCAAATTCTTTATTGTAGAAAAAGCTCATGGAGCGCTAGCTTCTCTCTCAAGAAATTAAAGTGTAATAGCTTATGAATTCAAATGCAATACAGCAGACTTAGAGAAATTTTAAGATCCATTAGGTTATCAAGACGGTCCTTCTGTAGCCTACTTTAAATTCTCTCTGCAAGGTGATTAAAAGTAACATTTAATAACAGGTCAGTTGACAAGTAGTTATTTAGCACCCACAGGGTATGGAGCTTTTTACAAAATGCTCAGAATTAAAACCTCTGAACTTACAAAATGAAAAGGGAGACAGTAATATCTTTTTCTCTGAGCATAGAAGCAATATTCAGTCCTATTTTCTCCCTTCCTCCCATATTTTAGAAAGATATGCTTTCAACAATTATGCAAAAAAATTAATAACTTACATTTTTACAATATTCCTTGGTCAAATTTCTTTTTCATTCTATTATGTGATTAAAATATTATTCCTATGAAGTAGAGAATGCATTATGTTTTCATATTTCAAATTAGGAAACTGAGGCCCAGAATGATAAAATAACTTGTAAATACACACAGTTGGGGGAACAACCTGAATGCTTGTCTAGTCTCAACTTCTCCTTCAAATCGCATTGGACTATGCAAAGTGATAGTATAACAGGAATTTGCAGATGCAGTGAGAGTCTCATTTAACTTTTGCAATGCTTTTGGGACATGATCTTTGAGCCTACTCTACACACAGCGACTCTGGGAAACATACCTCTGCTCTGTGGTTCAGCAATGCTCTACGGACGTCCCTGGTATAGCAAAGATCACCCTCATTCCTACTGCCACCACCTGTATCTGAGTTTCCTGCAAAAATCTCTAGCCTATACCCTGCCTTCAATCTAGCTTTCCTCTAACCCATTCTTGCTTCCATGCTGCTAGGAAAGACATCTTTAAAATGCAAATTGGATTTCCAAGCCTTTCTGCATGAGTATTTAATGGTTTCCCAGAGATTTCATGAGAAAGACAACATCCTTAAGGAAACTTTCCAGGCCCTCTTTTGCCTGGGTTTGCCGATCCTTCTATTGTCATCTTGCATCCTTCACTCTGCTCCTTACAGTTCCTGGAGCAAGCACTTCCCCTTGACAGAAATCCCCACCACCAATAATAATGAAACAGGATAGTTTCCTTGATGCTTTTGTGGGACTTGTGAAGTGGGTGGCTCGTTTACTCAGCCGCTGCGCTCAATCTCTTATGGCAGGGAGCACATGAGTGGATGGTTCCAGCAAATAAATGCACCAGCTCCTCTCTGATGGGAACAGGCATGGTGAGGGCCCCGTGGCAGCGTCCAAGTGTGTTACAATGTTCTTTTAGCTCTACCATCTGGGAGCGGGTGTCTGCGAACCCTGGAGCCCCAGAGGGCATGTGTCACAGTCAGTGCTCTTTTAGCATTTGTCATCCACAGATGACTAAGTGTTAACCAGCTCAGTGGAGGGACAGGATGACAGTCTTTTACACCCTGCCCTCTTGGTACGCGAGTTCTTGTCTGGCATCCAGGAAGAATCAGGTCACATGAATGAACTGAAGGGCGGTGAATGTGGAGGTCTTTACTGAGTAGTGGAAATGGCTCTCAGTGGGAAGGGGAGCTGTAAAGGGGGTAGAGAGGGAAGATAATCTTCCCCTGGAGTCCGGCTATCCCCGGTTGAACTCTTCTCTGACCATAGTCTCTGACTTCTAGCTGCTGCTTCTCTTCTTGATGTTCAGATGTTTCTCTCTTCTGTGTATGTGTGTGTGTGTGTCTACTGAGTCGGGGATTTGGGATTCTTATGGGCACAGGATAGGGGGCAGCATTCGGGTGGGAAAACAGGGCTAGTTCTCACTTTGGGCTGCAGGTCCAGGCTTGAGGGTGGAGCCCTCGCCAGGGACACCACCCTCTTCCACCCAGTATTTCTCTGCCTCCTGTCCATATCCATAACACACTCACACAGCTTAATCTAGTTAATTCTTACCCAACGTTTAGTTTGCTGAAGTCCAAAAAATTATATCGGATCTTTATTTATTATAAGTTCCTTTAACACTGCATTTTTTTGATGTATTGATCTTGGTAGATAAATTTTGAGTTTATGTGACTAAGGTCAATCTGAACTTCTAGAATATGAGAACAGGGATCATGTTCTATGTTTTGCTCACTATTGCCTCTCAGAGCCTAGCACAGCACTTGAAGCATCCTAAAGGTTCTGTAAATGTCATTTGAATGTTAAAACAATTTTTTTGGCTATGTTGGCTTTCACTCCAATTGGATTCCAAGTTATTTGAGGGCATAAACACCTGTTTTACATGTTCTATTGGCATATCTCCTGGTGTTCTGCACATTAAAAAGACTCAATAAATATTCAATAAATGAACTAATGCTGAATGCCTTTTACACATATTAATAAAACACTCTAGTACTCTATCAGAAATGGACATGTGGCAAACTCGTTTGTGGTGAATTTCCCGATAGTTATTATTTTCTTGTTTCAGTTTATTTATTTATTTATTTATTTATATTGATTTGAACAATATGAATTTAACTTTCTGGTAGATAAAAAAGTTAAACGTAATCAATTTCATGTAGTTCAACCTAATACTTCATACCACCAACTTCTTCTACCTGTTATAGCATATTTTGCAATGAAATAGAGAAATATATACCACACACTTGTTAGAACTCCAGGAATTGAAACTAAAAAGCTATAGGTAAGGAGGGGAACTCTAGTGTAACAATAAACTCTGACATTATATTGTCATTAAGAATATGGTTTTAGCATTCCAACACTTTGGAAAGCTGAGGCGGGCAGATCACCTGAGGTCAGGAGTTCGAGACCAGCTTGGCCAACATGGTGAAATCTCATCTGTACTAAAAATACACAAAATTAGCAGGGCGTGGTGGCAGGCGCCTGTAATCCCAGCTACTCCGGAGGCTGAGGCAAAAGAATTGTTTGAACCTGGAAGGTGGAGGTTGCAGTGAGCCCAGGTCACACTATTGCATTCCAGCCTGGGCAGTAAGAGCAAAGCTCTGTCTCAAAAACAAAACAAAACAAAAAAAATAGAATATGGTTTTAGTACAATTAAACTTAGCTCTGAACTTAACTGAGTAGGACGGGAAAGAAGAGCAATATAGATTCAGACTCATTTTATGTAGCCGAGTTTAAATGCTTATATTTTATTCAGTTAACAACCTTTGATGAAATGTTGTGATGTTTGAATGTGAAGTTTATACATCCATAACCTTTCTTTTTCCACTAAATTTCCCCCAGAAATCAGGTTCTGGTTCTGCATATAAGGAAAAAAAAAAAATGAAACTTGAGGTAATTTGATACATATATATGAAATATATACATTTTAAATAGCTATTTAAATATAAAATATATACACAAACATCACAGTAATTACATATAAATAATTATAGATTATATATTAATATATTTATATTAATATAATTATGTGTGTTAATATATATTAATATTATTGATATATTATCTAAAATTATAATCTGTTAGCACTATAAAAATGGTTTTACTAATAAATAGGTTTATTTTCAGATGAGTTGATTTAGCTTTCCTGTCCCCATGGGTGACATTCACCAAATAACTTTGTAATTCCACTTTGTCTTGTAATCTTTATTCAAATATTTTAATGCAGGTAGAAAATATCCCCTAGCTTTCATGGATTAAACAGCTGTGTTTTCACACCCCTTTCAGTAGTACTAAGGCCTTTCCATCCCCTCCAACAGAAATTTATTTCTTCTTTCAATGTAGATTTTAACCCTCTAGTTCTAGTTTTCTGCCATGATTCATTTTCATACTAAAATAAAAGAGTTGGGATTCTTCCTAATTTGTATACTTTCTGATAAGAAATTCAAAGTTTTGATTGGAAAAATCAGTTATAAAGGAGGCTCAAGAAAAGAGAGAAAAACAATCCACAGAGGTGTACTGGGTTTAATGGTCTCTCAAAAGCATGTCCACCCAAAATCTGCTTGGATAACTGTTAACAGTGGAGGGTGTCCAGGTTCTTGGCATTTTGAACAAAGAATGTGACAAAACGCACAGACAAAGCAAGTAAAGAACGAAGCAACAAAATCAGAGATTTATTGAAAAATGAAACCACACTCCACAGGGTGGAAGTGGGCCTGAGCAAGTGGCTGAAGAGCCAAGATACAGAATTTTCTGGGGTTTAAATGCCCTCTACAGGTTTCGCATTGGTTACTTGGTATACACCCGAGTGTAAATGAAGAGGCCGAACTAAAGTTATGAAGTTATTTACTTGGCGTATACCCTATATCTGTTAGCACTATAAAAATGGTTTTATTGATAAATAGGTTTATTTTCAGATGAGTTGATTTAGCTTTCCTGTCCCCATGGGTGACATTCTAATGCAAATGAAGTGGATGAAGAGAGGTTACAAAGTTACTTGCTTGTTGTACATCCTATGCAAATGAAGAGGATGTTTTCCATCATAGCTGAAGTAGAGTTACGAAGTCATTTACTTGGTCTTAGAAAGTTGGGGTTTTTACCTTTGATTTAGTTCTAGGAAGCCTTTCAGTTCCCTGCCTCCAGACCCTATTCTCCTGCTTCATAACTTCATTTCAGAGTAGGATCTTTGCTGATGTAATCAAGTTAAGATGAGGTTACAAGGCATTAAGACCGATCCTAATCTAATGACTTGTGTCTTTATAAGAGGAGAGGAATGTGGATACATGTATACACACAGAGAAGACAGCCGTGTAAAGATGAGGGCAGAAATTTGAGTTAAGCTGCCCCAAACCAAGGAACACAAAGTATTACTGGCAACCACCACTAACTTGAAGAGAAAAGGAAGGATTTTACCTGAGCAGCTTTGGAGGGAGTGCAACTGGGTCAACACCCAGATTTTAAACTGCTGTCTTCCAGCACTGTAAGAGAATACATTTCTGTTGTTTTAAGCCACCAGTTTGTGCTCATTTACTACAATAGTCCTAGGAAACTAATACAAGGAGTAAAAAAGCAGAAACTCTGTTTTTCCTTTCCTTTACTCAGGTTCTTAAGGATAACATAATTCTCTGGCATGCCAGATCCTTCTCCATCTCCACTCATGAGAAGGAGCACTGAGAGTTAGAAGATGGCAAAGCAACAGAAAAAAATTTGACCTAAAGGTTAAAAAAGTGGATCTTAGAAGCTGTTTCTTGGATTAATAACAGTACGTTACAATTGCGAAGCACTTTCTACTAATATGACCCTCAAGGACCCCTTAGATGCAGATAAAGGAAATGAGAAAGCTCTCAAATGGCAAATGAAGAAATTTAGAATCTGAGAGATTTAATAACTTGTTCAAGTTGTTCAACAAATCAGTACAAAAACTTGAATTGGAACCTAGATCTCCCTACCCAATACTTTATTTTTACTGTTCTGCCATGAATCTCACAAACAGATATCACTAGCTTCTGATTTTCTGACGTGATATTTGACCTTCTGTTTAAAACTCCTTACCAGTAACCCCATGGGCTGAGTTACTTCACCAGAGAGGCATTTGTGGCGCTGCTGGGGGATTCAGCTTCTGTTAACTAGCACGTATGGAGTCCTTTTTATAAAATACACTTGAAAGCCACAGAAAATGTATGTGGGTTGGGAATAAGATCCCTACGACAGGCAAAGGGCATTGAGGAAATGAGAATTTAAAAGAAATGAAAGAATAGAGTCTAAAAGTTGCTGAAAGTGCTCTTGGGAATATGATTTATGACTTGAAACATAAAAGGTCCAGAACAAACTACAGAATAAAGAACAGTGGCTCCCAACTGTCAGGCCACAGGAAAGTGCCAGGCTGAGAGCAGAAGAATCCTCTGAAGAATTTATTAAAAGGAGCCAGATCAGAACTTCTGTGGAGGAAATTCTGGCTAGACAGATCCAGAGCAGAGTTCTCTTGAGTGATTATGAGGTCTAGGCAAGTTTGGGGATGATTGGTTCTGAAGAGGTGTAAGGTTTGTACCTGGAGTTTACCAAGTGATATGGTTTGGTTGTGTCCCCACCCAAATCTCATCTTGCATTGTCGCTCCCATAATTCCCAAGTGTTGTGGGAGGGACTTGGCAGCAGATAATTGAATCATGGGGGTGGTTTCCCCCTTACTATTCTCATGGTAGTGAATAAGTCTCATGAGATCCGATGGCTTTATAAGGGGAAACCCCTCTCACTTGGTTCTCATTCTCTCTCTTACCTGCTGTCATATAAGATGGGGATTTCACCTTCTGCCATGATTGGGAGACCTCCCCAGCCATGTGGAACTGTAAGTATATTAAACCTCTTTTTCTTTATAAATTACCCAGTCTTGGGTGTGTCTTTATCAGCAGCGTGTAAATGGATTAATACACCAAGTTTTCTCAATAGTCAAACTCTTCCTGCCCTCATTAATACTACCCATGTTTGCCTAATATCTCCATAAGAAGGGGCCCATGGAATGCCAGATACTTAATACAGAAGGATGGATACTCTGAGGCTTAGGGCTTCATCTGATTCCTCTTAGATCAGGTAAAGGCAAAACTTTCTGGTGTTTTTTGTTTGTTTGTTTTTTTGCAGTACCTTTACATGCTTTTGGTCTCTGTATCACTAGGAGTCTCTTTTTACCTGAATCTGGAGTCTGCTGGCAAAATTGTAAAGCAGGAAATATTCAGGATTTGTCCATGACCCCTTTCAGTGCAGTTCATCTATCAAAATATGCAACCTGTTTGGGAATACCTGATCAGAAGGCAAAGCATGGGCAGAGGACACAATATAGTCAGCTCAATGAATTAGTTCAAAATATGCAATGGAACATTGTCAGCATTTGGAATTTCCTTGATCTATGTAATAGTTTTTTTTTTTTTTTTTAGAATTACATATGATACTGGTACCAGGATCTTTGCAGTTTTGGTGGCTTCTGAATCTCCTAATCCAGCCTATTCTTTTACTTTACATTAGTTGCCAATCACGTCTTCTTGGTTGCTCTCTTTCTCTCTTTTTTCAACTCCTGTTTAGGTGTTCAAAATATTTCTACTCATTCCCAAATTAATTTTGGTTTCAATAGGACTTGATAAATTCACTTGGAATAAATGTTACAGGCTGCTTCTTTCAAAATGTGTTAAATCTCAGAATTTGGCATAAGTGGCAAGTTCATAGTAGAGCTATTTTGGGGCCCTGTAGCTTTCCAACTTCCTCTCAAATTATACTCAAAGACAGCTATCTATTCTTGCTGCTGTTGAAGACACTTCTGACTGCTGTAGCCAAAAAAAAAAAAAAAAAACCCGTGTTGCTCTAACTTTTTTCTTCAATTTTCAGTTGTCCTATTACTAATGAGCTAGCTTTAGCTGTGTGTTGGTTTATTGAATGCTTAAATTGCTCCAGTTGAAGCTATGTACTACATTATTAATTATTAACCTCCTTCACCCTCCTTCAAAGTTGCCTTTTCAAGGATTTGAAGTGATTCAACGGGCATTCAAATAGTAATCTAGGGACTTCCAAATTTTCTGAGAAACCCCTAATGCTTTGATGTTCTTCAGAACTTATGGTATGCAGGGTCTGTCTCTCTTGTAAGTTTTGTAGTATCCACAACCTCATTGGAAATCAGAATAATTTATCTTGTAGATTTTCATTGCCTTTGGCTGCTGGTCCCAGTTAGATCAAGAAAACAAAGAATAGAAGATTTAATTTGGTGTCAAGAAACTCAAAAGGGCATTTGGTATGAGATTACAGATACAGTCAGGGTTTTTTGTTTGTTTTTCTTTTCTTCTTTGCCTTTATTCAATTACACACACACACACACACACACACACACACACGCTTTACAGTCAGGGAAGAATGTAGTTAACATCTAACTGTAGCATGGACTAAAATTACTGTAAATATTACTAAGAGAATAAATTTGTATCCTGGATCTTCAAGTTTTGGAATCTCTCCAAGACCAAGTTAGCAACAGAACAATAGGTAATACTCTAAGGATGACTAATTAGCCCCTGTTTTGGAATTTCAGTTCCCATAGGATGTCTCTAATGATTATTTTCCACTGGTATTACCTGTGGAGGCTTGTATAACTTGAAGAGCTGAATGTGATGAAAATAGCTCCTTCCAGACTCTCTGACTTTATTATTATCAATGGGTATTTTATAGAAGCAGAGAACACCTTTTCCCAGCTCAAATTTGAAGAAATAGAACAAGGTGTTTTTAAATGCACATACATAGGGTCCCTCCAAGACACACATAATTGGAGTTAACAAAATGATCTGTAAAGAAGACTGGATAGCCTAACAAGTAAGGATGACAGGCACATATTTTGCCCTGTATATACAGTGGAATTTGCCTCTTTAGATCAGAACAGGACAAACTAGTTAACCAGAGACCCTATAATTTACAATTTACAGTAGTTGTATTTAATGAGGCCACTGAGAGATTGGAGAACGTGTGCAGAAAGCAGGGAGAATGAAAGTCATTCTATAATAGAAAACAGAGGTTTCCAAATGTAATTTCAGAAGACAGAGAATGGTATAGTAAAAATCAGCATCACAGCCATGTCTAGAGAAACATTCTTTATTCCTTCAGCTTCCATTAAATCAAATACCGAGTGGCAATTACTGAAATACAATGGGCACAGTCAGGATCTGACAACCCTTAACCTTTCTGGGTTTTAAGAACCATTTGTCCCTGGTCACATGGTGCCTCCGTCACATGACGTGACTGTTATACCATAGACTTCAGTGCCATGTGGAAAAATCTACCATCTTCTGAATGGTTCAATTATTCCAAGGTAATTCAAGACATCTTTATTGAGACATCCAGTATTCAAGGTGTGTTTAAATAGACTCTTGGGTCCTGAAAAGCATAACCTTAAGTAATGTCCAGGTTGTCATCTGTTTAGGAGAGAATGGGGTATACTTACGGATTCAGGACTGTTAAATTGAGGGCACACACTTAGGACAATGTACACAATGAAGCCCAACACTGTAAATATTTATTCCACAATGGGGTTCAGAGAAGCCTGCACTAAGGAACTAAAAATTAGACAAGTGGGATCAACTGGCAACATCATTAACATTTCATATTTTTGTTTTCTAGTTATCGCTGCTATGTTGTTAAATGTATAATTATTTCAAATGATTCTTAAAATGTCTCACAGTCTTATCAGGTTGTTTGGCAATTGCATTTGTATTTGATCAACTTGGAAACTGGGGCTCAGAAATAAAACTGGCTTGCTGTGGATTTAGCCCTAAATTAATGACATTTCCTGGAGGTTTAAAGAAAAAGTAAGATGGAGTAGAGAAGAGGACAAGTTATCTCACCAGGTCACAAATCACCTTGATGTTTCCACCCTTGGGGTGTTTTACCAAATAGGTTATTCCACATGCTATCCATAGAAACTGGAAGTATCAGACACATTGGACAGTGCTTCATAGGGACAGTTAGAGAGGCCCAATTCAGGAGAGGGTTCTTGTCAGAGACCGGACATTTTAAATGGCCAGATGTAATCTGAGTTTGTTTTCTAAACCACCTATTTATAAACACCCACATATACAAATAACAGTTTTCCAATTGCTAGCGTCAAGGTGAACCAAATCAGAATAAACCTCTCCATGGTGTCTGAAAAGTGTTGCACCCATTATATGAAAAAATATTGTAATGGTCAGGGCTTTTGTAGGTCTTATGATGGTTTTTGACTTTAGATGATAAAGAGGCATCAGATATGCCACTGGTAGGAGTGAAGGGAGTGAGTTGGGAGGATTGGAAACAAGGTGTATCACTGCTTGATCCTAAAGAGACATTGAAGCTTAGACACATGTCCTTAGGACTTAAAACCCTGCTAGCATTTTTTACACATACCGCTTCCTTTCTTCACAAGCCTGGCAGACTCTTCTGTTGAGAATTATTTTCTCATTAAGACGAAGCTTCATGATCATATTTAACCATCTTTATAAAAAAATTCTTTTAGGGCCCTAAATAGACTTATGGAAATGAGAGTCTTAAAATATAATTGAATCAAGGTTTTGCAACCCTCTACATGTCCTTGAATTCCAGAAGAATCTTTCCATACTTCCTGTGGTCCTACGTCCAGGATCCACGTTCTTTCATTTCATATGTGTGCCTGTTTATCTCCAATCCAGCCTAGTTTAATTAAGCCCACCAAATCTCATTTAATCAGCTATTTAAGTATGTAGTATTATATCAGTTGGTGGAATGAGAAGAGGGAAATGAGGGGAATTATGAAAGGGTTTCTAAAATAAATATATTACAAAGCCCTTCAAAGACCTTTAAGAACCTTAACAGAATCAAATAGAAACAACATACCACATATGCTGGCCCTCCTTATCTGTGGGTTCCACATCTGTGGATTCAACCAATCAAAGATCAAAAATATTCGGGGGATAAAATAGATGGTTTCGTCTTCCTAACATGTACAGATTTTCTCTTGTCATTATTTCCTAAACAATACAGTGTAACAACTATTTCCAAGGCAATTACATTGTATTAGGTTTGCAGAAGGATGTGCATAGGTTATGTACATATACTATACCATTTTATATAAGGGACTTGAGCATCTGTGGATTTTGGTATTGAAGGGGGGCTAATCCCCCAAGAATCCCAACAGATATACATGTGCACACACACACACACACCAACATAGGTACATACAGATAGTAATTTCTTTAATCATGAAATAAATAAGTAACCAAATTATCTAGATAAGTCCGCTTTTAACTCTGGTGTGACCAGATACTGGATCTCTGTCTTTTCAGAGCCTTCCCCAGCACCTCCTGGAATTGCACTCAAGGTCAAGCTTAAAGTCAGCTACTGATGTTAATCCTGTCACAGCAAATTCTTCAAATCCATGTTCCTATGTCTTAGTGTTCTTACTATGCACCAGTAGTCACTTGCAAAAATATAATCACTTGAGAAGCTTTAGAAAATTATTGAGAAGTTCAAGCATATACAAAAGTATAAAAAAATACTAAAACGAGCCCTGCTCCCCCATCACACTGCTCCCATTATTCAATTTATGGCGAAACTTGTTTCTTCTAAACTTCAACTCACTTTCCAATCCCCCAAATATCTCAGATATTTAATGATTGTTTCATCCAAAAAAAATATATCTAGGAATACTTTAGAAAAGGAAAATTTAAAATATAGTCACATATCATGATCACACCTAAATTTAGCATTAACTCTGATATTATCAACTAGTTTTAAAATTAACTTGACTGTATTATAAACCATTATTTTACAGTTCACTTGATTCAATAACAATTAGAATAAAAACTATGTATTCCAGTTGGTGGTTGATATCTCTTATGTGTTTTTAATAATTTTTTTAAAATATATTTTTAGTAGAGATGTGGTTTCACCATGTTGGCCAGGCTGGTCTTGAACTCCTGACCTCAGGTGATCCACCCACCTCAGCCTCCCAAAGTGCTGGGATTACAGGCTTGAGCCATGGTTGAGGTGGCAGTCACCTGTAATCCCAGCTACTTGGGAGGCTGAGGCAGGAGAATCGTTTGAACGTTTGAACCTGAGAGGCAGAGGATACAGTGAGCGGAGATCACGCCACTGCGCTCCAGACTGGGCAACAAGAGCTAAACTTCATCTCAAAAAAAAAAAAGAAAAAAAAAAGATATTTTCTCTCTCTCCCCTTACTCCCTCTCTGGGTGTCTCTCTCTTTCGAGCTCCCTGCCCCTTTATTATTAAGTTGTTGATGAAATTGGATTGTTTCTCTTGTTTCCCACAAACTAGATTTTGCTGATTATCTTCCCAAGATGTTATTTTATACATTATTTTGTTTCCTGTGTTTCTGAAAATAAATCTAGATGCTCCATCAGTTTCAAGTTTGAGATTTTGGAGGGCAGAAGGCATGTCATGTTTGGTGGTTTTCCTTTTGGTGATGTTAGCAGTAACTAAAGATAATTGCCTAGATTCATTGTGTCAGTAAGAGTCACAAAATGATGATAGTCTAATTCTAACCTCCCTTCTTCCTTTATTGGCTGGACTACTTCTTTTAAATGAAATCCCTTCATCCAGCTAATTTGTCATTCTGAGGTACAATACATATGGGAACGGTAAGGTTAAATGTCTGATTTAAGATCTCTTTCCCTTTCTTACCAATTTCTAAAATAATAAATTGGTGCCCTATCATCATTCTCAGATAACATCTAAGGTGTTATGTTTATATTGTTTTGTGTTTATCTTTTAAAAAGTGGGATTAAGAAACAGATTTGGATTCAGCCATTTTTCCAGGGGGTCTTTTCTTGGTAAATGGTATTGAGACATCAATAATTTGATACTGGTAATGTTAATTGCTGCTTTTTTGCTTTAATTTTCAACAAAGTTAGAAAATATGTAATTTTTTAAAGCTAAATACATCATAACTGAGATAGAATTTTTATTTAACTGACAAATTATTTATCTATATCTCATATTTTTACATTTCCCATGTCCCAGACATAAGAATAATTGTGTATTTACATTAGCTTATAATGCAAATATGTCAGTCTCAGAGTAGCACTGTGATCACCAATATGATTACCAAAGCCACAGTTCCACTGGGTACATATAGTTATGTTCCTACATGGTAAAGTCACTTGGAATGGATTCTCTTTTATGCCACCAACTCAAAAAATAGGTAGGTGTATTGTTGAACTTGGCCTTAGATTTTTAGAAGATACTATTTTATTTTTGTTTTTGTAATTATATAAAAAATATTTTTGTGAATCTCAACTGAATGATGTAAAACTAGTTATGATCACAGGTTAAGTGTCCTTCTATACTACTTCTTCCCCCAATAGAGAGAGCCATTAAACATGTATTGCTTATCCTTTCAGAGAGTATATTTAAAGAGACATATTCTTGGAACTTACTTTCAATCTACCAATTTAAAATATCCCAGAGTGGGACCAGATGTTTCTGATGCATATCTATGATTACAAACCCTATATGCTCTTCTTTAAATATCTCATTCATTCCCTGGTCTCAACTATAACTTAAAAGATATTGACTCAAAAATCTATTTCTAGCCTTCAATCTCTTCTAGGTGACAAACTACTGGAGATCCTGATCGGATAATATAATGTCATCCTATTTTATTATATTCATAATGATCTTATTTGTTAAGGGCCTCTATGTTAACAAATTTTTAGAGATCCTTAATTTTTCCTTTTCCTTACATTCTATATTAATCTTCACATTTCTTCAAAATTGTTCATCAAATTCAATCTTCTTCCCTGTCTATTCTGTCACAGACTTTGTCCAGACAAAGTTTCTCTACTAGGCACTATTGATATTTTGGATGAGTTACTTTTTTGTTGGGAAAGCAGAATGTTTAGCAGCACTCCTGGCCTCTGTCTAGATGTTGGTATCAGCTTTCCAGGTGTGACAAGCAAAAATGTCTCCAGACAGTGCCAGACTTCTCCTGTGTATAGGTGAGAGGGATCTCCCTCAGTTGAGAACCGCTGGTTTGGTATAAATCTTCACCATATTGTTCTTAGACTACTGCAAACGCTCATGCCTGATTCTGCTTTTAATATCAAATCTTCTACATTGCAGTTAAAGTTATCCATTATGTTGCTGAGTATATTCTAGTTACTCCCATACTTCGTTTTCTATAGGAAATCTACAAGTTTCATATAAGGCTATAAACTGTACTTCAGTGGGAATGTTTTATACCGTCATATTTTGTCCCTTATCTTTCCATCCCATTCTACATAGTTTCATTCTCTACTGTAGTGACAGCTGATTTATTCCACTTCTTTAAATCTTCGATTTTTTTTGTCTTATTCTTCCATAGACATGATTTTCCTTTTGTTATATGCCACCTTTTTCTTAAGGTGGAAAGCCCCTAATCACTCTTCAAGGCAGTTCTCAAAAGTTGAATAGTGAGTAGAGCTTTTCCTGACACCCCACATCTCAAATATTACACTCAACATCTTGCATGGTAATTGTTTGTTAGGTTCTATCCCTCTCATTTTTCAGGCAGCTCTGGAAGAGAGCTGGATTTATTCCAGTGCCTATCACAGTGCACAAAGGAGGCATCCACCTGTATCTTTACTAACACTCTTTCCTACTGTATCTTATGTCCATAGCCATGGAGAAAGGACTTCAGCAATGGAAATATTCCTTTGAGGCAACTGGGCTTAAAGTGTGATTGACTGAATGTGATCAAAAGTACAACTTATAAAAAAAAAACCACTTCTTTCAGGGTTACTCTTAACTTTAAAATGCATTTTATTACTGCTGGAATTTGAAATAAAAGTTAGTAGTCCTTAACATAAGAAAATGGTACCCATGGCATTTCTAGAACTGACTGCAGAGGGCTCCTTGCGGTGCCAGAAAAGGTCTGTTCCTCCTGACAGCACAGCCTCTGATCTGTAACTCTGAGCCTCATTACTCACCTGAGCCTTTCAGGGGTGGCTGCTGTCTATTGGCCCATGCACACCCTTGCAAAAATTCAGGAAAGAACCAGAGTAATATTGAGACATTGGCTCTGCTAGCCTGTCTGGAAAGAAAGCTGCACTTTATATTAGGGAAATTATTGACCAGAAAGACATAGAGAAATGGGGAAAAATAAACAGCACTTGAGTCCCTTGTTCAGCTTTATGTGGAAAAGTAACATCTGTAAAATTCAGGGAGAAAAATGTTAAAGAAATAGGGATTGACAATTTGTAAGAGCTATCTCTTCTTATCAAAGTTTATTCTTAATTTGAGCCTTTGCTCTTCTTGGTATAGTAAGTTATATAAGCTTCTTACTTTCTAGATAAAATAGAAAAGGAAAAATAAATGAATGTTCACTAAATATATACTATATTTCAACCACCCGGCTATTTGATTTTTCATATATGAATTTGTAATAAAGCTGCAAAGTAAGTAGTATTTTTGTTTTATCCCATTCCAAAGCTGTGGCTTTGAAAGAATGTGCTTATGGACACAAAACTAGTAGGTCTTGATGTATAATTCAAACATGATTTCA
Source organism: Pan troglodytes (assembly GCF_028858775.2). Lineage (NCBI taxonomy): Eukaryota > Metazoa > Chordata > Mammalia > Primates > Hominidae > Pan > Pan troglodytes. The sequence continues at coordinate 82,955,781 of NC_072413.2, forward strand.
TCTGACTCAAAGCTCATGTATATTGCAGTTATCTATTACTTTCCTTTATACTTAATATTTTTGAGACTTAAGAGTAATCCTTTATTTCTATTATGTGTTTAGTACATAGGCCTGTGTTTACTATGTCATATGAGTAGACATTCAATTTTAAGAAGTCCCCTTCAATTGGTTGACATTGTTCTTCAGACCTGGCTGGGGTGGGCAAAACAGGTGAAAAGTTCCAGTACTTGTTATCAATTAGGGAATTATAAGGATTGAGAAACACCTGTTCAAATGCAAATATTCTAGAAATTGTTAAATCTAGAGTAGAATATGTTAATTGGAAATGGAGTGGTTTTTGTATTATGATGTACTTGAATTTTTTGCTCACTGAAAGAAGCAGAGAGACATTTACATGAAGGGCAGGATCCAATCCCTACAAATTCTTTCTTTGTTCTAAGTAAGACTAGGCAATGCACAGGTGATATAGTACAAGATCTGGGGAGCTAAAATCAATCTTGGAGAGAAAATTCTGGCATTGGGGTTTGAGAAGGTGAATTTTATCAGCCTATAGGGAAAATTTTTATCTTGTATACATAAAGAGAAAGGTAGATGAGATAAAATAGGACCAGGGAAGAAAATGTATAATGGAGGAGGCTTAAGACCAATATTTTTATTAATTTTTAATTTTTTCTAAAGCTTGATGAAAATCATATGTATTAGTCCATTCTTATGCTGCCTAATAAAGACATACTCAAGAATGAGTAATTTATAAAGGAAAGAGGTTTAATGGACTCACAGTTCCACATGACTAGAGAGGCCTCACAAACATGGTGGAAGGTGAAAGAAGAGTAAAGGCATGTCTTACATGGTGGCAGGCAAGACAGCGTATGCAGGGCAACTCCCCTTTATAAAACCATCAGATCTCGTGAGACTTATTCACTATCATGAGGACAGCATGGGAAAAAGCCCATCCCCGTGATTCAGTTACCTCCCGCCGGGCCCCTTCTACAACATTTGGGAATTATTACAACTCAAGGTGAGATTTGAGTGGGTACACAGTGCCAAACCTTATCACCTTAGTATCACTAAGAGCTATCTAGTGTGATGTGAAGTTTTTAAATATGGCTGCCTGCCTATCTCCACTGCTCTGCCATTAGTCAATGTACATTGGTAGAATGCAAAGGAATATTTCCCCCTTTTAAAAAGTTATTGCTTCATGTAGTTGCCTGTCTCAAATTATTTTACCATCATTGGTTAATCCTTCCCACATCTCAGAGTGTCTCAGATATTTGTGAAAATTTCAGATTCCTTTGCTACTCCCTACTGAATAAGACTATCTGATAGCACTCCAGGAATCTACGTGATAGTAAGCTTCCCTGGTGATTCTAGAACACACAAATATTTTAGAGCCACTAGTTCAGTTGATCTCTTTGCTGGGCTTTTCTAGCTCTGTTATTTCCTTTTAGAAGTGCAGTTATAAGACATCTACATATGGCCCAGGGTTAACCTCATCAGCACACCCCCATTAGGAAATTAGAGAGTTTGGAAAACTTCACTGGACATATTTACATGGTAGATTATCTCACACTTCTGGAGGTATTTAGTGGACTTATGAATAATTGGCCATATTAGAATCTAGGCATTCTCATTAAGACTAGCATATCCAGCAAACAGAATAAATCAAGCCTAAGGAGAACCAGGTCAACTCTGTATTAGTTTGTTTTTACAAGGCTATAAAGAACTACCTGAGACTGAGTACTTTATGAAGAAAAAATCAATTCACAGTTCCACATGGCTGGGGAGGTCTCAGGAAACTTACAATTATGGTGGAAGGCAAAGGGGAAGAAAAGCATATTTTCTCATGGTGACAGAAGGAGGACATGGAAGATGTGCCACACACTTTCAAACAACCAAACCTCGTGAGAACTCACTCACTATTACCAGAACAGCAAAGGGGAGGTCCTCCCCATGATTCAATCACTTCCCACCAGGCTCCTCTCCCAACATGTGGGGATTACAATTCAACATGAGATTTGGGTGAGGACACAGAGCCAAACCATATCAAACTCTAAGTTTGGTGGTGGAATTACAGCAACAACAGTGGAGATGACATACGGACATAGCCGTGGAGACGGATGCAAGATCAACTCATGAGATCATCACTACCATTTCGAGATATGTATATGGATTCACACAAAAATGCCTGTGCATATAATTATCTCCTTTTTATAAAGGCAGAAATGGAAAGCTGCAGAAATAATCTCAGAAACAAATTGACCTTCACAGAATTATATAACTATCAAGGAGAAAAGCCAAGGCCCTTTCCATTTGAACACTGTTATTTCACACAACTGAAAAATTGTATTTCTGTTTGATGTGCCTCTTCCTTCCTGATGATGCCTGATATTGTTGGACTTTTGGAAAATATTAATAGAGACAGATGTCTCTAAGAAACTGGAGTTCCCTAGGACTCTGGTTTTTGAGTTGTTTACCAAGAATATCAGTTACTTGCTAATTATATTTGGGGAAAAAAGGAAATTAATCTACAGGAAATAATAGCAATAATATCACATCTTTTGATCATTGGTGGGACTAACTGTAATGTTCTAAGGAACAGTTCTCTCTTGATTCATTCAGAATTTAATTTTGTTGAAAGTCCCATTGAATCATAATTAATGCTACAAAAGCATGATTTCACAAGAGCTTTGGGGTAGCCTTTTAAATATATGGTAGCTAATTAACTATAACTATACAATTTACAAACACATCTATTGAAGACTTGAAACTATGAGTAGATATATCCATCTTTTTCATGCAGTAGCTATTACATCATAAAATTATTTTCAGTCGTTTGCTGATATTTTAAGACTTTCATTATAGTTAAATAATGTGCTTAAGACAAAATTTTTCTTCCTTTAAAATGACAGGAAATGACATTTAAGCTTTTGATAAATGTTACTTTATGACACTTGGAAACTAAAACTGACTGGGGATATAAAATGCTTATAAAATTCAAACAAAAAGTTTCTTCCAGTAACTGGCACTATTTCCCAGTGCAGAAAGGCCCTAAGTTTTAATGATATCAACAGACAGAACACAATTATCTGTGAAGAAAAAGCTTAAATAATGACTCTGTCTTTTGCATGCCAAAAGCCACTATAATGAAAAAATTCTCACATTGTTTGTGTTTCTGTGTGTGATTTTAGTTGCTTATTGTCATTGTATTTTCAGCACTTGAGAACAAGGATTTAGCCTGGTTTTTCTTTGTGGGCACAGCTCCTTACTTGTGCCAGCTCATAGTTTATGTTCAGTAAACATGTGCCATTTGATTAACTGGTTATTAACTTGGCTGTTATTACAGTGTATGGTACCATTTAGCACCACTCAAAAACTCACATGAATGGAGAAAGAGTTGGCGTAGTAGTGGCAATGCACAGGCATTACATACCTAAAGAAATAGACCTCTAAGTCTGTGCCCCAATTTGGCCGTATCAAACTTTGTGTTTTCTTGTTTTACTTAAGGGTAAATATTGATTTATTGAGTTTATAACCTGTACACAGATCCTGAGTGAAGTGTGTAAAATATATCCTTTCACTTAAATCTCACAGAAACCTCTATGGGAAGTATAATATCCTCAGTTTTATAGGTAAAGATACTTACATTCAAAGGGGCTAAGCAATTTGTTCAAGGTCAGAATCACTTAATTCAGGGGAAAAAATGACAGCAAGAGAAAATTATGGTGGCATGGCCAGCCCACAGTTCTCTTTACAGTCCATCAATTTCACCTCTTTATGTTAGCATAACATTTTCAGGCTACGATTCTGAAATGAGAGGTCAAAAGAAGAGTTGATAATAAAGCAACCTGAGATTTTTAAATTCACTCTGACTTCTAGTGTTTGCTGACTCTGACCATATCTTATTCTACTTGTGAGCTTAACTTCCTGGGTTCCCTGGTACACCTTCCTCCTAGATTTCTGAGATCATTTTCCTGTTATGTCACCTGAGGCCCTTCAGACTAGAACTTCAATCCCATGACCTTCACCAATTGCTCTGACATGGATTCATTTTTACTGCTTTGTGTAATGTTCTGCTTTTGTTCTTAACATTGAGCAATGCACCAACTACAAGGAATTTATTAATTTAGTGCAAAGTATTGTGGTTTTTGCAATGAAAAGTAATAGCAAACCTGCAATTATTTTTTCACCAATCTTTACGACTCAAGAGAAAGACCGGAAGTATTTTTCCCTAAAACAAGTAAACAACAACAAGAGCCCCTGGCTAACACTGAAATTGAACGTTGACTTTATTTCTGTTATCTGGGGGATTCTGATTCTTGTTCTTAGTTGTATGTTCACTTTGAGAAGTGCTTGCTTCCTCTCTGCTCTTCTTCTCTCCCTAACATTTCATATGCAACTATTGTGTTTTACTTCCATCCTTAGTTCTCTTCTTTCCATATGACTTCTCCCTTTTTTGTGCTATTCACAACAGTTTAAATTATTCAATTTTAGCAATAAAGCCCAAAATACCAGGAGACTACTTAATAAAATAATTTTGTCCCTAGAAAGAATTTTCCTGAGCTAAACTCTAAAGTATTTACAGTGAGTCTTAATACTAAGTAAGAATAGGAGAATGGTGGTGATAGTAATCTAATAAACAACAAACATTTATTCAGTGACTTAATAAGTGCCTGGCACTTTGCGAAGTATTTTATATGCATTCTTGTTTTTTTTAATTTGTACAACTTTCAGATAGATACAACCACTGTTCCAAAAATGTGGAAACAAGCTGAAAAAAAAATCTAGTTCATTGTCTAAGATCATCCTATTGAGTCAGGATTCAAACCTATGCTTGTCTAAATCTAAACACAGAGCTATTAGCCACTAAAAGTGACCTCCTGGCTCTTAGTATCCCTCTCTATACCAGTGTTTTTCTTTCTTTTACTGGAAGAAAATAAGACTTGTGTATTTCTAGAAACACGTCCAAGACCACACAACTAGTACATAATAGGGCCAGGATATCATCTTGGTTGCCTGAATCATTTCAGAACAGCAGGTAAAAATATCCTAGAAGGTATGACACATAAAGACATCATTGTCTTTATAAATTTGGGAGACATTGCTATAAAACATTGTACATTCCCTAAGAATGTCTAGCTTTGGTTCAAAGAAACAACTTTTATCACTCCCAAGAGCCATGTTACTCCACGGGCAACCTGAGTCTTCTTAGTGAAGCAGCAGAACCTGCCATTCCCATGCTTGTCGCCCAGTATGAGTGTCTTTTACAGTCTAGCTGAGCACTCAAGTCAGAACCCTGCCAGACATGTTAATAGGCAAAGCTTCTTTGGGTGAGCCAATAGGAGACGTGTGAAAGATTGCAGAGCCTCAGCCTCACATTGCTCTAAATTGTCTGTCACAGTGAGTCAGCCTCATCTGCCAGAAACAGAAGATAGAAGACCCAAGAAGAGACAAGAGTCTCACCCTATAAATATGATATGGCAGGCACATTCTTTAAAGACCTATAATGCTTATTGTATTTCTATTTGGTGTGTGTGTGTGTGTGTGTGTGTGTGTGTTGGGGGGGTGTCCCAAGGACCTCCAGTAAACATTTTGCTCTAGAATATAGATTTTAAAAAAAATATATATATATATATATATATATATATATATAAATAAAATAGTCTCCAGAGAAATTTCTTAATAGCAAGCAGCCACCAAGTAAACGTCTGGGGAAATTCATAGCATTTGCTTCTTTCAGGGAATAAGAAGATTATTAAATAATTTCACACTGAAATTGAAAGGCAGTGGTCCCTGTATTACATCTGTTTATTTAAAAATAAAATAAGAAACTTAACCATAACTTCACTCATTTTATCTTCTCATGATACTAAAGTAAGACATGATAATGTTTAATGAATCAATGAGCATCTCAAATTTAGAAAAGGGCTGATTTGGCCCTTTAGATATAAGATGTTTTAAGACTTTAGGGCAGGACACTTAATCTCTTTGAACCTCAGTTTTTCTATCTCTAGAAATGAAAAAAAAAAAACATTGTCTTGTGTTCACTGTAAGGAATTGTCCTCTCTCTAAGGCAAGCTATGATTTTTTTGTTTAAAATGACCAGCTCAAGCCTAGGCATATCCTGACTACTCTAGTCCTTATAGCTACACACATGGGTCCCAGTAATACCTGGCACTCGCTGTGCCTCTATTTCCTCATCTATAAGATGAAAATAGTGGTATTAATTATCACATAGAATTGTTATGAAGATTAAGTAAATTAAGATGTGTAAAGATATTAGAACAGTTCCTGAAAAACCATGTAAGTGCTTCTTAAATAAACATTAGTACAGTCATAGTTCCATGTCCATGGATTCAACCATGTATCAAACATATTGGAGAAAAGAAACGGTTGGTTGTGTCTGAACATGTAGAGACTTCTTTTCTCATCATTATTTTATAAATGATACAGCATAACAAATATATACATAGCATTTACATTGTATTAGGTACTATAAGTAATATAAAAATGACAACACTAGAGGAGGTACATAAGTAATATGCAAATGCTACACCATTTTATATCAGGGACTTGAGAATCTATGGATTTCTGTAACCATGAGCAGATCTGGAACAAATCTCCCATGGACACCGAGGGATAACTATATATTTTCCTAGTTTCTGGAGAAAGACCCATGTTTCATGAAGCTGGCAGAAGTTCTCAGAATCTTTCATGGAACATGGACCAACATGTTTTCCAACACCAGCTCACTTGACTCTTTCTAGTTACTTTCCTGATGCTTGGTACCTACAGGTGTTTGGGTTTATGGTTTCTGCCTAAACTACTGCACTTCTCCAAAGACATTGCACTGAGGGAGATGTGCTAATATGGCTCACATAAGAAAAATGAGACTCCTGCGATTTCATAGATAGTTTCTACATATGGTGGACTTCCCTGTCCATAACTTTGCAGCTCATGGGCTGACAATCGCATAGATCGTGCTCACACCTATTTTGGCTTCCACTCTGCACAGGGAGTATAGATCATTAGCCCCCACCTACATGCTCATCAAGGTGGTAGGGAGGATACAGGTGGGAAGTGGTGAAGCAATAAAACACTAACAGAAAAACTATGAGTGGTTGTTAGATAGAACTTCCATTCTGATAAACCGGTTGAAAAATCATGATGGCAACTCTTTTATAACACTTACCAGATAGTGGACTCCATTCTGTGTTTTTCATTTGTTGATCTTACAACTCCGTGAGGTAGGTGTTCTAATTATCCCTATTTTACAGATAAAGAAATTCAATCAGGAATCTCAGCATAATGTGCCAAAATCACACTGCTGATCATCCTGATAAGCCAGGATTCAGCTCCAGAAATTCTGGTGCATGTGCACACACACACACACACACACACACACACACACACAAAATAAGAGGTAAATTGGCTAAGTTGGAAATTGGTGTCGCCAACCTGGCTGGAACCCAGATACCCTTCTTATTGACCGTGTGCCTTGTGCAGGATACCTAATCTCTCTGAGTCTCAGTCTCTCCCTCTGTAGTGATTAAAAAAAAAAAAAAACTGTCTGACTTTTGATTCCAGTAAGAATTCAGATGATGTACATACAACACATAGTAAATGCTCAAATGAATTTTTGCTATGACAATAAGAAGAAAAGTATTAATAAAAATAATAACTATTATGTAAGTTACATGTTTAAAGCAATGCTCAGCTCTTAGCTAGCTATCAATATATATTACTTTCACTACCTATTCAAGGGACATACTGAATATCACCATAACAGAAATGTTTCTAACCAGGATTATGGAATAACCTGAAGAAAACAGACCAAGCATCCCAAGGGGAGACAAACAGATGAGGATGCAAGAAAGGAATCACTTCCCCAGAGAGAATTTTTCCATGGTGTGATATGGAAATAAAGGAGCTAGCTATTCATGTTTAGCAGATGCAAGAAATTTTTCAGAATTATGCAATATTGGAGTCAATACCTCTAATCTCTCAGCGGGTTCGCATTCTTTTTCAAACTGTTACATTCTGTTCAATTACTTTCTTTTCTTTCCAGGGTTGAGAAAATCTATTACGATTTCACAGGGTTTGGAATGCCAATGCTGAAGATGGAAACCAAGCCAAGATAGCTGTCAAACCCCAAAGTGAATCTTTGCGATCCAATTAATAGCACAGTTGTTCCTCCATTCTGTTGGAATCCACTTATAACTAATTTCATTATATTCTAAAGTCCTTTAGGAAATGGCCTTCATAGGTTAAAGGCATTTTGGTGCTCTTTGCCCAGCTGCGTTCTTGGTGCCTGTCACAATGACTTTTTCAAAGTACGTGTCAATAAATCATATTTATATTCACCAGGTGGAAAAGAGAGCCAAATACTCTCTTGGATAGAGTAGAAAATAAGTCACTCAGAACTTAACAAAACACTAAAATTTAAAATTTGTTAAATTATATTAAAATTTAAAAAATATATTTTTTACAATGTATCTTCTATTAGCTATTAACATTTAGAAATTAGAGATGAGGAAAAAGGACGAGTTGCTGAATTGTTCAGAAAATGTGTAAATAGAATGTGTTGAAGTTAGTATATAATTTTCTACCATCCGCCCCCACGGTGGAGTGGAAGCAGGTAATAATTTTTTGTGACGGAAAGATACATTTAATGACCTGTTAGCATTTGGAAGCTGTATTCACCAAGGGTAGGATGTTGGAGGTCATTTCAGAATTTTACCAATCAGGTACCCATACAGCTTTGCCAGATTCAGGTTTTTCAGATCCATTGATAAAATACTGCTTAAGAATCCCTTAGCTACACGACCGAATATTCACATTCAGTAATTGAGTCTGGCAGTCTGGCAGCAGCTGCATTCTCGACTTGATTTGGTGTTCTTTATATGCCTTCTTGAATTGAGATGGTTAATTTGCTCATTGATTCTCAGTCTTTCTTTCATTTTCTATTTTATGAAATTAAGTTTATACATTTATCTCTAAGCATACCATTGGCTGCCTTTCATTTGATTTGGTATCTCTTTATCATTTGGTCCCTACCTATTTCCTAATTTCCATTATGAGTTCTTGTCGACCTATGTATAATTTAGAAGTATATATCTTAATTTCCAAACATAAGTGAAATTTTCAATCATCTTTTTGTTTCTTATTTTACCTTAACACTGTGATCAGAGAAAATACTTTGTATAATTTCAACTCTGTGAAATTCATTACAGCATGCTCAGGTCCAAGTATATCGTCAATTTTGTAAATGTTCTATTTGTATTTAGAAAGAATATGTATTCTGCTTTCATTGAGGTCTGTATATGGCAAACATATTTATGCCAATCAGGTAAAATTCGATAATTATAACATTGAACTCTTCTTTATCCTTAATTATTTTTGCTTGCTTATTCTATCAATAACTGAATTTTCTCCCACAGTGATTGTGGATTTGACTTTTTTCTGTTATTTATTTTAGGTCTGTCAATTTTTGCTTTAACCATTTTGAGGTTGTTATATCTATACAAATTTAAAATTGCTAGGTGTTCTGGGTAGATTGAATTTTTATGATCATAAAGTTTCATTCACTGACCCTAATAATGCTTTCTTTAGAAATAATGTCATAAACTGCTTTAATATTAATATAGCTACACTTTTTGTTAATGTGTACGTGGCATATATTTTTTCATTTACCCTTAAGTTTTTATAATTAATATTTTAAATATATGTTTTTTAAAGAGTATGTTACTAAGTTTTTCTGTCTTAATTTGGTTTTATGTATGACAATCTGAAATACTTTAAGTTCTGTATAAATTATATATATATGTATAATTTTTTCAATTGCTTCTACCTGTTTTGTGTGCTTTTTTCTTTTTCTTTTTTTTCTTTTTTCTTTTTTTTTTTTTTTTTTGAGACGGAGTTTCCTCTGTCACCCAGGCTGGAGTGCAGTGGCGCGATCCGGGTTCACTGCAAGCTCTGTCTCCCGGGTTCACGCCATTCTCTGTCCTCAGCCTCCCGAGTAGCTGGGACTACAGTCCCCCGCCAGGACGCCCGGCTAATTTTTTGTATTTTTAGCAGGGACAGGGTTTCACCGCGTTAGCCAGGATGGTCTCGATCTCCTGACCATGTGATCTGCCTGCCTCAGCCTCCCAAAGTGCTGGGATTACAAGCATGAGCCACCGCACTCGGCCTCTTTCCTTTTTTATCTTCTCTAGAATTAATTGTATGGATAATGATGAGGATAAAGATGATGACGACTCGATTCCTCACATATATTAAATTGACAGTTTTATATCCATGTGCCATTACTTTAGAAGTTACTCTAGTGATTACACTGCATCCTTGTCTTCTCAAGAATAAATATTACTTGCTCCTTTTACTTTCTTTCCTAACAATAAAAGCCTCGTAGATCCCATAACTTTGTGTTCTATTTCACTTTGAATTTTAATGCTTCATATTTTGTAAACTTCAAATTATTGTTTTATATAGCAATATCTCTTAAAATTTTAAACCTGTTTAGCTTTTTCTATTGCCATTTATTGTCTCCTGTATCTCTGACTTTCTATTTGGGATGATATTCATTCTGCCTAGAGCACCTCCTTAATAATTCTTTCAGTGCAGATCTGCTGATTTCCAATCCTTCTGGTTTTTTACGGTGTGAAATGTCTCCATTTTACCTTTATTCTCAAATTATATTTATGCTGGGTATAGATGAATACGTTGTTATTTCTTTTCATCACTTTCAAGATATCTCATTTTTTCTAGTTTGCACTAATTCTTTCTGAACATCAGCTGACAGTCCAACTGTTCTTTGAACACATTATGTTATTTTTTTCCCTGAATGCTTTCAATACTTTTCTCTTTGGCTTTCGTTTTTAGCGGTTTTACTAGCTATGTCAAGTGTAGTTTTCTTTTCATTTTTACCATTTGGGTTTCATAGGCCTTCTTGAATCTGAAGGTGAATCTTTCCTAGTTCCCAGTGATCATCACTTCAGACATTTTGCTGCTGTTTTCTTTCTTACCTTTACTTCTGAACATGAGCTACACGCGTCAAGCCTTCTTATATGTCCTCTATTTTTTATGCACTCTTGTATCTTTCCCTTTCTTTAAAATCTCCATGTTTCATTCTGCAAATTTTCCTTATGATCTATTTTCTTTTCTTTTTATCTATGTTAAATCCACTTTAAAATATATCTTGTATTTAGGTTCCTAGAGTTAGCAGATAAAAGTAAAAAATTCCAAGTTAAGTTTTAATTTCAGATAATATATACATTTCAATATAAATATGTTCAAAATATTGCATGGAGAAAATTTTTTAGTTCAAACATATCCCAAGTAATACATAGGTCATTCTAAACTAGTAAGTTGGTGTTTATCTGAAAATCAGATTTTACTTGGTGTTCTAAATTTTGTCTAGTAACACTACATATACCTGTTCTTAATTTTTGATTATTTTATTTTTAATTTTCAGAATTTACATTCATTTCTTCTATGTTTGTTAGCTTTCAGCCAAAATTTTCAGCTTGTCATCTATATCCTTAATCATATTTTTGTTTTATTTGGACTCCTTGAATATCTATTCATAGTTTGTCCTTTCCTTTGGGTTTTACTCAAGTCAGTTCTTTGAATGCCTTCTTTTTTATTTTTTGAGACAGAGTCTCACTCTGTCACCAGGCTGGAGGGCAGTGGTGCAATCATAGCTCACTGCAACCTCTGCCTCTCAGGTTCAAGCAATTCTCCTGCCTCAGCCTTCTGAGTACCCGGGACAACAGGTGTGTGCCATCATGCCCAGCTAATTTTTGTATTTTTAGTAGAGACGGGGTTTCACCATGTTGACAGAGATGGTCTCAATCTCTTGACCTCGTGATCCGCCCACCTCGGCTTCCCAAAGTGCTGGGATTAGAGGCGTGAGCCATGACGCCCAGCCTGAATACTTTCTTATTCATTTTTTGTCACTTTAAAATTTTACTTTATTCTTATTGATAAAAGATCTCTCAACTTTAGTTTTTGACATATCACTCTTATAAATGCATAAAAAGTACAATTGTACTAAAACAAATTGGTTGAAATAAATCTTTCTATGACAATGCAAACTACATCACTTCAGGCTGTCTTGATTTGAAAACTGTTAATGTGTGATGTGTGAAAAATATTAAAAAATAAATAGCTATGAATTGGCCACAATGTTTATGAGACAGAACAATTCCTAACACTGTTGAAGCTCTTGTGTCTACTTCCTGGATGATATCACACTCCTTTTCATCATAGAGATACTTGTTTATCTCTAATTTTGCCAAGTATTTTCATTAAATAATTTGTTTAGTCTTGTTTTTGAAATATTATGTAAATCAAATTATGGAACAATTTCTGTGACTATTTTTTACTCAACTGTATGTGAGATTTTTCCACATCAATGTTTATGGCTGTCACTGTTGTATAATATCTGTCTATCCACCTTTCTATCTACCTGCCTATCTACCATACATATGATAACTTATGATGAATATAGTAGTCCCCATTTATCTATGGGGATACATTCCAAGGCCTCCCAGTGGATGATTAAACCACAGATAGTACCAAACCCTATGTATACTATGTGATTTTTTTTCCCCGCACATACATGCCCATAATTTAATTTATAAATTGGGCATGGTAAGAGATTAACAGCAATACCCAATAATAAAATAGAACTATTATGACAATATGCCAGCATCAGTACTCTTGAACTTTCAGGCCATTATTAAGTAAAATAAGGGTTACTCAAACACAAACACTGCAATACCATGACAGTCGATCTGATGACCAACACGGTTACCAAGTTTAAATGAGTGGGGAGTATCAACAGTGTGGGTACACTAGACTAAGAGATGATTCATATTCCTAGCCAGTATGGAGCAGATAAAAAACTTATCAGTTGTTTATTTCTGGAGTTTTTCATTTAATACTTTTGAACCATGATTGGCTGTGTGTGCCTGAAACCATGAACAGAGAGGCCTTTGATAACTTAAAATATATAATATATATACACATGTATATATATATATGTGTATGTGTGTGTATACAACATGCGTATATATGTACATGTGTATAAAACACATACATATATATGTACATGTGTATAAAACACATACATATATATGTACATGTGTATATATATGTTATCAATTCTCCAGTTGATAAATTGATGGACATTTGAGACTATTTCCAGTGTTTTATTCTTATAAATTATTTTCATACAAATATTCTCATAGTTGCCTCTGAGAACACATGTTAGACTTTCTCCAGCATATATACCTAGAAGTGGAGTTGCTAAGTCTAGATGAGAGCTCTTCCTATTCTGATTACCCAAAAATGCTGCTTTACCCATCTTCCCTCCCTTGAATATCTTGAGAGAGCATGAGTTCTGTTATTGCTTGTTTATGGAACAGACTATGTCTAGGTTCTCTCAAAAAGAAATAGAAGAGGAAAGGATGATGGTAGTGCTTCTCAGCCCACCCAGAATGTGACTTCTGGTCATAGCTTGTAGAACCCATGACTGACGTGTTAAGAAAATGCTACTGGCTCAGTTGAAGATGAATGTGAGGTTGGTCTCTGCTGACTCTAGGCTGGAGTCTCCAACTACAGCCTGGTTGATGTGACAGAATCCATGATGGAGTCTATACTACCCATGAAACATGTAAATTCAGAAAGAAGATTTTTTTATTTAAAAGTAGGAGGACTAAATTAGAAATAGCCTCGCTTACATCCTCTGGCCCCTTGTTTGTTGATAGGCTTCAAAGATTACGATCACCTCAGTCTCAGGTATTACAGCCCCAGTGATGTCCAGCCATTCTCCATACTCTGTTAGCTTCATAATGGACTCCATGCTGCTCTCCTCTACAGTCTCAGACACAATATCCACCTCTGTACCACACACAGCACTATGGGCTTTGGGGTTCTTTAATAAAGAGCAAATCCTGCTGGATCTTTATCTTGCAGGACATTGGATTAGTGTTTGTGTAGTAGATCTGGCTGTGCAACTTATTAAGAAAAACCCAGAACTTCTGGGTCTTGTCTTTGTAAAAGCCAGGACAACATTTTATGCATTGGGATAGACATTGATGTTTTTTAGCAGTGATTCAATTCAGTTTAAGCCCTTATTTTCAGAATCTGGGGCCATTGCTTTTGTAAAAGGACAGGCTTTGAAGTTCAACAACAAGCCAATCCTACTACTAATAGATCTTACAATCACAGAACTTAGAATCAATGTTTATGTACTGAATATTGAAGCTCATATAGAAGGAGTTAGTTCTGCTCAGGTTCTTAACCTGAAGACCCTGAGCTAATTATAATTGGTTCATCTCCAAAATTTGAGATAACCTAGACTCCTTTGCAAGGGACTGAGCTTGGTATTTTTGTTAGGAGGAGCTGTGTTGTCTGCCCACTAGGCTGCTCTGGACGTCTCTTTTCCACTGTTAGTAATTCCATGGTGGGCTCCCAACTAACAGAAGGAGTATATTAGAGTTGACTTGTCCCCCTGTCTCATGATAATGGGAATGTCTTTTAGAGGGAGCTCTTTCCCACTGTGATTCAGCATTACACTGGGGGACTGATATGGTTTGACTGTGTCCCCACCCAAATCTCATCTTGAATTGTAGCTTCCACAATTCCCACGTGTTGTGGGAGGGACTCAGTGAGATGTAATTGAATCATGGGGATGGGTCTTACCCCATACTGTTCTCGTGGTAGTGAATAAGTCTCACAAGACCTGGTGGTTTTATAAGGGGAAACCCCTTTCACTTGGCTCTCATACTCTCTTGCTGTCGCTATGTGAGAAGTCCCTTTCACCTTCCACCATGATTGTGAGGCCTCCCCAGCCACGTGGAACTGTGAGTCCATTAAACCTCTTTTTCTTTATAAATTACCCAGTATTGGGTATGTCTTTATGAGCAATGTGAAAACAGACAAATACAGGGACTCTCTGGCTTCCATCCCACTCACTTATATAGCCTTCACCTTGCAAGATTGATATGAGGGAGTCCCACTACTGGTTCTTTAACAGTTTCTGCCACAGGCTTGCAGGCAGTCTCAGCTCCTGCAATGGCCACATGCATCCTATCTTCTGGGGAGAGACTGGCAGCTTTTGCTGATAAGCTGGAACTACCCTCTGAAGACAGGGACAGGCTTGTTCCACTTGCTGTAGCCATGTTAAGACTTTCTGAGGACATAGCAAAAGTGTCCACCATTCCCTGCTGGCTCCTTTATCTTCTATGTCTGTGGAGGCTGCTCCTGTCAGTGCTGGGTTTATCTGTCTGGAGTATGCAGACTTGGTTGCTGGCATGTCCACAGTGCCTGCTTTGGTGACAGCCATGCTGCTGCCCCTTTGCGAAGCACTGCAATGTTGTGACTCCGAGAAAGAATGTGTTTCCATGTGCAGGAATGTTGATTTTCTTCTCCATCAGTGTAACCAGAAAAGGGGGCAACAAACAGAGGCCATATAAAGATTCCTGCTGTTTACCTGAACTTTATAACCTTCTCCATGGACCTCTATGTCCTCTGGACTCTTCTTGTCTTCTGCCTCAAACACAGGTATGTCCATTGTGTCTCCAGCTGGGATGGTCTACACTACCTACACTACTGGAAGCTTCCACCAATGGTCTTAGGAAGTAAACAACTTATTCTCAGTAACTTCAAATGCCTTTTCTTGTGTCTGAAGGGGGGCAAATCTGAGGGTAAAAAGAGCAGCCAGTGGCAAGGTTTAGAGAGAGCTCTTGTTTATGATAATGTATGGAGATCTGCACAAGCTTTAAAGGAAGCATTCAGATTAGCTTTAAATTCTTTGCAGGCCTTTTCCTTCTTCCCTGGGTGGCATGGTCATACCTGGCGTACTCTTAACAGCTTTCAGCTAGTTCAACCAGAAGGATGATGTCACATAGTGCAAAGTTGGGGGCTGGTAGATGTGATGCTTATGGTCATCATTTGAACATGATTGTATGGCACTGCTTACCAACCAGTCAATCATTTGTGTGACTAAGAGACTATCTAAGTGCCTGGATCCAGACAACAAAAATACAGAAGCCATTCCAAACAAGTTATTCACAAAGCCTGACATCCCTGTTCATTGCCCTTCTTCTTCTTAGCCAGAAGCTGCTCTTCTCTTTCTGGGGTCTTTATCTTGGCCTAAATAAGAACATCACCTTCCTGCTCAAAAGCAGTATCACTCACCCCACTGAGGGCTGGCCCTGTTGGGTTTTTAAAATTACTATTATTGTTATTATTATTATTAAATGTTGGACACTGAAAAATTATGGAGATAATTCAAGGCTTTTGATGTTATAATAGCTCAAAGATGATTGAACTTTGATTCTGACAAGTGGTCAGGCTAAGTCAGCCTCAGTCCTTGCAAATGTTATTCTGCATCTCCTTTCATCTACCCTTACTTCTATGATGTAGCCTCAGCTCAAAGTAGAGGCCATTTATCAGATTCCTTCCACCGTTAGTGGGCCCTGAATACTAATGCTTTTTCCCACCTTTCCCTGTGAGACTTCCAATGCAACTTCTCAGCTTTTTCACCTTTAAGGCAACTTTTCCAGGGTAAGCAAATGCCACCAGAGGAAGAGTTCCCCAAATCCTCCTCTCCTCTCACTGTCCAACCTTCTCTTCAATCTTGATTAAAGTCACCACCACCTTGATTTTCTTTATTGGTGGCAAGCATTTGCTTATCTTAGAAAAATTAAGTAATTTAATCATCCAGTTTATAAGTGGGAGAACTAATGTTAGAACTAAGATCTGCCTGAGTCCAAAGCCTATGTTTTTTTACCGTCACACTACAATACCTAAGGGGTAAGGTGAAGGCACCAGAAAAATATGTCCAGCTATAATCAAGAGCTCCGGACAAAGTTTTAGGCCTATAGATCTCCTTAAAGCACTATATTAAAAACAACTTTTCTAAAAAGCAAGCTGTACCCCTCAGTATGGTTTAAGTAGAGAAAATGTCAGTGATTATCTTTGCAGAGTGACTATTCTACATCTGTAGTTTATCTACGGATGATGGAGAACAAACTCTTCTTGCTAACAATTCCACAAAGATGGCTTAAATTCAACTTGAACAGCAACCTTCTGTTGAGTATTAAAAGGGTGTTCAGGACAACAGTGACAAAAGTGAGACTGGTATAAAGGTAATAAGCATCATGAATAATAATCACACTCAAATCCTTGTCATCTTCAATACATTGGAGAAATGGATATGGAGAAGAGCTAACAAAATACCAGGAAAAACAGAACTAGTTGATAATGTAAGTGAATCAAATGAACAGTCAACAACAAAAGTCATGTCTAATGCCCCACTGGCTTTACATGAACAAAAGAAAATTATCATGTTGAAAAATTGGGTCCAGAGGTAATGTGCATTGTTATTGGATATATTATTGAATTCATGAAAAATGAAATCCTTCTCAAACACACATAGAAAAATTGATAAATGTACATTTGCAAAAAAGAAAAGCGTTAAATCAACGAAGGGAACTGATATTCAATTTCCAAATTTTTTTCCTAAACAATGAAAATTAAACAAGAAAAAGTTTAAAGTAGAATAAGGAAAGAAGACTTGGCATGAACTCTTAAGCTTTTCTCAAAACCTTGCTGCTCCTGAGAACCAGCCTCACAGCTCTACATCGTTTTAAATACTTATTTTTAAAAATTATGAAGCACAATGTCTTAAATTTTCAGTTAAATATAAACTGAATGAATGTAAAATTGTATCAAAACAAGATTCCTCTATAAAGAACAGAACTCTTTCTTTCTGTGCTGCAGAAGACTAAAAACAGAAAAAAAAATCAAAAGAATTTGCAAAGTGAAACCATCAGTGAAGCATTTTTCATACACTTGTTGTGGTATTTACTTGGCATTTTAAACATTTTCTCTTGGTGTGACATACTCATTTTGCACATATGGGTTATTTTATTATTAACACATAATGGAATAGTTAAGACAGGCAATAAAATAGCATTTCATGCATAAGCATGTGAACATTAATCTAGCCTTTCAAATAAATCTATGCTTGTGCTACAAATTCTTCTCCCACCTTCTAATTCTCATCCCTGCACTTGATGTTGACTTTAAGTTTTGTCCTATATTTTTACAGACTCAAATAAAAATAAAAATTACTCTCTTTCTCCCAAGCTGGAAAAACCTATTTTATCTATTGGGCTACTCTTAGGCAAAAGCATATTCATTTATTTACAATTATTTTTAAAAATCAGTGGTCTTGAATATAATTTTATAAAGCGGTACCTTCATTCTCTAAATACTCTGAATGACCTTATCAATTTTTATTCATTTAGACTTCAACGTCTGCATCATTATATATTTGATAGATTTGAATGTTATCAAAAGTTAGTGTTGCAGGTCTTTCCCTTAGTTTAGCTAGAGACAGGGTCCTTGTCCATCCCATAGCCACAAAAATTGAGGCTCACAGATGGCTCGAAGGATGCATAAAGCTGTGTTTTATTGGGTGAAAAGAATAAAAGGGGGAAGAGGGTCTCTCCGGAAAGCCAGAGTTCCGATTGGTGTGCTTCCTGCCTCGCCCTTTGAATCCCAGGTTCCACACAGAAAGAGGAGGGGCCAGGCTCCTCCCCTCTGCAAACCAGACCGACTTCTGTGTCTCCACCCCAGTGTGCAGGCAGGTTGGAGTTTTGCCAGGGCCCCCCTCCCACCTGGCTGTCTCATTAGCATTTGTCAAAAAAAAGATTTCTTCCACATTTTTGCCCTATTACTATAAAAGCTTACTTTTGTTTTCCCTTTTCACTAATGGTTTGTCTGTGGAAGACCATCATTTGAGAACACCTGGGGGAAAAAGACAAGGTCAACTAAGTCAACAATTAAGGCATGAATATATTAACTGAGAAATATTTCTCAGATTACTTACAACATTTAAAAGGATGATTAAGAGAATAAGTCTCAGAGTTTGCAGGTTGTAATTGCCCTGTAAATACTGGGACCTGGGACTTAACGTTTTGTTCCAGGATTGAAATGGTGAACTTGTACCTGTTGTTATCCTGCTTAAAATTGCCTTCAGGCATCTCAAAATTTATTAAGTTCAAGTGCTTTCACATGGCATAAAGACCCTCCAAGATATAGTTCAACCCACTGCATTCCCTATCAGTTTGTATGTCAGCATTCAGCAACTTAACACTTTAGTAATATACTGTTTGTTGTTTTCTTCATAGTCAGTTTGATCCATGCCTCCCACTCTGCTCTCTGTATTCTCTGCCTGAAGAATTCTTCTCTCTTTCACTTTTCGGAAAGACTTGCTTGTCCCATCGATGCTGGATTATGTATCCTTTTATACATTTCCATAGCTTTTAATGAATATTTCTGTCCTGGAAATTACTATATTTTATTATAGTCACTTGTTTATTTGGTTTCCTCCCCACAAATTATGAGCATGCTGAGAAAAGAGGCATTCCTTTCTTCTCTGTATCCCTTTGAGGGGTAGTTTACAATTGTAAGGAGGTGGCATTCTAGGCTGGTATTGGCAAAATTCAAAGACAGAAGTGAAGGGGAAGATAGCATTTTGATTAGAAAGCAGGGAATATGTGACGCTTAAGTCTGTTCAAAATATATATTGTACCCTATATCTTGCTCGGCAAGATGCTATGCTACTTACTAGCAATAACAGAGACAAAGTCTTGCCCTTAGGAAGCTGTAACTCTTACAAGGAAACACTAATAAACAAAGCTGAAAAGGCAGGATGGGAACAAGCTGGCAAAGAGCCAGAAGGGTTAAGCAGTAAAGTGAAAAACTGAGATTCATTTTGTTGTTGTAACTGTGGAGAGGATGTACCGAAGTGAAAATAATATTTGAGCTAAGGTAATTCTAATGAAAGCACATGTAATAGATTATGAAAAACAAATAATTCAAGTGTTAAAGTATGAGCTTATTTGATGTGTTAAGAATAGAAGAAAAGAGATAAATCTAAAACATATTTTACAAGAAGAACATTTAAAGGAAATGCCAAAAGAGAAGCAACTTTAAAAATTTTGTTCTGGACAAGTAATTGTAATCTCATGGGCAGTGAAATGATAGTTATTGAGAGAAGAAGAGCAGAGGAGACATAAATTCATTTTAGGACATCCAAGGTATTGTTTGGTGTGTACAAACAAGATTAAATATTTCTGAAAAGAAGAAAATTTAAGTAAAATGTCTAAGTGGGTATAGAGAGAAGAGTAGAGGATAATTGAAAGGTTGTCTTAGGGGGTTGGGGAGCTTATATGTGAGAAAAAAAGTAAAGATGAATTTTAAAAATGGGAAACAGAGGAGATGAGAGAAAAATAACAAGTCTAGCACATTATAACTTAGTTGAACTGACAGTTCCAATGTTTCCTGGTCTCTACACATCTCTGTATGGTTTTGGTGGTGTCCTTTACTCTGACTCTGGGTTGAGCCATATGACTTGCTCTGGCCAATGGGATAACAAAAAATTTCACACAACACAGGCTTGAACAAGCACTGTGTTTGCACCTTCCTTCTTGCTCCTCAGTTAAGCATGCTCAAAGATGAGATAAGTGGAGCAGAACCAAGCAGCTCAGATGTTCCAGTCACCATTCAAACATGTGAGAGAGTCCAGCCAGAGTCAGCAAAGAAAACTAAATATTAAAAGAAATTTAAATATTCAACTTTATTAAATTCAATATTTAATAATATCAAATTAATATAATATAAAAATATCAAATTTGATATTAAATATATTTAATATCAAAATAAAAGATTAAAGAAAATTAAATATTGTTAATTAAGTTGCAGCTGACTTCAGGAGTCTAAGTGAGAGTGAGACCACAGAGCCCAGCTCAGGTCAGCAGAAATGGCCAATCTTCAGATCTGTGAACCAAAATCCATATTTATGATTGCATGTTATGAGGTTTTGTGATTATTTGCTACACAGAAATATTCTGGCTATAATTTACTGATATAAGCATCATGGATGCCAAAGAAGATATTTCTATAGAGGCATATATTATGAGTTGAATTGTGTACCCCAAAAAAATATGTTGCAGTTCTAATACCAGTACCTGGAATGTGACCTTACTTAAAAATAGGACCTTTGTAGATGTAATCAAGTTAACATGAAGACATTAGAGTGGGCCTTAATCCATTACGATTGGTGTCCTGATAGGAAGAGGAGAGGAGACACAGGAAAGAACACCTTGTGAAGATTAAGGTAAAGAATGTCGTGATGCATCTACAAACCAAGGGTTGGAAAGAACTACCCACAACCACCAGGAGCTAGGAGAGAAGCATTCAACAGATACTCCCTCAGACTCCAATAGGAACCAACCCTATTGACTCTTAGTCCGGACTTCTAGCCTCTGGAACAGTAACAGAACAAATTTTTGTTGTCTTCATGCAGTTTGTGTTCATGTGTTATGACAGCCCTAGGAAACTAATATAACACATGTTCAGTGATCAACAGGTTCAGAAAAACCAAGGCTTTATAAGACAAGTCTAAAATATAGGCACAATATTTGGCTGAAGCCTAGGAATTCTTATAGATTATCCTAAAGAAAAAAAATATATATATATATCATACCTGACATTATCAGGAAGGACTCTAATCTCTATAACAAAGAATATATATGTATCATTTCTTCTTTGAAAATTCAAATTATGCTAAGAAATGAGATATAACCAGAAATTTCTACTCATATTTTCCCTTATTTTTAGTATCCCCAAATCCATCTACCTCGATTCTATTTTATTGAGGTTCTCTTCTTTTGCATACAAATCTTACCTCAAAGTCTGAGCTATAGCTATGTTTAAGTCCCCAAGCCATTTATGCACTTGTAGCATTAAAAATTTTATAATTGATACTTTAATTTGTCTATTTTCTCCCATAATGCTCTAAACTCTGTGAATTCAGGACTATGCCTATCTTCCTCTCTTAGGGCAATGCTTCAAACTCTCTCACATGTTTGAATGGTGACTGGAAGAAGTGCTCAATAAAGATTTATTGAGTGAGTTATGTTATTTACTTACTACCCACAACGATTTTCCTTTAGAACCCTCTAGTTCTAAACTTGAATTATTCTTTCCTCTTTTACTGTCAATCTATTAGATTTTAAATATGACAGGGGAAAATCTTGAATAATTTTTAGAGGTGGAAACCAAGCTTCTCTTCTGGCTTTTCTGAAGCTTTGCTGAAATGAGTGATGGCAGACAGACTAATAGGAGAAAAAATGTACACAAATGTATTTAACCTATGCAAGTTAAATAAATTGAGGGAATTCCAGCAGGGTGATTATGCATTAATTTAACAAGGTCCAGATGCCTATGTACTCTTTTTCAAAGGGGAGGGGAAAGGAGAGTTTAAAAGTAAATAATGTTCAGGGGAAATAAATGAGCTTGCAGGACAATGGCCTGGAACAAAGTTCCTTTGAGCTCTGGGGGAGGTGGCAGAAAGATGAGGGGCAGAACCTCATTATGAGCAAAGGTTGTTTAATTATGCAGATAAAGTTTCCCAGGTAAGCTTTCAGAACTACCTTTAGAAGAATAGTTGAAAAATCTGTCTGGGTGATATCTTGACTCCCAATTTCTTCTCTTCTCAGGTAGTTAATCTTTCCTGGGTACCTGATGAGATTACTAGGGACAGGGTTTTAAGACAATCACATCTCCTTTGGAAAGAAGTTTCCTTAGTCAGATAAGGAACTTCCAGAGATAGTCGCTTCCAGTGCTTTAGGAAAAAAAAAAAAAGAGGATCAGAGAGACAGAGAGGGCTGGGAAAGGTCAGAGAGAGACGTTGGTTTGGAGGTTTATCTCTGAGGCCTCTTAATTTCTTTGAATTCAAGTACTCAGCAAGCTGAAATGCCATATTTTCGGTTATCATTGCCTGAGCCCTAACAACTTCAATTAACTGAAATAATATTATTTCTAGCAAAGACTTTGAGAGTCCACCATTTGAAGTACTCATTGCCAGTCTTTTTGTAAAAGGTAGGCACAAGTAAAGATTGCATAGTGATTAAAAGAAATGTTTGAGAGTAAGAGATATCTAGTTTTGATCTTTGGCTCAGTAATTTATAAGCTGTGTGAACATGGCAAATTGCTTAAGCTGTCTTTGCCTCTTTTCATCATAAATTCATGAATTAATAATACATGAATTATGAAGTAATAAGAAGCAAATAATAAGATGTCTTGACCTGAAAGGAAGAAGCTTGGGTAAAATTAATGTAAGTCAAGAGTTTACTGGGGCCAATCTTGAGGATTGTAACCCAGGAACATAGATTCAAGTTGCCCTGAATATATGTTTCCATTAGAGGCAGTTACAGGTGGATTTTTAAAGGAAAAGAAGAGGCAGTTTCTGTACTGTTTACCAAGAATTACATTAAAATAATATAAGCTATTGATTATATATTGTTCTTTGTATCACAAATTCCAGGAACATGAAGATTATGAGTGAAGCAGCAAGTCAGGAACAAACTGACCTTAAACAATTGCCCCAAGTGTGGATGGGGAAGTACGTGACAAGGCCCATACTCATGTGTCTCTGGGCCTGTGTACCTCACGTATCTCAGACTGCTCTGAGCTATCTTCTTTTCTCAAAGCTATAAGAACAGCGCTGATCTGGGTCAAAAGAGAGAGAGAATGTTAATCACTGTGATAATCAATAAAAACCATCTTCCTACAAATTCACCTTTGTAGAATTCCATATACAAAACTGAATTTGAGAGAAAACATATTTTGTAGAATGCAAAAATACTGAAGAAAATTATGCATGAATCTCATTGTATTAATTTACTAGGGTTTCTATAACAAAGTCCCACAGACTGGGTGGCTTACACAACAGAAATTTATTTTCTCACAGTTCTGGAGGCTAGATGTCCACAAATAAGGTGTTGGCAGGGTTGATTTATCATGAGTCCTCTCTTCTTGTCTTGTAGATGGCTGTCTTCTCCCTGTGTCTTCACATGGTCTTTCTTGTGTGTGTGCCTGTGTCCTAATCTCCTCTTATAAGGTCACCAGTCATATTGAATTAGTGCCCACTCATATTAAATCATTTTACCTTAACTATCTCTTCAAACACCCTATCCCTAAATATAGCCACATTCCGAGGTATTAGGGGTTAGTACTTCAACATGTAAACATTGGAAGATACAATTCAGCCCATAACACATCATCTTTGCCTATTTGTGCTGCTATAACAGAATATTTGAGACAAGGTAATTTATAAATTTTAAAAATGTATTTTCTCACTGTCTGTATTACCAGCGGTATTAGGGGTTATTACTTCAACATGTAAACATTGGAAGATACAATTCAGCCCATAACACATTATCTTAGCCTATTTGTGCTGCTATAACAGAATATTTGAGACAAGGTAATTTATCAATTTTAAAAATATATTTTCTCACTGTCTGTATTACCAGCGGTGCAGATCTGTAGAGGTCTGCAGCAACCTAATTCTTGCCTCCTCAGAAGAAATAATTTCACTGAGGGGCATAAGGCAGATTTAGAGACTGAGGCAAGTTTTAGAGCAGGAGTCAAAGTTTATTAAAAAGCTTTAGAACAGGAATGAAAAGAAGTATAGTACACTTGGAAGAGGGACAGGCAGGTGACTTGAGAGATCAAGTGCCTGGCTTAACCATTAATTTATGGTTTTATATGTTGGTGATATGGTTTGGCTGTGTCCTCACCAAAATCTCATCTTGAATTGTAGCTCCCATAATTCCCATAGATTGTGGAAGGAACCCGATGGGAGATAATTGAATCATGAAGGCAGTTCCCCCATACTGTTCTCATGGTTGTGAATAAGTCTCACGAGAGCTGATGGTTTTATAAGGGGTTTCCACTTTCACTTGGCTCTCATTCTTTCTTGTCTGCCACCATGTAAAATGTGCCTTTTGCCTTCCACCATGATTGTGAGGCCTCCTTAGCCAGGTGGAACTGTGAGTCTTGGGTATGTCTTTATCAGCAGCGTGAGAATGGACTAATTGCAGTTGGCATACTCTGGGGTCTTGCACCTTTTCTCCCCTGATTCTTCCCTTGGGATGGGCTCTCTGTATGTACAGTGGCCTGCTAGCACTTGGGAGGGGCTGCATCCACAGTGTGTTTACTGGAGTTGTGCTCATGCTTACCTAAGGCGTTCTTCCCTTACCATTCAAATGTTCCTACAAAGTCATATACCAGCTAAACTCCACCATTTTGTCTCAGTGCACATGTGTGAGCCCACTCACCCAACTCCTGAGATCTTATCAGGAAGCCTCTGATCACCAGTTTCAGGTGTTTCTGTCTATTTAGAGCCTGCCTTTCTCTGGCACTGGCTATGACCAATTATCATTTTAGAGAGACAGTTAACATCTGCTTGATCATCACCATCACCTGATGGTGAGGATAGTGTGTGCTGGTGCGGGGAGCTGTCTCCTGTCTCCTGCCGTGCTTATCTACCTACTGTAACAGCTGGAGGCTGAGAAGTCCAAGACCAAGGCACCAGCAGGTTCAGTGTCCAGTGAGGCACCATTGCTCATTGATGGTGCACTGTTACTGCATATTTACATTGCAAAAGGCAGAAGGGAAAGAGAGCAAGATAAAGTTAGGCAACTGTCTGAAGCCTCTATTATAATTACATTAATCCAGTCATGAGGGTGTAGCCCTCATGACTTAATCTCTGCCCCAAAAGCTGCACTCCTTAGTACTCTTACATTCGGCATTACTTTTCAACACATGAATTCTGGGTGGGACACAGCTTTTAAACCATAGCTCATCTATATTACAGTTTCACGTTGTCAGACCAAAGCAATGTTTCTTAACATTCTATATCACACTTAGTTTATCATCCTAAAGTTTTGGTTGCATATTTAAAATGAAAGGTGTTTAGCTATTAATCTGTCATCTACTTCAAAAACTAACTTATAGGGGATATAACCTTCATTTTTGAGAAAAATTCAACTCTAATCTTCCACTTTAAAAATAGATTTGGACCAAAAGTTATATAACTGCTGTTAGAATATTATCACTGTACTTTATATGTCCCTATGGAAATAGAGTTTCTCTCTTTCCTATTTCCATCACATTTTATTTATGCCTTTCAATACTGTGCGCTGGCACAATACCCATTACAGGCAACGTGTGTCCCAATGGGCCGCCTGCCTGTTTAGTTCTGCAGAATTTCTCTCCCTAATTCCCCTAAGACATTGCAAAGAATGCTTCTGTTTGGCAGCCAAGTCTAGGTGCATGCACAGATTGTGAATGCCACTAAATCCGCTGCATTTGGCCCGGCGCGGTGGCTCACGCCTGTTATTCTGGCACTTTGGGAGGCCGAGGCTGGCAGATCACGAGGTCAGGAGTTCGTATGGTGAAACCTCGTCTCTACTAAAAATACAAAAATTAGCCAGGCATGGTGGCACGCATCTGTAGTCACAGCTACTCGGGAGACCGAGGCAGAAGATCCGCTTGAACCTGGGAGGCGGAGGTTGCAGTGAGCTGAGATGGCGCCACTGCACTCCAGCCTGGGCGACAGACAAAGACTCTGTCTTTTTTAAAAAATCTACTGTATTTTAACACTTTAAAATCCAAATGAACTAACATCAATACCTAGTTGAACAAAATTCATAAATTGCCTATTTCTGGCTAAATGTTGTTAAGTAAGGTGTAGCTCTAATAAAATTGAGACCTGGTGTCTTACCTCAGGATGTTGGACGGTGTCACAACGGGGATTATTTAGCAATTTTCTTTGTTATAGTCAGGGATTGAATTGCCAAACCCAGCCATGTGAATTCAATCAACTAGAATGCCTTGAACATCTACTGTGTTCTGGCTTTCAGTTGCAAGGTATGTGTGGCAAGAGAAAATGACTCAAAGAAAATCCTTTTCCATCACATAACAAATGAAGTCAAAGCCCATGCCTAGCACATGATGGTGTCAATAGCCTCATCTTAGTATTCCCGTGACTGGACTTACCAGTAGATTGTCAATAATTGTTGCAAAGAAAATCATCCTTTAGGACATAACATAAAACATTTGTGAATGCAAATTTTTTCCTTTAAGGAAAACTATAGCTTTTACTGAAATAAATTTTCATCTTAGGAATTTAATTAGCATACACAAAAGTCCTGACAAGTTGAAACAGTAGTTTTAAATCTTTAAAATGTTAGATAGTTGTTTGTGGTTATGGGTTGTTTTCACTTGGGCTATTTTGTTAGTTATTTAGTACTACCCACTGAAGAGGCAACAATAACTTTATTGATAAGATAACTGATGCTCTGGGTGCTTAAGAAACTCTCCTCAATTTAACACTTCCATTCTCTAGAGAATGAAATAAAAGGTGGTGGGAAAACAAGCTAAACATTTGGAGAAAAAATTAAACTTGCTTCCTTTTCTGCCTTTCTTAGGCAGAAATCAGTTTTCAATGAATTAAAAATGCACATGTAAAAACAATGCTACAAATGGAAAATAATAGTGGTTTTTTTTTGTAATCATTGTTTAGGATTAGCCTTACTAAGCAAAAATAAATGCCAAATTGTCTAAAGGAATAAAATCGGTTAAATTTTATAAATATTTTCAGTTTTGTGTGCATACAAAATATTTCCTTCAAAACATCAGAATGTAATTGAGATAATTATTTAGCTAATTACTTTTCAACATTAGCATTTTTGCTGCTAAGAATTTAACCTACAGGTAAACAAGTATACAGGATGCGCACTGAAAAACTGCTTTAAATAGAAAATTATGGGAAATTTCTATCATAATTAAACACCAAAAAACCTTTAAATAACCCCAAAGAACAAAAATTTAGACAAAATTTTATTGGATACAACTGATAAACATCACCTTTATTTTCTTTTTCCAAGATATGACATGAATGACTACTAAAATGGAAAATACTGTTATGTTCTGTAACACCCTAACATTATGTAAAAAAAAATTAAAATTATCTCTTAGAGAAAAAAAGAGATCTTAACCTTAGAAATTATTTTCTTCTTTCTTTACAGGCATGCATAAAAGTAGAGCTACTATAAGAGTGGGTCACCTTTTTGCATTACACAACATAAAAAAATACCTTCACAGCAGAATGAAATATATTTCCTTTGATCTTGTTACAGTGAGAAAGGGCCAGAATGGACGTAAGGTCTCATTTATCATGTATTTACGATGAAGGCATTAATCAAGATAACACCATGTCTCCTGTAGTGAAATCTGTGGATCAAGAAACATACGGAAACAGTTTCAGAGGAGTACATATTTTCTTGAGATCCTCTGCATTCACAATCAAAACACCCGCTGTTCAATACACCTCATATATTTCCAACCCAACGTCTCCATTTGTGTTTCCCAGAACTGCAGTTAAAATGATATATTAGCTCATGTTGGATGATGTGTAAGAGTACCCCATGAAATATTCTGGCAGTGGTGGACCTTCTAAGACAGTGTGGGGAATCATAACACCTACCCCTGGGGAAAGAGTCAACTCCAGCCACTGCAGACTGCTTGTGCTTTTGGCAACTTAAAAAAAAAATTGATGATTTTACTTGCCAATTGTCATTCATTTGAGGTTCTTATGAGGGTGGTCAGAATGGGGCATCATTGTTCACATGAATTACCAGACTTAGTAATATGAATAACATTCAGAGCCCAAACGCCAGGGAAACTTCTACATCTCTATGTCAATAGTCACAGCTTATTATCAGCTCCAATCTAGAAAAGACATTCCCCACAAAATCAAAATATTATTACAGGCTCTCCAGTTCCATTATTGCATTATCATCAGCTTCTCAGCTGAGTTGTTGGTACATCATTTTCAACAGCTTAGAGAAGCTTCAGCTCTTTGTCTGTCTACCTTGGCCCATACCAACTGTTTAGCTTTTGTTTGGGCAATGTGCTCTTGGATGCCACCAGTATAGGACAATAGCCTCTAAAAATTGAATTTAACACTGTGTTAACATGATATCTCTATTTTAGCATCACAGTTGATGATCTAGTTAGGAAAAGCTGCCTCTTTGGGCTTTTTATTCAATAATCTGCTATGAAAATCAATTTTAATTGTTTTAAAAGGCCTTAATGTGAAAGTAGTTACTGATAATGAGAATTTAGGACTACATTTTATCATTTCATCCACTTTTTACTAAATTAGTTAAGGAATTAGAAAAATGTCCAAGAATTATTAAAAGGTATTCATCTTACTCTCACACTAATTACTGATATTTTAAAATCCATTATTAGTGTTAATTGACAAATTATAATTGTATGTACTTACAGAGTACAATGTGATGTTATGATATAGGTATATGATGGGGAATGGTTAAATTAAGCTAATTAATATCTTGAATACTTATTTTTTGTAATAAGAACATTTGAAATTTATGCTCAGCAATTTTGAAATACATAATACATTACTATTAACTGTAGTCACTCTGCTGTGCACTAGAGCACAGCCAATGTATTCATCCTATCTAACTACTTGATACCCTTTGACCAACATCTCTTGATTGCCCTGTCATCCTCTAGTGTCTGATAAATACCATCCTACTTTCTGATTCTTTGAATTTGATTGTTTTGGGTTCTACATATAAGTATTTGTCTTTCTGTGGCTGACTTATTTAATTTAGTACAATGTCAACTGGGTTTATTCACATTGTTAAAAATGACAGAATTTCCTTCTTTTTAAAGGCTGAATAATATTCTATTTCATATATGTACAATATTTTATTTTTCCATTCATCCACTGATGGACACTTAGGTTGATTCTACATCTTGGTTATTGTGAATAATGCAGCAATGAACGTGGGTGCACATATCTCTTCAACATACTGATTTCAAATCCTTTGGATGGATACCTAGAAGTAGAATCAATTGTATACCATCGTATATATATATACCACAGTTTCTTTATCCACTCATTGACTGATGGGCATTTGGGTTGGTTCCTCGATTTTGCAATTGCAAATTGTGCTGCTATAAACATGCATGTACAAGTATCTTTTTCATATAAATGACTTCTTTTCCTCTAGGTAGATACCCAGCTGTGGGAATGCTGGATCAAATGATAGTTCTACTTTGAGCTCTTTAAGGAAACTCCCCATACTGTTTTCCATAGTGGCTCGACTAGTTTCTAGCAATGTAGAAGTGTTCCATGATCACTGCATTCATGCTAACATCTACTGGAATACTACTCAGCCATATAAAGGAATGAATTAACAGCA
Organism: Pan troglodytes; assembly: GCF_028858775.2. NCBI lineage: Eukaryota > Metazoa > Chordata > Mammalia > Primates > Hominidae > Pan > Pan troglodytes. The sequence continues at coordinate 82,985,942 of NC_072413.2, forward strand.
TTTGCAGTGACCTGGATGAGATTGGAGACTATTATTCTAAGTGAAGTAACTCAGGAATGGAAAAGCAAATATCGTATGTTCTCACTGATATGTGGGAGCTAAGCTATGAGGACACAAATACATAAGAATGATAAAATGGACTTCAGGGACTTTGGGGGAAGAGTGGGGGTGGTGAGGGATAAAAGACAATAAATACGGTGCAGTGTATACTGCTTGGGTGATGGTTGCACCAAAATCTCACAAATCACCACTAAAGAACTTACTCATGTAACCAAATACCATCTGTACCCAAATAACTTAAGGAAAAATAAAATAAAAATAAATAAATAAATAAATAGCTCATATTAAGTTCTAGTATTCAATAGAACTATAAGTAAATTACACTTAACAATTATTTATTGTATAATTCAAAATAGAAGAGAAGAATTATAATGTTGCCAACACAAAGAAAAATGTTTGAGGTGATAAATATCCCAGTTACCCTGTCTTGATAATTACACATTGTATAAGTGTATCAAAATATCACAGGTACTTCCAAATTATGCACAGCTATAATACGCCAGTGAAAATACAAAGAAAAATGAAACCCTTGAAAAGTTTAGATCAAATAAGATTAGCATGAGTAAATTAATGGAGCATCTGTTTTTAAGTTAATGAGCATTTAGAAAAAAAAAATAAAATCTTCTGCATGGTAAAGGAAACAAGGGAGTGAAGAAACAACCTATAGATTAAGAGAAAATACTTGCAAACCTTGTATCTGATAAGGGGTAGATATCCAAAATACATAAGAAACTCAAACAACTCGTAGCAAGAAAACAACCCAATTTCAAAAATGATTGCTGGATTTTTTATTTGTCAAACTATGATAAAGTCTCCAGTGTTGAAAGAATGGGTTTTTGCACTTACTGACCTAGGTTTGATTCTTACTTCTACGACTAATCGGCCATGTTATTTTGGATAATATACCTACCCTCCTTGATTTAAATAGGAACAACTCTTCTAATTGCAAATTGCAGAAACCTGACTTAATTACCTTGAAAATAAAAAAACATAGTGGATGACATGACAGAAACACAAAACTGCAGAGTTTAAGCTGAATTTAGAAACGACATAATTCAAGGGCTTCAGAGCATCTATTTCTCTCTTTGCTCTGTCTCAAATTCTTTTGCTTTTAATACATATAGGCTTTCTCAAGGCAGAAGAAACATGCCATGAATAACTTCATTTGTACAAACATAGAACTTGCAATCACAAATGAGGGAAAAAAATCGTTCCCTACCAACCCACACCCAAGAAATTCATGGGAATGTCCCTGATCCAGCTGGAGACAAATGCCTATCCATAAAAAAAAAAATTCAGGAAAATGGGGGAGGCCATAATTAGCCCCACCTAAGTCCTGAAATGCTTATGTCTAGTAATGATGCATTTTCTGTCTCCTAAAGAAAGACAGAGAAAGAAGTATTGGGTTGAGACAATTTCTATTTTACTTTTACCTCAGTTTTCTCATCTGCAAATTGGGGATAATGGTACTTATTCTATAATTTTCATGAGATGTCAAGGGCACAATGTATGTAGTCATTAGAACAATTGTTGACCAAGATAATAGAGTTAATAAACTGTAGCTGTCATTAAGGTACTTATGTTAAAAGAGTCATATAAAATCATTGTTAGAACACCAGCTCTTCTATTACATGGGATGGTACCTAAATATTTAGTTTTTGCCTACATTGCATCATTTGAATTCCATCATAAAAGAAACATTTCTCAGTCTTAAATATTTTTATTGACTAAGTATGTTCTCATGCTGTCATGTCATTGCTGAAGTTTACTAAATTTCAATAATCATGAAACAGTTGATTTTGGTTTTTATTCCAATGATTTTATTTAATAATGTTTAAAATCATTAACACATTGAACAAATATTTCTTTAAGAATACAGTTAGCAGCTGGGTGAGGTGGCTCACGCCTGTAATCCCAGCACTTTGGGAGGCCGAGGTGGGAGGACCACTTGAGGTCAGGAGTTCAAGACCAGCCTGGCCAACATGGTAAAACCCTGTCTCTACTAAAAATACAAAAAATTAGCCGGGCGTGGTGGCACGTGCCTGTAATCCCAGCTATTCAAGAGGCTGAGGCATTAGAATCGCTTAAACCTGGAGGTTGCAGTGAGCCGAGATTGTGCCACTGCACTCCAGCCTAGGTAACAGAGTGAGACTCTGTCTCAAAAAATATGTATATATAAATATATATAATTAGCACACCAAAAAGCAAATTAATATTTTAACATCAAATATGAAACAAAAAGCTGATGTATTAGTATTTTTAATGAGAATATAAAACATCAAATAGACAAATCATTCAAATAAGGACAGAGATTAATGGCTTGCTTATTATTAATGAATACTATTTGTTATAAATATTCATAATGTGGGGACAGCAAATATTTAATCACGTCTCACTACACACAAGGAAATAATTATAATGAATAGTTATAAAACTAGTGTCATTTTTAGGGAGCATGCTCTATATTTCAGAGGCTTTACACATATTCTCACATCTTTTTGTCTCATTCCTATGGGTTTAGGTGTTATTATTTCTCCATTTTAACGTTCAACAAACTGAGGTACAGAACAATCAAGTAAGTTGTTAAGCTCATATGACCTAGTTGATAGTACAGCGTGTGCTTGAACATAGCTTATTTGAATTTAAAGCCTATGCTACTGACTACTAAAAAACACTAAGCATAAATGTATAGATCAAAACCATCAGGGCTTGTACATCTGTGTATTTTTTGCAGCACTTTTCCTATAACCAGTTCTGACTACCTCTCAATTCAAAGCACTCTGGCTCCAGGGAAGGTAATTAAGAGTTATGGCTTCAAGGGACTTCCTGCTAGGTCACCAGCTGAATTTCCACGTGTTAACAAAGATAATGTGAGATGTAAATACACAACATAATTAGGCAAAAATGGGTGTTTAAATTAGGAGCAAAAGGCCCAATTTGCTGGGAATATGCACAATGAAAACCAATTACCCATGTGGAATGTGCTGACACTATTATTTCCTACCATATCAGACACATGCCATTGCTTATAAAATTGTCTGTTCTTCAGTTTTTACATTGTTTTAAGCTGCCATTGCTGTTTAAATCAAAGTAACACTGACGTAATGCTTACCATTTCAGGATGGTCCTTCCGCTTGTAAAATTCCTGTGTATTCTTTCTCTAATTTCCTTTGACTACTGACTTGTCTTTCTTTTCCTATTACCAGCATATTAGCCCAGTAAAGTAATAATGTATAGCCAGCATTCTGCAAAGTGTTTTTTATAAAAGTTCTATAGGACACAATTGATATTACATGAGACCTATATTTAGGAATTTTTAAAAGGACTGGGAGATGTTTTGAAATATTTTGAAGAACTTCTCAAGGATATTGATATGCAAACAGGTTCAGAAAGAAGATGAAAATGCAACGTTTTCTCAATATGTTTGATCCAGAAACACTGTTCCTGGGAGCATGTCTCTAAACTAGTGGATCATTACACACGGGGGGACACACCAATAGGAAACATTTCAGTATACTATTTCTGCCTCTTGTTCATTCTTTTTCTGTCATCAGATATAGTTGTCTGTCTGATATTAATATGCATCAGTATGTGTACAGCTAACACTTATTACATACCTACCTATGTGATGAAGTCTGCCTAAGAAGCTTTACTTGATTTAACTCAAAGCAATCCTTTGAAGTGTTTTTATTAAACCAACTTTACAGATAAGAAAAATGAAAATCTGAGAGGTTATGGGAAGTGCCCAGGGTTACTTGGTTATGTAATGGTAGAACAGAGGTAGGAACTCAGGCTATCAGTTTCTAGTGTTACAGTTCAAACTTTTTAGCAAAGGATGTAAAGAAAGGACTTCATGTCTCAAACAATGTTTGCTTTTTTGTTTTAATACTGTATCACCCAGCCTTCTTATTCTGTTCCTTCTATGAATTACATGGTAATGGAACAATTTATAGGCTTTTTAAAACCACGTTACTAAATTTGATACTACTGTAAGATAAGCAAGTTTATGCTTTAATAAATGAAAAAAGTAGAAGTTTTTAAAGTCATCTGGATAAGCGATACTCCTAAAAATATTTTTACTGATATTTTATAATAATGTTAATATAATACCCTACAAACTAATATATATGCAGAAATGTAAGGATTTGTCTACCTATGGAAAAAATGGCAAAAAAGGTGTGAACAAAAACATCAGGATCATTTTCTTGATCTCATCAGCTTTAACCACATTGGAAACAAATGGAGAAAATACTGTTTAATCCAAGTTTTCGATAAAACAAATGGCAACATTTCTAGCCATGTATTTCCCATGTCAGTTTAAAACCCTCGGGTATTTAAAAATACCTGATTTTAAAATATCAAATATTTCAGTTTAGGATAACATTTTTATATGGGGCAGAGAAACTACAACCATTATCTGTGATACTGCTTAATATTTACAGAGAAAGAGGCATTTGAATATAATTCAAAGAAATATTTAACAAATGCATTATATGTCTTTGTCATGAGATTTTTTTTCAGGACAGAAGATATGTTTATTTCGTTTCAATGTGTGTCCTCCTTTTTCTTTCTTTTTTTTTATTATACTTTAAGTTCAAGGGTACATGTGCACAACATGCAGGTTTGTTACATATGTATACATGTGCCATGTTGGTGTGCTGCACCCATTAACTCGTCATTTACATTAGGTATATTTCCTAATGCTATCCCTCCCCTCTCCCCCCAACCCACGACAGGCCCTGGTGTGTGTTGCTCCCCTTCCTGTGTCCAAGTGTTCTCATTGTTCAATTCCTACCTATGAGTGAGAACATACGGTGTTTGGTTTTCTGTCCTTGTGATAGTTTGCTGAGAATGATGGTTTCCAGCTTCATCCATGTCCCTACAAGTGACATGAACTCATCCTTTTTTATGGCTGCATGGTATTCCATGGTGTATATGTGCCACATTTTCTTAATCCAGTCTATCATTGATGGACATTTGGGTTGGTTCCAAGTCTTTGCTATTGTGAATAGTGCTGCAATAAACATATGTGTGTGTGTCTTTATAGCAGCATGATTTATATTCCTTTGGGTATATACCAAGTAATGGAATGGCTGGTCAAATGGTATTTCTAATTCTCAGTCCTTGGGGAATTGCCACACTGTCTTCCACAATGGTTGAACTAGTTTACAGTCCCACCAACAGTGTCAAAGTGTTTCTATTTCTCCACATCCTCTCCAGCACCTGTTGTTTCCTGACTTTTTAATGATTGCCATTCTAACTGGTGTGAGATGGTATCTCATTGTGGTTTTGATTTGCATTTCTCTGATGGCCAGTGATGATGAGCATTTTTTTCACGTGTCTGTTGGCTGCATAAATGTCTTCTTTTGAGAAGTGTCTGTTCATACCTTTTACCCACTTTTTGATGGGGTTGTTTGATTTTTTTCTTCTACATTTGTTTAAGTTCTTTGTAGATTCTGGATATTAGCCCTTTGTCAGATAGGTAGATTATAAAAATTTCCTCCGATTCTAATAGGTTACCTGTTCACTTTGATGGTAGTTTCTTTTGCTGTGCAGAAGCTCTTTAGTTTAATTAGATCCCATTTGTCAATTTTGGCTTTTGTTACCATTGCTTTTGGTGTTTTAGTCATGAAGTCCTTGCCCATGCCTATGTACTGAATGGTATTGCCTAGGTTTTCGTCTAGGGTTTTTACGGTTTTAGGTCTAACATTTAAGTCCTTAATCCATCTTGAATTAATTTTTGTATAAGGTGTAAGGAAGGGATTTCTATATATGGCTAGCCAGTTTTCCCAACACCATTTATTAAATAGGGAATCCTTTCCCCGTTTCTTGTTTTTGTCAGGTTTGTCAAAAATCAGATGGTTGTAGATGTGTGGTATTATTTCTGAGGACTCTGTCCTGTTCCATTGGTCTATATATCTGTTTTGGTACCAGTACCATGCTGTTTTGGTTACTGTAGCCTTGTAGTGTAGTTTGAAGTCAGTTAGCATGATGCCTCCAGCTTCGTTCTTTTGGCTTAGGATTGTCCTGGCAATGCGGGCTCTTTTTTGGTTCCATATGAACTTTAAAGTAGATTTTCCAATTCTGTGAAGAAAGTCATTGGTAGCTTGATGGGGATGGCATTGAATCTATAAATTACCTTGGGCAGTATGGCCATTTTCATGATATTGATTCTTCCTATCCATGAGCATGGAATTTTCTTCCATTTGTTTGTGTCCTCTTTTATTTCATTGAGCAGTGGTTTGTAGTTCTCCTTGAAGAGGTCCTTCTCATCCCTTGTAAGTTGGATTCCTAGGTATTTTATTCTCTTTGAAGCAATTGTGAATGGGAGTTCACTCACGATTTGGCTCTCTGTTTGTTTGTTATTGTTGTATAGGAATGCTTGTGGTTTTTGCACATTGATTTTGTATCCTGAGACTTTGTTGAAGTTGCTTATCAGCTTAAGGAGATTTTGAGCTGAGGCGATGGGGTTTTCTAAATATACAATCATGTCATCTGCAAACAGGGACAATTTGACTTCCTCTTTTCCTAATTGAATACCCTTTATTTCTTTCTCCTGCCTGATTGCCCTGGCCAGAAATTCCAACACTATGTTGAATGGGAGTGGTGAGAGAGGGCATTCCTGTCTTATGCCAGTTTTCAAAGGGAATGCTTCCAGTTTTTGCCCATTCAGTATGATATTGGCTGTGGTTTTGTCATAAATAGTTCTTATTATTTTGAGATATGACCCATCAATACCTAGTTTATTGATAATTTTTAGCATGAAGTGATGTTGAATTTTGTCAAAGGCCTTTTCTTCATCTATTGAGATAATCGTGGTTTTTTTCTTTGGTTCTGTTTATATGATGGATTACATTTATTGATTTGCATATGTTGAACCAGTCTTGCATCCCAGGGATGAAGCCAACTTGATTGTGGCGGATAAGCTTTTTGATGTGCTGCTGGATTCGGTTTGCCAGTATTTTATTGAGGATTTTTGCACTGATGTTCATCAGGGATATTGGCCTAAAATTCTCTTTTTTTGTTGTGTCTCTGCCAGGCTTTGGTATCAGGATGATGCTGGCCTCATAAAAAGAGTTATGGAGGATTCCCTCTTTTTCTGTTGATTGGAATATTTTCAGAAGGAATGGTACCATCTCCTCTTTGTACCTCAGGTAGAATTTGGCTGTGAATCCATCTGGTACTGGACTTTTTTTGGTTGGTAGGCTCTTAATTATTGCCTCAATTTCAGAGCCTGTTATTGGTCTACTCAGGGATTCAACTTCTTCTTGGTTTAGTCTTGGGAGGTCGTATGAGTCCACGGATTTTTCCATTTCTTCTAGATTTTCTAGTTTATTTGCATATAGGGGTTTATAGTATTCTCTGATGGTAGTTTGTATTTCTGTGAGATCAGTGATGATATCCCCTTTATGATTTTTTATTGTGTCTGTTTGATTCTTCTCTCTTTTCTTCTTTATTAGTCTTGCTAGCAGTCTATCAATTTTGTTGATCTTTTCAAAAACCATCTCCTGGATGCATTGATTTTTTGAAGGGTTTTTTATGTCTCTATCTCCTTCAGTTCTCCTCTGATCTTAGTTATTTCTTGCCTTCTGCTAGCTTTTGATGTGTTTGCTCTTGCTTCTCTAGTTCTTTTAATTGTGATGTTAGGGTGTCAATTTTAGATCTTTCCTGCTTTCTCTTCTGGGCATTTAGTGCTATAAATTTCACTCTACACACTGCTTTAAATGTGTCCCAGAGATTCTGATATGTTGTGTCTTTGTTCTCATTGGTATCAAAGAACACCTTTATTTCTGCCTTCATTTCTTTATGTACCCAGTAGTCATTCAGGAGCAAGTTATTCAGTTTCCATGTAGTTGAGCAGTTTTGAGTGAGTTTCTTAATCCTGAGTTCTAGTTTGATTGCACTGTGGTCTGAGAGACAGTTTGTTATAATTTCTGTTGTTTTACATTTGCTGAGGAGTGCTTTACTTCCAACTGTGTGGTCAATTTTGGATTAACTGCCATGTGGTGCTGAGAAGAATGTATATTCTGTTGATTTGGTGTGGAGAGTTCTGTAGATGTCTATTAGGTCTGCTTGGTGCAGAGCTGAGTTCAATTCCTGGATATCCTTGTTAACTTTCTGTCTCGTTGATCTGTCTAATGTTGACAGTGGGGTGTTAAAGTCTCCCATTATTATTGTGTGGGAGTCTAAGTCTCTTTATAGGTCTCTAAGGACTTGCTTTATGAATCTGGGTGCTCCTGTATTGGGTGCATATATATATTTAGGATAGTTAGCTCTTCTTGTTGAATTGATCCCTTTACCATTATGTAATGGCCTTCTTTGTCTGTTTTGATCTTTGTTGGTTTAAAGTCTGTTTTATCAGAGACTAGGATTGCAACCCCTGCTTTGTTGTTGTTGTTGTTGTTGTTTCCATTTGCTTGGCAGATCTTCCTCCATCCCTTTATTTTGAGCCTATGTGTGTCTCTGCACGTGAGATGGGTTTCCTGAATACAGCACACTGATGAGTCTTGACTCTTTATCCAATTTGCCAGTCTGTGTCTTTTAATTGGAGCATTTAGCCCATTTACATTTAGGGTTAATATTGTTATGTGTGAATTTGATCCTGTCATTATGATGTTAGCTCATTATTTTACTCATTAGTTAATGCAGTTTCTTCCTAGCATCGATGGTCTTTACAATTTGGCATGTTTTTTCAGTAGCTGGTACCAGTTATTCCCTTCCATGTTTAGTGCTTCCTTCAGGAGCTCTTGTAAGGCAGGCCTGGTGGTGACAAAATCTCTCAGCATTTGTTTGTCTGTAAAGGATTTTATTCTCTTTCACTTATGAAACTTAGTTTGGCTGGATATGAAATTCTGGGTTGAAAATTTGTTTCTTTAAGAATGTTTAATATTGGCCCCCAATCTCTTCTGGCTTGTAGAGTTTCTGCCGAGAGATCAGCTGTTAGTCTGATGGGCTTCCCTTTGTGGGTAACCCGACCTTTCTCTCTGGCTGCCCTTAACATTTTTTCTTTCATTTCAACTTTGGTGAATCTGACAATTATGTGTCTTGGAGTTGCTCTTCTCAAAGAATATCTTTGTGGCATTCTCTGTATTTCCTGAATTTGAATGTTGGCCTGCCTTGCTAGATTGGGGAAGTTCTCCTGTCTAATATCCTGAAGAGTGTTTTCCTACGTAGTTCCATTCTCCCCATCACTTTCAGGTACACCAATCAGACATAGATTTGGTCTTTTCACATAGTCCCATGTTTCTTGGAGGCTTTGTTCATTTCTTTTCACTCTTTTTTCTCTAAACTTCTCTTCTCACTTCATTTCATTCATTTGATCTTCAATCACTGATACACTTTCTTCCACTTGATCGAATCTACTACCGAAGCTTGTGCCTGTGTCACATAGTTCTAGTGCCATGGTTTTCAGCTCCATCAGGTCATTTAAGGTCTTCTCTACACTGTTTATTCTAGTTAGCCATTCATCTAATCTTTTTTCAAGGTTTTTAGCTTCTTTGCAATGGGTTTGAACATCCTCCTTTAGCTCAGAGATGTTTGTTATTACCGATCGTCTGAAGCCTTCTCTCAACTCCTCAAAGTCATTCTCCATCCAGCTTTGTTCCATTGCTGGTGAGGAGCCGTGTTCGTTTGGAGGAGAAGAGGCTCTCTGATTTTTAGAATTTTCGGCTTTTCTACTCAGTTTCTCCCCATCTTCATGGTTTTATCTACCTTTGGTCTTTGATGATGGTGACGTACAGATGGGGTTTTTGTGTGGATATCCTTTCTGTTTGTTAGTTTTCCTTCTAACAGTCAGGACCCTCAGCTACAAGTATGTTGGAGTTTGACCGGCGGAGGCTGCTGAACAGCAAATATTGCAGATCGGCAAATGTTGCTGCCTGATCCTTCCTCTGGAATCTTCATCTCAGAGGGGCACCCGGCTGTATGAGGTGTCAGTCGGCCCCTACTGGGAGGTGTCTCCCAGTTAGGCTACTCGGGGGTCAGCGACCCACTTGAGGAGGCAGTCTGTCCATTCTCAGATCTCAAACTCCGTGCTGGGAGAACCACTACTCTCTTCAATGCTGTCAGACAGGGACGTTTGAGCCTGCAGAAGTTTCTGCTGCCTTTTGTTCAGCTATGCCCTGCCTCCAGAGGTGCAGTCTATAGAGGCAGCCAGGCCTCCTTGAGCTGCGGTGGGCTCCACCCAGTTCAAGCTTCCTGGCCGCTTTGTTTACCTAGTCAAGCCGTAGCAATGGTTGACACCCCACCCCCAGCCTCACTGCCGCCTTGCAGTTCAATCTCAGACTGCTGTGCTAGCAGTGAGCAAGGCTCCATGGGCGTGGGATCCTCCCAGCCAGGTGTGGGATATCATCTCCTGGTGTGCCATTTGCTAAGACCATTGGAAAAGTGCAGTATTAGGGTGGGAGTGTCCCAATTTTCCAGGTACCATCTGTCATGGCTTCCCTTAGCTGGGAAAGGGAATTCCCTGACTCCTTGTGCTTCCTGGGTGAGGTGATGCCCCGCCCTGCTTCGGCTCACACTGCGTGGGCTGCACCCACTGTCCAACAAGCCTCAGTGAAATGAACCCCGTACCTCAGTTGGAAATGCAGAAATCAGCCATCTTCTCCATCACTCACTCGGAGCTGTAGACTGGAGCTGTTCCTATTTGGCCATCTTGGAACCTGGGATCTGCATCTTTTTTCTAATAAACATTAGTTGAAATTAAATTAATTGTGTGGAATAAGATTGCTATAACTACAATATCTTTCTTGGGAACGCTTTTCAAATTAAGCATGAAACATACATTTAACTCACTATAAACACTACATATAATCTCTATGAGGGCAGGAAATTTTTTCTTGTGTTTGCTTGCTTCGTTAGTTAATGAATCTCTAGCTCCTAGAATGGTGCCACCATATAGTAGCCTTGCCATAAATGTTTGCTGAACTTGAATATTCAAGGTAGAAATAGCAGATTAAGGTAAAAATATAGAAACTGTGAAAAAGAAAAATTATTAGTAGTGACAGGATTTGTACAGAAATATAAACTTTGGAGGTCTGGGAATAAAGGCATCCTTAAATGCAGTGTTTCTCATAATTTAGTCCCCAGACCAGTGGCACCAGTAGCATAACATGGGAGCATATTAGGAACACCAGTTCTTACTGCACCCTCCAACACTGGATCTACTGAATCAGGCACTCCAGAGGGGAGGACAAGCAATTTGCATTTAACAACGCAACAAGTGATTCTGATGCACAGACCTTTGAGAATCATTGCATATTTAGGCCATAAACAACAACATCTCCAGGGAGCTCCAGCTTCTGGCAGCAAGTGTGTGAAACTGAATCATCCCTGGAGAATGTCACTTGTCATCAGCTAAAGCAGAGATCTGTGGTTGTCTTTAGGACTCCACAGTGAAATCAATCATGTGACTCAACATTTGACCTGAAAGTCTTATCATTTAATGATTCTGTAATTATGTTTTGGATAAGGACCAAAAGTCACTAAATATTGATCAGTCTACTCCTTAGAAGAACTTCATAGAAAAGATATATCTTTCTCTGTTTCTTTGGAGAAAGATTCCCAAAGAGATATTTAATGTTACAGTGTGCACATGCATTCAGGATATGTGATAAACAGTCATTAAACACAGTTTACAGGTGCTAAAATTGTTCACCACGTCTATTTTATTTTTTACATCCATTCACTCATTTAATCAACAAGTAAAATATTGTGTGCCTGTTATGTCCTATGTATAGTGCTAGGTCCTAAAGTTAGAATTTTACCAAAAAAAAGCAAACATGGTCTCTACCTTCAAAGAGCTTATTATCCAATGGTAAAACCAATGCCAATTGAATAATCAAATAGACACATGTAAAATCTCAACTGCTGCTACAAATTACAAATGATCTGTGTCATGAGAATATGTGGATTTCCCATTTAAAGGTCAGGAAAGATTTTCTTGAGAAAAGATTATTATTCTGAGAACTGAAGGATAAAGTTGTTTTTTTTTTTAAATTCCTGGACTCATTAACTCCCCTTTCTCTGAACTCCTAATCTATTTGAGTTCAATAATACTCACAGCACTTTTCCTCGACATTTTATGTATGAGTTGCAAGTTACTTAGGGAAGTCTCTTAATTTGCATTCTTTTCCATATTCTTCATCTCCCATAATGCTTGATGTATCATCTGATAGGTTAGAGTTTCAAGAGGAATGAGATGGTATGCTCATTTGGTATTATAGAGGAAAATATGTATAATAAAATAATTTCTTAAAAATAGTTGTGCAGCATTCCAGAATTTACAAGAGCTGGGAACGGTTACCAAATCCAAGTCTGAATGAGAAAAGAGGAGTGATCATTGAAACCCTGACAGAATGATGGCACTATAGGATAGGTAGCAGTCTTCATTGACTGGAAACACAGTCCATGCCAACCTATGACACAGCAAGTTGTGGACATGGGACAATATCCCCAACTTTATTACTTCACTCCCTCCCACTTTTCAATTTACTACCAGGGCTTTCCATTGACCATTCCCAACTGCAAACTAGAAGACAGGAAATCCAGGTGACAACACCCATAATGATTAAATGAGCGAATAAATGAAAAAAAAATACTACTTCCAGGAACACAGTACAGGATGGAGAAGGGTAGGGAGTGAGACTGGATAGGCAAATTAATAATATCCAATATAATCAATACACATATACTGGATTATTAGAAAAAGATGGAAGGAAGGAAGGAAGGAAGAAAGGGTTCTTGTGACTTGGACAGCATTTAATCATAAGCCAAGGTCAGATGTCAGCCAACTTCTCTGAACTCATGAGATTTATGGCGCTAAAAACTCTAGAAATGGTTATTTTTTAACTTTTTTTCAACTGACACAGAACTTTTCTGTTCCTGGGCTTCAAATTTTATCACTTAGCTAGATTGCCAGAATTTGTCTTTCAGTAATGGGTGGTGAGTAGGGTCATTATTTCATACTTAAGAAAAGCAAAATAGAAAAATAGTAGTAAGATAGATTCATTGTCACAATCATGTTAAAGCACAGTAAAACAATACTATAATTTTAAAGTAATTTTAATTTAATACCATAATTTTAAAATTCATCCAATTCCCCATATAGTCGAATACAAAAATAATTGCTTTATAATCATGTAATAACGTTCATCAGAAAAAAAATTGTCTATTTCATAAAACACAGAAACTTCAAAAAATATAGAGTCTCTGCAATAACTCAATCAATAAATTCAAGCCTATGAACAGGTAAAATGTATTCCATGAACCTAATTTCCCATAGCACTTATTTCCAAAGTTGATATTTAATTTCAGTTTTCTTTTTTAATATTACAGCCCAACAAACCAGTCTAATAAAAAAGTTTAATATTTAATTTAGACCTTCATTCAACAAATACTGACATCTAAAATCTACTGAGAATTACTTCTGTACTAGATAACCATATAAAGTGCTGTGTGACAAATTCAAGAAAGAGTGTCCTGAAGTAATATGAGAAATCTATCAGAATTATTTTTTCCTTTAGATTATAGGACATTTCACAGATATCTAGTATACAAGACGAAAAGAGCAATCAGACCTTAAGTAGATATGAATTAAGAAGTCAGCTTTTATACGTTATTAATTACTAGTGTTTCAATAGTTGTTAACAGTTTAAAGATGTTTCCGTATTTACTATCTCATTTGTACTCACAAGCATAATAAGATGAATTCATTTATATATCATCTTTTGTAGATGAAATTATTTTTGTCATTTTGTAGATGAAAAAATCATGACTCAAATTAGGGAGTCAGTAAGGGGTTGAAACCAGGCTTTTGTTATATTTTGTTTTAGTCTATTAATTTATCCTAATTCAGCATGCTGCTTCACCTCAAAGAAAAGAAAGACAAGATCTGCTTGTGAGGATGAGAAAACAAAGAATTATGATAAATATAGTGAATGGATTCATCCAGATTTGAGCCTGCCTATGTTGGTGGTAAAGGCTTATCTATTCTAGGTTTTCTTAAACATTGGCCAGTTTCCCTCTCTTGTCTGGAGCAAGAAACATTCTCCTCTGTCACTTTGCACAAGAATGGGAGTGTTAACCATATGTCAGGACAAATTCCAACAGTAGTAATTACATTTTTGTTTCTGCGCATCCATTAAATTGCTGCCATGTTCCCAACCAGGGTGGCAGTCCATCTAGTGAGGCTGATGAAATGACCCTCAGCTTTCTATCTGTCTGAGTCTGTTACTTATAAGAGTGCTTGAGGCACACTTGCAGGTGGCAAAGCATGTGTGTCAGGACAAGCTCATTTATTGTCAGCAATCGAGGGCACGGAAGGCCCTGTGCTAAGATTTCCACAGAGATAGTCTCCTTGGTAAAGAAAGTGACTCCCTTCCCGCTGTCCTCTGCTTCCTGTAAATGTCTGGGGAAACTGGCATCTGGAAGAAAGCTTGAGTGGTATCTCTGAGCTCTCCTGGCTGGTGCCCTAATCCTTCTACCAGTGAGGCTCCTGTCACAGTAATTACAGCCTTTTCAGTGGCCTTTATGTTTCCTAAGGCTCCAAGGAGCAATTAGCACCGTTCACTGCCTCAAACGGATTCTCACTCACAGAGCCCTCGTTTCTAAACTTGTTTATCATTATTTGATCTTAAGACACACACTTTCCCCTCTTTGATTACTGAAATTGGCAGAAATATGAAGTCTACTGCAAGGAATTCAATGGCAAATAATTGAATACGATTTTTTAAACAAGCTTTTGATTGAAATTTAACATACATTTAGAACATTACACAATTCTTCCTATCACCAAATTAATAGACACTATGTAACCAACACCAGGGTCAAGAAAGCAAATATTACCTGCATGCTGGAAGCATTCTTGATGTTTCCTCCCAGTGACTACATTTATGGTAATCACTATCCTTACTTCTAAATTCACAGATCATTTTAGCTATTTTTACCTTTATACAAACAAAATAATACTGTATGTCATCTTTTGTATATTGTTGCCTTTGTTCAATATTGCATTTGTGAAATTCATTGATTTCTCTTGTGCAGCAGTTAGGGTGTTCGCTCTTACTGTTAAATATTGTAGGAATATACCAACATTCCATTGCAGGAATATACCAGAATGTATTTATCCATTTGACTATTAGTGGTCATTTTGAGTAGCTTTCAGTTGGAGGCTATTACAAATAATGCTACCATGAACATTCTTATGCATGACTTTGGTTAATCATATGTGTGCAATTTTGTTGAGTATATAATTAGGAATGGAAATAGTAGAAAAGTGAACATATGTATTTTTAGCTTTAGAAGATTCTGCCAGTTTTCCAAAGTGTTTTTACTAAATGACAGGCCAACAACAGTTTATGAAAGTTCTAGTTATCCACCTTCTGTGAAGACTTGGTCTGGTCAATCTTTTCTCTTTTAAGCTGTTCTGTGGGTTGTGTGGCGATATTTCATTGTGAATTTAATTTGCATTTCTTTGATGATAATGATATTGAGTATTTTTTCATATGGCTGTTGGCATTTATGTATCATCTTTTGTAAACTGTCTTTAAGATATTTAACGTATTTTTATGGTGAGGGGAGGCAGTTGGCTGTTTATTAATAAGTAGAAGTTCTTTATATATTTTAGGTAGAAGTCCTTGTAGGATACATGTATAACAGCTTCCCCCATGCCTGATTTTTATTGTCATGACAGTGTCTTTTGATAAGCAAGAGTTCTCCATCATAATGTAGTCCATGTTTATCACTATTTCTTTATGGTTTATCACTATTTCTTTATGGTTGGTACTTCTCAATGTCCTATTTAAGAAATGTTTGCTGTCCAGAGTCATGAGGATGTTCTCTTATGTTTTCTTCTTAAGTACAAAGTAGCAGTCAAGAGTTTTCTTCCTTTAGCATAAATTAAAGGACAGCATTCACTTTTTCCCATATGCACTTCTAATTTTCTGATTGATTCAGTCCTGTTTATTTAAAAGAAAAAAAAATCCCTTCCCTGGAGCACTTCAGTAGAGTCTTTTTCATAAATCAGGTGATTATATGCATCTGAATCTGTTTCTTGACCCTATTCTTTTTCCATTGATCTATATATCTCTTTGCTCCAATACCACATGTTCTTCATTTCCATGGCACTATAGTAAGTCTCAATATCTGAAAAGTCTTTCAATGTTGTTATTCTTTAAGATTATATTGGTCATTTTGGCCCTTTTCATTTCCATGTGTACGTTAAAATCAGTTTATTAACTTCCACACACAAATGCACACAATATATAGTTTATAAGACATCCTCCTTAACCACCTCATAATTATTATAATTATTACTAATGTTATTATTCTGCTATTGCTGTCCTGTATAGGGATATTTGTATATGCTCGCACATTTACCTTTATCATTGCTTTTTATTCCCTCATGCCTTACTATTTTTCCATCTCAGATCATTTTTATTTGCCCGATTAAACAAAATTTTAGTATTTGCATTAGTGAAAGTACACTGATGACAAATTCTTTTTTTCATCTAAAAATGTATTTACTTTGTTGCCGCTTTAAAATCATTTTATTGTATCATCTTAAATATTAATAATAATGATAATCCCACTGACTTGTTTAATAAGATTAATTCTACTTTCTTATACTCTTTACTGTTTCCATTGAAATGTTAGGTGTCAGATTGGTACTGATTTGAGGCAATAAATCAATCTTTTCTTCCAATGGTTATTTGATACTGGAAGTCAGCAGTATTTCTCTAATGCCTTTGGGTGTGAATATTTTCATGTTTAATCTGCTTGGATTTTAAAACAAAATTTATAAATTAATAAATTTGCAAGTTAATGTCTTTAGTTTTGGAAAATTCTTTTTTTTTTTCAAATATTGCTTCTGCCTCTCATTTTTTCTCTCCTACACATCTGGGACAGTAAGTACAAATATATTACATATATCTTTACTAACCCCATATTATCTGTTGTGTCTTTTTACATAGCTATTACCTTTTCTGCTCTCTATGCTTCAGGCTGTAAATATTCAACTGCCTCATCTTCTGTTTGTCTAATAATATCTGAAAGTTATCATTCAACTCATGTATTAAATTTTGAATGTTAATCAATATAATTCTTTTAGATTTAGACATTCAATATGATTCTCTTTCACTGGTTTTAATTCTCTAGGGAAAACCTATCCACTGTGTAATTATTTTCTTGAAAACATTAAGTTATTTTAAAGTCTGTATTTGATAACTCCAATAACTAGGTCATCTGTCTTTTTATTTTCCTCTTGGCCTTATCTTTTATATTCCTAGCAATTTTTTATTGAATGTCAAATATTACATATGGTAACTTGTAGAATCTCAGAATGTTGTGACCTTTTTCTGTGAGGATTCATCTTATTTCTTGTAGATCAGTTGGAGTAAGGGCAGATAACCTTAATTTGCTCAAGGTCAGAACTGACTCTAAGCTGTTTTGCAGTTTTTGTTAAGACTAGATCTTCCTCTGATTCTCCACTACTCCTAAGTATAAGGGTTCCAACTGAGAGCCTGCATTGTTAATAGGCTGAGTCTTGAACTACTTTCCATGTAGCAGTACCAAGCACCCCTCCAGACTGGAGATATTAAGGATTTATTACAAACATCCAGACCTCTAATATTTAAATAACAATAGCAGTATAAACATTTTGAGACAAGGGGTCAGTAGTTAAGGTTAGTTTCATATTTTACTATCAACATAATGATAGAAATGTGAGTCATCGTATAAGGTAAATTAACAACAACAACAAAAACTCTGGTGTATTGATATCAATTTATGGAATTTACTTATTTAAGTGCAAAATAAAAAAAGACTAAATTTTTCTTGATTAGCTCTAAACATATAACAATGCAAATTCATGCATTTGAGTGATTTTTTTCTGTAAAATTATTGTGTCAAAATCTGAGCTTGTAGAAATTTAAAAATTGACTTTGATCATGGCATTTTGTAATTTCAACCTCTTTTTTCCTTAAATGAAAGGCACAAGAGGTTTCTTGTTTGTTTCATTTTTGTTTGTTTATTTGTTTGCCTGCCTTGTGTTTTTTTTTTTGTCAAAACCAGCAAGTAAAACTAAAATCCAAATTTCAGCGTACTTCTTAAAGTTTCATATGTCTGTCGCAACTAGAATAAAAAGATCCAGAAAAAAGGCACTACACTGTCAAAGCTAATTCATCCAATAGTCAGAATGTATTTTATAAATATGTAATTTGTGTCTCTTCGAGATTATCCTTGGGTAAATATAATAAGGTGACTAATTATTTGGAAGATTTATAAAATGAGATGCAGAGATGTCAAGAGACCATTCATGGAGAATGAGATTGTATGGTCAAAGGCCCTTTAATTGCTCTTGTATATGTGAAATTTTAGACTTAGTTTGTTATCTTCTCTAAAATTAATAACTGCTTTTCACATAATAGAAGCCTTTTATATTGTAGATAATGATCATTGGTTCTCATCACTACAATGAGGAGAAGATGAAAAATAATAGATTTCATTTACCTGAATAAGGAATTAAATGAGCTAACATGTACGACCTCTCAAAAATAATAGGAGATATGTTCTCAAAAGAACAACCTAATGATGGTTTCAGAGATCTTTAAAATGACAGACTGATTTATATCCTGAATGAAAGAACGTAATTTAGTGGATGAAAGCATTTTGGGTGGGTTGGGGAGCCTGGGAAGGGGAAGGGTATGCATTTGAATTTGAAATTTTGTTCCACTGTTTAAAAGTTGAGTGACCTTAGGCAAATCACTTAAGGACTCTAAGTCTCAGTTTCTTCTATTATAAGATAGAGGTAAAAATGACTTCCTTGTATGTTTGTTCTATGATTTAATGAATTAATTTTCAGGGCTTGATATATGATCATAGCTAATATAAAAAGAGCTTATATTTAATCCTCATAAACATATTATTGAAAAGGTATTATTAGTTTTTTGGGAAGAAGTGAGGCACATGCCCAAGGCCACACAGCTGCTAAGTAATGGGGCCAGGATTTAAGGCAATCTTTCAGGCAATCTTGCCTTAAAGTTTATGTTTCATACTGCCTCTCTGAATAAATACTTGTTCTCTTATTACAAGTATGCTAAAAATAAAGGCATATGGATTGATTGATGGCAATATACCAGTTGGTCGTTGTTACACGGGGATCTTCTTACATTTTTGAGAGGAGATAGTCCTATGCTGTTATTTTTCTCTTGTAAGGAAGACATAACATATTCATTCACTCTCTAAGCTTATTCAACCCTGTATCAATAACTATAATTATTTGTCACTTCTTTCTGTTATTCTATTTGCTTTCATATCTCCCCCTTATTTTAGAGAATTAAAGCTAAAAATAGGATTTCAATTCCAAACACACAGTAACACTCACCATGTTATTGCCAAGGCTTACCTTCTTTTGTTTGTGTTTTATTTTCTTGATGTGTGACCTTTTACTTTATAAAATGTCATTGGAGAACTTAGTTGTCTAAAACAGTGGTACCCAACATTCTTGGCACCAGGGACCAGTTTCATGGAAGACAATTTTTCCACAGACCAGAGGGGCAAGGGGAATGTTTCAGGATGATTCAAGCACATTACATTTATTGTGCACTTAATTTCTATTATGATTACATTGTAATATATAGTGAAATAATTATACAACTCAACACAATGTGGAATCGGTGGGAGCCCTGAGCTTGTTTATCTGCAACTAGATGGCACCTGATATTGTTTGGCTGTGTCCCCACCCAAATCTTTTCCTGAATTGTAGTTCCCATAATCCAAACGTGTCATGGGAGGGACCTGGTGGGAGGTAACTGAATCATGGGGGCAACTACCTCCATGCCGTTCTTGTGATAGTGAGTGAGTTCTCACAAAATCTGATGGCATTATAAGGGGCTTTTCCCCCACCTTTGCTCTGCACTTCTTTTTGCTGCTGCCTTGTGAAGAAGGACATATTTGTTTCCCCTTCCACCATGACTGTAAGTTTCCTGAGGCCTCCCCATCCATGCTGAACTGTGAGTCAATTAAATAAATCTCTTTCCTTTATAAATTACCCAGTCTTGGGTATGTCTTTATTAGCAGCATGAGAACAGACTAATACAGTCTCATCTAAGGGTGATGAGAGACAGTGACAGGAGCATTAAGTCTCATAAGGAGCACACAACCTAGATCCCTCACATGCACAGTTAACAATAGGGCTTGCACTCCTATGAGATCTAATGCCATTGCTGATCTGACAGGAGGTGGAGTTCAGGTGGTAATGCAAGTGATGGGGAGCTGCTGTAAATACAGATAAAACTTCTTTCGCTTGCCCACAACTCATCTTATGCTATGGGGCCCGGTTGCTAACAGTTCCCAATAGGTCTGTGGCCTGAGGATTAGGGACACCTGGTCTAAAAGCATTTCATGCCAGGGCATTTATGAATACTTCAGTATTCATCATGTACTGGGTGTAACAATGCTTCAACATCCTGTGAATGTTATACAAACTTTTTTTTTTTTTTTTTGAGACGGAGTCTTGCTCTGTTGCCCAGGCGGGCGCGAGCTCTGCTCACTACAAGCTCCGCCTCCCAGGTTCACACCATTCTCCTGCCTCAGCCTCCCGAGTAGCTGAGACTACAGGCGCCTGCCACCACGCCCGGCTAATTTTTTGTATTTTTAGTAGAGATGGGGTTTCACCATGTTAGCCAGGATGGTCTCAATCTCCTGACCTTGTGGTCTGCCCACCTTGGCCTCCCAAAGTGCTGGGATTACAGGCACAAACATTTTTTAAAACAAACTCGTATTGAAATTCATAAAGTGAACACTCTTGTAACCAGCACCCAGATCAAAGGAGGGAACATTACCAGCACCTGAAGACACAACAGCCCTGTGTCCTGACCCAGTCACCTCCCCCCAAGGGTAAGCACGCTCTCCTGTCTTATAACGCTGCAGGTTAGTTGTAGTAGTTTTGATTTTATATAAATAAAATCATAGTATACACTTTTAAAAGAAGTTTTCTTTGCGTACTTTGTTAGGTTTATTTATGTTGTTGTGTGTAGCTGTAGTCTATTCATTCTTATTAGTGCATAGAGTTTCACTGTAACTATACTACAGTACATATATATTCATTACACAATTTAAAGATTTTAGGATTATTTCCAGTTTGAAGCTTTTAAGAACAGTAATGCTATAAACATTGCTGTTCATTTATTATATGAATATATGTACATATTTCTATTTATTATATACCTAGAAATATTATTGCTGAGACATAGGAGGGCTCATTATTTTTCAATATATTTCATTTTTCAGAACAGTTTTAGATTTTTAGAAAAATTGAGAAACTACTACAGAGAGTTTCCATATACTCTGCATCCATTTTCCCACATGATTAACATTTTATTATAATACATTTGTTACAATTAATAAATAATATTAATGCATTACCAAACTTTCATGTGGATGGTTCTTGACTTGCTGTGGTTTGACTTAGATGTTTTTCACTTTATCATGGTGCAAAAGTGATTCACATTCAGGACAAATCATACTTTGAGTACCTACATAGCCATTCTATTTTTCACTTTCAGTACAGTATTTAAAAAATTACATGAGATATTCAAAAATCCATTATGAAATAGGCTTTGTGAGAGATGATTTTGCCCAATAGTAAGCTAATGTAGGTGTTGTGAACATGTTTAAGGTAGGCTAAGCTAAGCTAAGGCGTTTGGTAGATTAGATGTATTAAATACATTTTAGACTTACAACATTTTCAACAAAAATGGGTTTATCAGAATATAACCAATTGAAAGTCAAGGAGCATCTTTTTTTCTTAAGATTTTCTTAACTCTAAGCAATGTATTTTTTCTGTTCCAGGTTCTCAGCCAAAATACCAGATTATATTTATTAGTCATGTCTATTTATGTTCTTCTTGGCTATGGCAATTTCATATACTTTTTTTGTTGTTGTTTTTGAGGACTATATTAGTCTGTTATCACATTGTTATAAAGAACTACCTGAGACTGAGTAGTTTATAAAGAAAAGAGGGTTGACTCACCGTTCTGTAGGCTGTACAGGAGGTATGGCTGGGGAGGCCTCAGGAAACTTACTATCGTGGTAGAAGGGCGAAGGGGAAGCAAGCACCTTCTCCTGACAGCAGGAGAGAGAGAGAGTGAAGGGGGATATGCTACACACTTTTCAAACAACCAGTTCTCATGAGAACTCACTCACTATCAAGAGAACAGCAAGGGGGAATGTCCGCCCCATGATTCAATCACCTCCCACCAGGCCCCTCCTCTGACACATGGGAATTACAATTTGACATGAGATTTGGTTGAGGACACAGAGCCAAACCACATTAAGGGCTTTGAGTATTTTGAGGAGTAGTAGCAAGTATTTTGTACAATACTCCACACTGGAATTTTTCTCATGTTTTTCTCATGATAAGGCTGAGGTTGTGGGTTATCTGGAGAAAGATCTCAGAGGTAAAGTGCTATTGCCATCATATCATATTCAGAATACATACTATCAACATGATATGACTGTTGTTGGGCTTTATCACCTGAAGTATGTAGGGTTTGTCCTTTTTCTCCACTGTAAATTTTCTTTTCTTCTCCTACCCCACCCTAATTTTTATATGCTTTGGAAGGAAGTCACTGTGTTTAGCCCACACTTACAGAGAACAGAATTACTCTCCCCCTCTTTGAAGACGGAGTATTTACATAAATTATTTGGAATTCTTCTATATGGGAGATTTGTTTCCTTTCCTCCATGTATAAATTTACTCATTCATTTATATCAGTATGGACTCATAAATATTTATTTTATGCTTTGAGTTATAATGAGCATGTTATTTATTAATGTGCATACTGTAAGAATTTAATATCCACCAACTCAATGTGGGATTCCCAAACAATACTCTGATGTCCTTCTGGGAGACAGTGCTCTGTGAGTCTCTCCATGAAATTCTACATATATGTCAGGCAGAGACACTGTATTAGTCAAGATTCTTCAAAGACGCAGAACCAATAGGATGAATGGATGGATAGATAGATAGATAGATAGATAGATAGATAGGGGATAAAGGAGATTTATTAGAGGAATTGGTTCATGTGATTATGGAGGTTAAAGAGTCCCATCATAAGCTGTCTGTAAGCTGGGGACCCAGGGAATCCAGTGACATGGTTCAGTCCAACTCCAAAAGCCTCACAACCAAGGAAGCCAATGGTGTAACTCTCAGTCTGAGGCCAAAGGCCCAAGACCTCTGGGCAATTGCTGGTGCAAGTCCCATAGTCCAAAGACTAGAGAATCTGGAGTCCTAATGTCCATGGGCAGGAGAAGGGTGAACCAGCTTCAGAAGAAAGAGCAAATTTGCCTTTCCTCTGCTTTTTATTCTCTCCAGGGCCCCTGCTGATTCGATCGTGCCCCCCAACATTGAGGGCTGATCTTTCATACTAAGTCCACCAACTCATAGGCCAATATCTTCCAGAAATGCCCTCACAGACACACCCAGGAATAACGCTTTACCAGTTATCAGGTATCTTTTAATCCAGTCAAGTTGGCAGTTAAAATTAACCATCAAAGACACTAACTCCCTTTTTGCTTTAGACTAAAATGTCAGGGATGTTTGGGTACCAAACAGCCTTACATGATAGAAGTACTATGTACCTCCAGGGCAGAAGGCAGTTGTTTTTACTGCTCTATATAAAATACTTGGGTCCCCTAAGGTCAGAATTACTCATGTATGATGCTAACCCATTGTGTGGGTGGTGTCTCTGTAGACTCTTCTACATTGTCCTTATGGGATTCAGGAGCAAGGTGAATTGGTGCTCATGATTGTTTTGCTCTTAGTGATAAACTCCTTTGTCTTTTACCCTGCAGTCTAATGACTTTTTTAATGACAAGCATTCAAAAAGTTGTGCTGTACTAACTTCTTAGCTTGCAAGCAAGGTAACATCTCAGGTCCTTCAGAGTTCTTGACAACCCCCCATGAAAAACTCAGCAAAAAAAAAAAAAAATTAATGCTCACAAACAAATATGTATACCACTCTCCCATGTCAAAGTTTTAATGTAATTTACATTCAACTGCCAGCGCCCCCCACCCACCTCCTTGCACTGATGGCACCTGCACTCAAAGTCACTTGTAAGAGTCTCACCTTTGCCCTGGCATATGAAGCCACATAGTAAGCCAGTGTCTGTGCCAAAGACACTGAGTCTCATTGCTCACAAAGCTCAGACTCCTGGAGTGAGACTAGTGCTGGCTATGAGAAGCAGCAAAGAAAATGTCTCCCCCTCCAATTTGATGTTCCACACAACCTGATACATGAATCCAAAGTACTTCTTTAACCTAGAATCAAGAAACCCTATTTTTTTTAGAGAGTCTTGCTCTGTCACCAGGCTGGAATGCGGTGGTACAATCTCGACTCACTGCAACCTCTGCCTCCCAGGTTCAAGTGATTCTCTTGCCTCAGCCTCCTGAGTAGCTGGGATTACAGGCACCCACCACAACGCCCGGCTAATTTTTTGCATTTTTAGTAGAGACGGGGTTTCACTATGTTGGCCAGGCTGGTCTCGAACTCCTGACCTCAGGTGATCCACCGGCCTCGGCCTCCCAAAGTGCTGGGATTACAAGCATGAGCCACCACGCTGGGCCCAAAAACACTTTCACGTGCATGTGGTTCTTCTTTCTGCATCTGCGTTTCAAAAACATTTGGGAATTTCCTAACTAAAGTTACCCATAATGGTTGCAGATATCTCTTACTCAGTCTAAAGGTTTTCTCTAAACAAAGCAAGGGTGTGAAATTTGGTTTCTGCAGATGTAGCTTTTGTGCAACACTTAGGGTTATTTTGGTCATGAATAATAGAAACCACAACCCAAATTGGCTTATGTTAAAAAGGAATTAATTTCCCTTCTTAACAGATTGAATTAAAAAGGAAAAAAAAGGCCATGCAAAGCTTGATCTGGTTTACATATGTACTTAGCCTGTTGTTCTCAATGGCAGTATTTTTTTCAGCCTGCAAGGGTATGGTTTCATTGCAAAGCAGACCATGTGTGGCTTCAAGATGGCTGCAAATAGCTACCAGGAACAGATGCTCTCTCATTTCTCATTTTCTGAATGGGAGAGAATATGTCTCCCACTACAATCAAAAAACAAAAACCTTAGGCTTCACTTCATTGTCTCTGTACATCTTGAACCCATCACTTTGACAAGGGTATTAGTCTGCAAAGATCATTTTAGATTGGCAAGGGAATGTGTATAATTCCATGTAAACCATTGGCAGATACATAATGACACAATGCAACATGCAGCTAATGAATACTGGAGAAGCACAAATATGTATTAATGTGATAGAAATCACTGGGAAGTCAGGTGGCTCAGTTTCTGCTACTAACTAGCTGTTGAATTGGACATTCATCATTCAAACTCAGCTAAATGACCCCATTTGTGAGATGGAGATAATAATTCCTTAATCCCTCTTTGTACACACACACAGACAAACACACACACACGCACACACACACACATACATCACTTTCTCACCAGAGTGCTCAGTGCTGTTTCATATATCAAATAATCTAGTGAAGGTAAAAATATATTGAAAATGATGAGGCATTATATGCATTTCACCTCCCATCTAGCATTAAAATATACTCCCCATTTGCCAGATCTATATTTAAATGAGGCCAATTGCTCATAAATTATCTAGTAATCATCAGTCAGCTTCAAATGTTGCAATATCAAAAGGTTTTTTTTTTTTCTCCTTTCACCGTCCTTCTGAAATCTCCTGCAATTATCAGATATTTTCTACTCAGGCAGTAAAATCTGTTTCTCTAACACCAAGGCAACAATTATTTAAAGCTCACCACACACACTAAGAGACAACATGCTTATGTATGAGATGGGTAGAAGGCAGTATCAATCAATATTATAATGCCAGGCACACAGGAGAAAATAAATATTAGGTGATTTGATTACTCTTTTCTTCCAAGTATCAAATGCTCTTTAAAGTTTCTTACTGAAATCACTCTTTATCTTTCCCATTAGATAATGTATGGGTGTTAGCCAAGAAAGTAATAGTTTTGTATGTGTAGCCCAATAAATAGAGCTTAAAAGTTTATTATCAAACATATTGTATGCTGCAATAAAAGTGATCTATGCTCCTGAAGCCCATTCAGCACATAGAAAAATGCTGAAGGGCCAAGATGGGTGTTTGTCAACCCCTTGGAAAGGCAGCTCCACGCAGACGGAAACATCAGCTTGCCAGAATACATTCTTCTTTCACTCTCAAATACAGAATCAGTTCCAATTGAAAATGCTTTAGAGAACATGCTATGCAAATGGAATGGATTTAGCATTTACCAAATGAATCAAATCTGGGCTCTGTGTAGGAGCCTGGATCTTGAACCACATAGTGAACCTGAAGTCGAATTCCTTTAACTTCCTAAAAGTTCTTATCTTTGCAGTCATAAGGCACACTTCTCTTCTCCATGAGAAATTGTTCTCTGGTGGCTGATGAGGGCATTCTTGCCTGTAGATGTGCATTGTTTGGCTTGCAGTGTTTCAAAAACACTAGCAGCTGCTCCCGTAGACAGAGAAACAGCCCAGGCAGGCTGGTTCCTTGTGCTTAGTATTGCCTCATGATGGGAGGTCGAGGATCAATTATAGTTTATCTACATGTCTGCCCTGCTGCTTTTGGCTTTGTTTCTTTGTTTGTTTGAAGGGAGAAATAATACTGTGACCCTATGTCACAGAGAGGAGAGGAAGGAAAGATGGAAAATGAAAGAGGTGTTTTTCTTGTGGAAGTGAAGAATATTTCACCTTCTTTAAAAATAAGCAAAATTTTTAAAAAATGATTAAGTATACTCCGCAGCTTGCTCTTCTCAGTTCCATTACCTGTTCAACCCATGAGGAATCTGAGTTTGCATTTTCTGTACTAGATCAACCAGAATTCAAGTGATAGTTGTCATCCTGCCATACTCAGCATGCAACTTGTATTTTCCACCAATTATTTACACTGTTCTTGGGCCTTGGCATGACTTCCTTGCCCCTCATCCTCTTAAATTGAAAGCCCCTTCACTGACAGGTAATATCCCATTTCCTCTTTGAAGACTCTATCATGCCCATAATTGTAAAGCAATAGTTAACAAGGTGACATCTCTTATTGCTATGCTTTAAATATCCCCTCAAAAACTCATGTTGAAATTTCATCCCTAATGTGGCAGTGTTGAGAGGTAGAGCCTTTAAGAGGCAGTTAGGTGGTGAGGTTTCTGTCCTCATGAATGAGCTAATCCTTTCATGAATTAACGGGCTAATCAATTAATAGGTTAGCACAAGAGAGAAAATAGTGGCTTTATAGGAAGAGGAGCAGTGACCTGAATTGGCACATTAGTATGCTCAGTTTCCTCACCATGGGCTGCCTGGCATTACCTTGGGACTTTGCAGAGAGCTTCCACCAGCAAGAAGGCTGTCACAAGATGCACCTCTCAACTTTGAACTTCCCAGCCTCCAAAACAGTAAGACATAATTGTATTTTCTTTATAAACTACTCAGCTTTAGGTGTTCTTACACTCATGTGGATAACTTTTGTGTTATTAAATTCTTGTCTTATCACACCATCAAAATTGTAAACAGACCACAAGCTCCAGTTGCTCTGTGTTTCCTACCTGCTTTGTACATACCTAATATTCTTCCATTGGCTTCCTGATTGATTTTTATCCAAGCAGCAAAGAGCAAAGATGTTGTCAGACCTCCAAAACTGCATTGGCAAGTTTATAGCAGGGAAGTCACTCAGCATAAATTCTCTCCTTTCTTTTGTTCATTTCCCTCCCTCTTTGAACACAGGCTGAAATACCATCCAGACACTAAAGCCCCACACCCACATCTTGAACCAGTCTGGTAAGCCACCTGGGCCCAGACCCATGTGCATGGTATGAATTTTCTCTTTAACAGACAATACAATGAGTAGTTAAACATGTATAAACATATAAATCAACTAGAGAAAAGCAATCCTTAGGGATATAGACTGCTCAGTGTGTTTTGAAAACATTCAGCAGGAAGATAATGCCAAAGGGATTTCACTAGAAAACTACACTTTATTTCTGTGGCTTCTTGAGTAGCTAGGTTTTAAATATTTGGGTTTGGAGGCTTTATTCTTAACTCTGTGGCCTGCTATGTTTAGTGTCTGTCTTTTTATAAAATAATGTCAAAAAGAAGTTGTCAAGTTCATCCTAAAGTAAGCACATCCGGTAATTTTCATCTTTTGCTGAAGGTTTTGTTCAGGAAAAGAGCCTGCAAATCTCATAAGATGAAGAACTTTTCAGAACTCATAGATCTCATTTAATTCTTTGATCTAGAGAACAATGCCATCCTTCTTACTGTATTTGGGTATTTCGGAGGATTCCATTCCTGGTTCCAAACAGGAATTATTGACATATGCAAAAAAAAAAAGCAACACGACTGAGGACCTCCCAAAAAGTTTGTAGTTTGGTTCTGTGTGGTTTATTTTTATTCATGTTTTACTCAAGCTGGTTTGCCTATTTCACAAGCATATGCACCATATGCGAGCAAAGACTGCTAAAAGCTTTTTTAAACAGAAATCCTAAGAAGGAAGAAATGAAACTAAACAGAAAGAAAATGAAATTAGCAGTTCTTTGCAATGTATGCTTAGAAAGGAAGGCTGACAAAAGAGGATTCATGTTCCTAAATTCTTAGTAGATGCAGCAATACATTTATAAGGAGTGGAGGATTGAAGAGATAAATTTAAAATTATGTTTCATTTAAAAACACAGCTCCCTAAATGAGAACCAAGAATAAACACAAATACCCACTGCCTTGTTTTTTCTGATAGTTGCACTTGAAATGGAATCATCTAGTAGAATACAAAAACACAAATTGAAATCATCTGACATTTTTCTTTGTTCCTTAACATATTGAATATGTGCAGCTTATGAATACAGATTTAAAGATCCAGAAGAAACCAGATTTTATCTAACAGTCCAATAAATCAGTACCTCTTTGTTTTTGTCTTATGGTCAGAGAGGCAAGTCATACAACTCACTAACTTTCAGTCCAGCTTGTTAAAGGAGAGAGGAGAAATCAATTTTTAAGGAATCTGTGAAGATTAATAACACTCGGTACTGAGTAGGCCCTCATTAAATGAGTTTTGAAATGTATTTTAGATGCGTGAGCTAATATTTTATAAATGCTTATCTTTTGAGAAAATAATATTTTTACAGTCATCATTGTGTGGTACAATCAATAGATTTCTTTTCTAGTTGGAAATTGAATAAATTCTTCCCAATGTCACAAAGAAAACTGAGGCACAGGGCAACATGTGAACTTTCTAAGGTCATTTAAATAAGGATAGTACCACTTTCAAAAAATAAATGTTGCTACTTCCAATCTATATCTGATCCTATCCACCAATTACACTAAATATTTCTAAATACGAAGTAGAGGAAAACAACTAGCCTTTTTGTCATTCCTAACCTCATAGGCACCTTGTGTTAGTCTGTTCTCACATCGCTATAAAGAACTCCCTGAGATTGGGTAATTTGTAAAGAGGTTTAATTGGCTCATTGTCCCACAGGCTGCACAGGAAGCATGGTTGGGGAGGCCTCAGGAAACTTACAGTCATGGTGGAAGATGTAGGGGAAGCTGGCATGTCCTATATGGCTGGAGCAGGAGGAGGAGAGAGCAAAGGGAGGGGTGGTACACACTTTCAAACAACCAGATCTCGTGAGAACTCTGTCATGAAACAGCCCTTGAGAGATGGTCCTAAACCATTAGAAGCCCCACCCACTGATCCAGTCACCTCCCACCAGGCTCCATCTCCAACACTCAGGAAATGTGAGATTCAACATGAGATTTCAACATGATGAATTCAACATAAGATTTGGGTGGGAACAAAGACCCAAAACATATCACACCTGGACCACAGAGTACACAGCTGTACAGCTGTGTATCTATAGGATACCAGATACCAAGCTGCATCTCTGAGAGGCTGGATGTTACTATGAATGCAAACTTGAAAGCCAGACTTCCTGAGTTCAAAACTCATCTTCATCCCTGTATTGGTCTTCTGCTGCTATGTAATAAAATACCACTGACTTAGTGGTGGAAAATACCATACGTTTATTGTCTCCCGGCTTCTGTGTTTCAGGAGTCCAGGCACAGTGTAGCTGAATTCTCTGCTCATGGTTTCACAAGGCTGCAATCAAGCATAAGATAGCTGCATTGTCACCTGAAGCTTGGTGTCCTCTTCCAAGGTCATTTAGGTTGTTGGCAGGTTCAATCTTTGTGGCTACAGAGTTCATAGCTTGCTTCTTCAAGTTCAGCAGGCAAACTGCTTGCTAAAGGAAAGTTCCCAGTCCCTTGTTTAAAAGCTTTCACTTGATTAGACTGGGCCCACCCAAGAGAACCTGCATTTTTAATTAACTCAAAATAAACTTACTAAAGACCTGCATTAAATTGGCAAAACCCCTTCACTATTGCCATATGCCATTGGTTAGAAGCAAGCCTCAGGTTCCACCCATACTCTAGGAGGTAAAGTTGTACAAAGGTATGACTCATTAGGGGTAACTTTAGAGTGTGTCTGCATCAATCACCTCTAAGACACTCAATTTTGTACAAGCTATTGTACCTCTCTGAAGCTCCCCTTTTCAAATCTGTAAAAGAGAGCAGATGAACCTGCCTCCTAGGATTGCTTTGAGGATGAAATAAAAGCTTACATGTAGAGCACTTAGCACAATTACAACACATTCTTAGAATGTGTTAGCTATTATTTTTCAATGAGTATATTGTGCAGAAGATAAATGAACCATTGTAAAACAAGTTTGAGCCACCTTGAATTATTTTGAAAATAAGAAGTGTATGTATAGTGAATTAATGGAGTGTGTGTGTATGTGTTTATGTATATATACACATATTTTTTATGTGTGTGTAGGTGTGAATAATTCATATATCCCTCACATGTATATGAGGTAGTCTCAACAAACCTTTAAAACATACATTCTCAGGTCCTGCTTCAAGAATAATTATAGAGAGAAGTGAATCTTGAATAACAAATTACCACCTCTTTAATTTCTAATTGCATAGTCTTTCAAATAAGTGTTAGAACTTCATTTATAAGAATCTGGTAAAATTAGTATTTCCAAATCATGTTTTATAAAACCCTTATTAATAATAAACTTTTATTTTATTGGATGTATTAGGTCTTGAAAGGATCACTCAGTCAAATAAATCCACAATATTTTGTTTTAAGTAATATTTTAAAGTTTATTTCAAAATTTTTAAAGTGTTGTGGAACATGGAATCTCTTTTTTCCTTTGTAAGTTCTTCTAGGTCTCCTATTTGTCAAAAGACCCTCCAGGTTAATTCTGAGCTAGAAGTTCACACCAGGAGGAAAAATCTCAAACACATGCCTTTGATCGTAAATGTTTTCCCTCTTCAGCTCCTATCCATCTCTGCATGACAATTCATGTTTCTTTTTGTGTTTGCACTCTTGTGTACCAGATTTAGTCCATAAGATATTTCACTTCATTTTCACAATGCCACTAGGAGATAAATAATCCAGGCTTCATTTTATGGAGTCTCATGAAGGTTAATTCACTTAACCATGTCCCACCCTTACTAGAAGCCAGTTGTCGAACTCAAGTCTTCCCAACTCTGTGTGATTTCCATTCCACTACTGATAGTTTTCTAGGCTAAAAGTTAGTGTGGGCTAATGCTCAGGTATAGCAACAAAGAGCATGCACAGCTAATTTAATCATTAATCTTTACTAGGGAAGAAGCATAAAAAAATTTGAACTCTTGAATCACAAATACATACCTTGGTAAGAATTTTCTGCATACTAAATTCCACTATATAGCTCATAATATTTTAATGCATTTTAAACACATTTCCATATGAATGAGGTTTGGCATGATTGCCCTTGTAATAAGAAGGAAAGAGTGGGAAAAATTAGTTCACTGAATACAAGTCTTCAATTTTCAAAATTTCATTGTATAATAAAATAACCTATAATGTTTTTAATTTTTTTTAACTTAGGCCTCATGGGAAGGAATATGCTTATATATTTAAGAATAGAAAGTCTGTTACTCGACACAAAGAAAAGAGCAGTATTCAAGATGTCTTCTCTGAGAAAAAAAACAAAAACCAAACAAAAATAGCATGCTGATCACTTTTTAAAAATTAAATAATTTCTCTTTTTAAAAAAATTTTTATTTGAGGTTTGGGGTACAAGTGCAGATTTGTTATATAGGTAAATTAATGTCACAAGTGTTTATACCGATTATTTTGTCACGCAGGTACTTAGCCTAGTACCCAAGAGTTATTTTTTTCTGATGCTCTCCCTTCCTCCACCCTTTACCTTCAAGTAAGCCTTAGTGTCTCTTGTTCCCCTCTTTGTGACTATGTGTTATTGGGAACAGGCCCCCAAATCTGGCCATAAACTGACCCCAAAACTGGCCATAAACAAAATCTCTGCAGCACTGTGACATGCTCGTGATGGCCATGACGCCTACTCTGGAAGGTTGTGGGTTTACCAGAATAAGGGCAAGGAACACCTGGCCCACCCAGGGTGGAAAACCACTTAAAGGCGCTCCTGAACCACAGACAATAGCATGAGCGATCTGTGCCTTAAGGACATGTTCCTGATGCAGATAACTATCCAGACACATCCTTTTGTTTCGGCCAATCCCTTTATTTCCCGTAAGGAATACTTTTACTTAATCTATAATCTATAGAAACAATGCTCATCACTGGCTTGCTGTCAATATATATGTGGGTAAATCTCTGTTGGAGGGTCTCAGCTCTGAAGGCTGTGAGACCCCTGATTTCCCACTCCACATGCTATATTTCAGTGTGTGTGTCTTTAATTCCTCTAGCGTGGCTGGGTTAGGGTCTCCATGACCAAGCAGGTCTCGGCAATGTGTTCTCATTATTTCATTCCCACTTATAAGTGAGAACATTTGATCTTCACTTCCTACATTAGTTTTCTAAACATGATGGCCTTCAGCTCCCTCTATGTCCCTGCAAAGGACATGATCTCTTTCTTTTTTATGGCTGCATAGTATTCCATGGTGAATATATATCACATTTTTTTAATCCAATTTGTCATTGATGGGCATTTAGGTTCATTCCATGTCTTTGCTACTGTGAACAGTGCTGCAACAAACATGTCTGCATGCGTCTTTATGGTAGAATGATTTATATTCTGCCCAAGGCTGTGGGAGCCTACCTCTTGCATCAGCATGACTTGGATGTGAGACATGGAGTCAAAGGAGATCATTTTGGAGTTTTAAGATTTGACTGCCTGCTGGATTTTGGACTTGCATGGGGCTTGCAGCCCCTTTGTTTTGGCCAATTTCTCCCATTTGGAATGGCTGTATTTACCCAACACCTGTGCCCCCATTGTGTCCAGGAAGTAACTAACTTGCTTTTGATTTTGCAGGCTCATAGGTGGAAGGGACTTGCTTTGTCTCAGATGAGATGTTGGACTGTGGACTTTTGAGTTAATGCTGAAATGAGTTGACATTGGGAGACTATTGGGAAGGCATGACTGGTTTTGAAATGTGAGGACATAAGATTTGGGAGGGACAAGGGGTGGGATGATATGGTTTGCCTGTGTACCCACCCAAATCTCATCTTGAATTCCCACGTGTTATGGGAGGTACTTGGTGGGAGGTAATTGAATCATAGGGGCAGATCTTTCCCATGCTGTTCTCACAATAGTGAATAAGTCTCATGAGATTTGATGGTTTTAAAAACAGGAGCTTCTCTGCACAAGCTCTCTTCTCTTGTCTGCCACCACATGAGAGGTGCCTTTCACCTTCCACCATGATTATGATGCCTCCCCAGCCATGTGATACTGTAAGTTCATTGAACTTTTTTCTTTTGTCAATTGCCCAGTCTTGTGTATGTCTTTATGAGCAGCGGGAAAATGGACTAATATATATTCCTTTGGGTATATAGCCAGTAATGAGATGGCTGGGTTGAATGGTAGTTCTGTTTTAGATCATTGAGGAATAGCTACACTGCTTTCCACAATGGTTGAACTAATTTTCATTCTTACCAACAGTGTATAAGTGTTCCCTTTACTCTACCACCTCAACAGCATGTTATATTTTGACTTAAAATTAAATAATTTCTTAGTGTTTTTTTGTTATGTTACATTTGCTCTTTGTGAAAATATACTACACTCCTGCAAATGGAACGTATGTGGTAGTCAAAACTTCTGGAAGTTCCACCATGTTGTAACGTTCAGGTGCTCTAAGCTCTTATGGTGGGAAATAAGGTATATGGCTAGAAATAAAAGGAAAATTAAAAAGAAAGATAAGGAAAAAACATTACCATAAATATGGTAAGTTCTTATGTCTCTTATTATACCAAAGATAACTGAATGCATTTGTCCTTCACAACTTTATTTTACTATTTAAGAGTTGACCAAGATATATTTTATGCTTCATCTCCACTTCTTTACCTTTTCCCTGTGGGCATCCTTTAAATCCTCTTTCACCTGAACTCATCAGTGTGAAAATTGTGGAGGATGGAAGGGTTCAGAATTGTTTATTCCAGGTCCTGGATTAACCCCTGAAATAAGTTCCTATCCATGCCAGGAACAGTTATATTATTTCTTGTGATATCTTTCAAACATTTAATTGTTTCCAAATTTATTATACATATTTTATCTTTTCATGTATGTATTTGATTTATACAGTTAACTCAATATGAAGGGTATTTTAAGATAAAGAAATGAAAAACTTTTAGTGTATATCTATTTGGTTACAATGAAGGCTAACCTAGGCCTTGCCCTCTAGATCAGTGCTGTTCGATAGAAATTTCTGCAATGAATTGTTCTACAGTTTCTTCAGTGTCCAACAAAGTAGCCACAGGGATTATGGAGCACAGAAGATGTGGCTAGAGTATCTCAGAAACTACATTTTACATTATATTTATCTTTAGTTCACTTAAATTTGAAGAGCCACATGTGGCTAGTGGCTGTCATGCTGGAAAGCACAGACATGTACTTGTAACATGCTTGCATTATTATCACTCTTATAAGTTAAGATAACGTTTGGTTCTGTGGAATAATTGATTAAACAAGGTAGGAGTTTACTTTCTTTCAAGATCAAAAATTTTAGTGGAAATCTCTCTAAAATAAAAGGAATATGAAATGATATTTCAGAGATGTTAGACATCCTTACTCCATCTAACATTTGGTTCCACCCATATGTGATTCCTACTCCTAGGACTATATTATAACCCAAGATGTATGGAATTCCTTGTACCAGCTAGAAATTAGGTAGCGATTTTAAAAAGGAAGAAAATAAGGCAAATTGTTATTTCCATCAGTCTTTTAAATCTCATTCCTTGGTTCTCAGAACCTGATCTTGACACCTGCTCACATTATGTTGTCTACAATTAGTCTCAAGATTACATGTGACTGCAAAGGAAAATTGGGAATGTGCAGTCATTTGTTCAGAAAAAAATAAAATTAGGGATTTTATTGCTATGGAAGGAAGGGGAGATGGAGGTTGAAGTGATCATCTGCCTGTTCTTCATCACTTAATAAAAGGAAATATAAACTTAAAAAAGGTAGAGAAAGAGCATTTCACGGGAAAGGCTGACTGCTGAAAGAGAAAGGAAACGTTCCAAAGATGAAATAGTATCACTCAGTGAAATTCCCTAAGATGGCTTCCATTTTATATTTGTAGGGTTCACAAAGATGAATTTGGAAACAAGTAGATGTAATTGCCAGCATTTCAGGGTATATGTATATTTTGACGTTACTTTTGAAAATTTCATGCAGATCCCAGTATCCCCCAGACTATGGACTATTGTTCAATATAGTTCTGCATGCACACAGACAGACAGACAGACACACACACACATATAAATATAAAGCACTTTTTCACCTCTGAGTTCCATCAACAGCTATTACCTTACTGCCTAGAGGACAGTTCTCTTATTTTAGATAAATCAGAAAGCAACTTGTGTTAGTTCAGAGAAACAGTGGTAGCCCTGACTAAGCAAGGTGTTATATATAGATTTCTTTAAAACTGTGTCATTTGCTCTGGGATTTCCTGACTGCTTTCAGAATCCTCTAAGCCAGTGCTACTCCAAATGTGGTCCAATGACTAGAGCCTTCCTCTGAAATGTAGAGAGAGAAGTAAAGAAATTGTGAGTAAGCATTTAGGAACCTTTATAGCAGCTTGACAGACAACAAATATGCCTGTGGAACTGATAATAAAAATTGGATTCTTATGGTTTGCATGTCTTGTTAATTTTTCCAGTAACTTTTATTATATTTTATAAAAGTAGTGGTCCTAGATATATTGGATTCTTTTAAAAAAGAAAACAACTAGTTATTCACCTCAAATTGTCAGAAGCACAGATCTAAGGCCCTCTTCTCACCTTTCATTTTTGCTATCTAATGCAAATGCTATGAAACTTTTTCCAGCAAAGTTTCAGTTGTGACCACAACCACAATCGAAAGGCAATTGCTGTTTTACAAATGTTAAAAAACACAAAACAATCTCTGCACAACACTCTTGAGTTGCACACTGAAAGAAGAGTACCCTTGTCCTATCTCTATTCCTGGGAGTGTGCTCAGTGGCTGGCCAACCTTGCTTAACTTGGGACTTACTCTGAAAATTACAAGGGGAATGGAAAAATTCAGATTAGCAGGGTTGTGATTGTTGCACAGGTTTTGTGTGGTGGTTTTACACATTAAAATAGCACTGCAGAAAGAAAGTCCCCGGAGCTGGCTGCTTACTAAAGGAAGACACTACCAATATGTGCCCTAGTTTCAGGACCATATCACAGCCTTCAATCCATCCTCTGTTGACTCATTCCACCACAGATTAAACATATGTAAGTTACAGAGACCCAGAATTCCCACAAAGTGCTCCTGCATAGGCCTAATTTCTCATTATCACTCACAGCTTAGAATTCTCCTGCTTAAACCCTAAAATAAATTAAAGACGGTAGAAAATGGCAAGTCTAAAAACACTTCCAAAGGCATAAAAGCAAAAATACAATTTAAAATGCATCATTTTCATTAAAGTGAAAAAAATGTAAATCAATGTGCAAGGGTAATGAATTTACATTTCATAATCTTATAAAATTTCTTTCTTCTATCCTCTTTTTCTAAATATGTATTTATCTTTATTTGTATATGAATATTATATAAATTTATGTATAGAAATATATTTATATATGAATTATATACATGTATTTCATATATATATGAAATGTAAGAAAAGTAAATCTTTTCATATAGATTTATGACTTTGTTACTTTTTTGGTTATAGAAAAGAAACAAAAAAAAAGAGCATTAACATCTTAGTTTTATAACAAGTCATTCTAGAAGTTGGCTCCAATATATTTTTCCAACCTCTCATCTTCCATATCTCATGTACCATCGCATCCTGGCTACTTAATACCACACAAGCTTGTTATAAATGTCTTGCTTATGTCTTCAATTCCTTATTCTGAATGAATTCTTGAGGACAAAGACTAAGTCTTCTTTATCCTTGTCTACCCAGAACACTGAACGGGGAGTAGCTCATAGAAGGCATTCAGTGACTATTTTTCAATTAAAGATTTTCCTTATTTTCTCTTCCTCATCGAAGTGGTTAGACAATTGCTTCTGGGGTAACTGAATTTTCAGAGAACCTCTTCTAAGGTATCTTTTTTCTTCAAATTATTAAAGCAATTAAACATACACACATACAATCCCACTTATTAGATGTAAAGGAAAAAAGCAAATTAAAATATCACAAATTTTCCCTCTCTCTCTTGGTAACACAGAATAATATCCTTCTATTCTAAGCATAGTTTTCTAAGAAAAGGTTGGTACAGGCAAAAAATGGTGATGTTAATGAACTTAAGAACATGATGGGTGGATATCCATTTTTAGTTGCTTGGTTTATTCCTAGGGGAAACTTGCAAGGGGTAAAAATGTTTCTTGGGCTATTCTCGGGACTGCAAGTTGTTTACAGCATCAGTGTTAATTTCTTCCTTTCATGATACATTCACTCCTATCTCTACAGCTTGTCCACTGGAGTTAGGTAGCTTAACACTGGTCCATCTCCCCAAAAGCAATTAAATCAGACAAAGAAAACTTATCTCTCCTCTGGTTTATTTCATTCTAAGACATAGTAAAAGAACAAGATGTGCTGCTAATTTTAGCTGAAATATTTTAACTTAAATAGGGAGGCACATTTATTAAATCACACTATTCCGAATGAGTCATTTTCATCAGTTAAAAATTATTTTTTGATTCATAATATAGCCTGACTCAAAACATATTAACTATTTGAACACTGACTATTAGTTTCATCTTAGATTTTATCAATCAATATGTTTAAAGGTGAGTAGGGAGACAAAGGAGCATAAAAATTTCTACAGGAAAAAAAAATCCTGACAGTCATGACCATTTTTTTAACCCAGCCCATAAAAGTAGAATATGCAATCAAATGTTCAATTCATATCTTCAAAACAACCAGATTACTTGATTATTTGATATCCAGTTCAATTTTTAATTCCTACGTATAATTTTAAAGATTTGTTGTTATTTGCATCACTTCAAGGACTTTGCTTGCTTTCTAGCTTTTAGCATGTCTTTATGCAGAGAATGCCATCTAGTTTTCAGTCATGGGGTAGGTCTGGAAGACATGGTGGTCTCCTAAACCACTTAGCCATCTTGAAAAACCAGGCTCAGAAAAACTGTGTTTACTGAATGCCTGATGCAAAATAGACACAAAATAAGCATTCCAGAAACGGTGTTGACAGAAGAATTTAAGCCAGTTATCTGGCCCTCTTGTTCACTTCTGACTGAATGCCATCTGTTCCTTAGTTATAACACTCACTAATGAGGGGAGTGACTGGATACCCCCACAATCCAGAAAGTACAAAAATATCGTTATTTTACTAGCAAATTAAGAATATCGCAGGGTAAAATCATGGGCAAGAGCGTCAGACAGCTTAATGCTAATGTGTTTTTCTACCACCCACTAATTGGCAGATCATCAACTGATTTCACTTCCCTTTGCCTCCATTTTATCTTTAGGAAACATGGGGAAATTAATAGTATGTGCCTAAGAGGGTTATAATGATTAAGTGAAATGTTTGGAACATGTTTAGAATCATGTACAGAGTAATCTCTTACAAAATTGTTGAGATTATCTGAATTAGTTCATTCTCATGCTGCTAATAAAGACATACACAAGACGGGGTAATTTATTAAGGCAAGAGGTTTAATTGACTCACAGTTCAGCATGGCTCCTTAGGCCTCAGGAAACTTACAATGATGGTGGAAGGGGAAAACAAACACACCCTTCTTCACATGGGAGCAGCAAGGAGAAGAACTGAGCAAAAGGGGGGAAATTCCCTTATAAAACCATCAGATCTTGTGAGAACTTACTCACTATCATGAGAATAGCAGCATGGAAGTAACTGGCCCCATGATTTAAGTATCCACCATGGGGTCCCTCCCACGGGATTTTGGCCCCTCCAAAATCTCATGTCCTCACATTTCAAAACACAATCATGCCTTTTCAACAGTGCCCCGACGACTTAGCTCATTCCAGCATTAACCCAAAAGTCCAAGTCCAAAGTCTCATCTCAGACAAGGCATGTCCCTTTCACCTATGAGCCTGTAAAATCAAAAGTAAGTTAGTTACTTCCTAGATACTATGGAGGTACAGGTATTTGGTAAATACGCCTGTTCCAAATGGGAGAAATTGGCCAAAATGAAGGGGCTACAGGCCCCATGCAAGTCATAAAGTCAATGAGGCAGTCATTAAACCTTAAATTTCCAAAATGATCTCCTTTGACTCTGTGTCTCACATCCAGATCACGCTGATGCAAGAGGTAGGCTCCCACAGCCTTGGACAGCTCTGACCCTATGGCTTTGCAGGCTACAGCCCTGCTCCAGGATGATTTCACAGGCTGGTGTTAAGTGCCAGTGACTTTTTCAGGTGAATGGGTGCAAGCTGTAATTAGATCTACCACTCTAGGGTCTGGAGGACCATGACCCTCTTCTCACAACTCCAGTAGGCAGTGTCCCAGTGGGGACACTGTGTGGGGCCACCAACCCCATATTTTCCTTCTGCACTGCTCTAGCAGAGGTTCTCCATGAGAGTTCTACCCCTGCAGCAGGCTTCTGCCTGTATATCTAGGCGTTTCCATACATCCTCTGAAATCTAGGCAGAGGTTCTCAAACCTCAATTTTTGACTTCTGTGCACCTGCAGGACCAACGCCATGTGGAAGCCGCCAAGGCTTAAGCTTTGCACCCTCTGAAGCTGTGGCCTGAGCTGTATTTTGGCAGTTTTTAGGCATAGCTGGAGCAGCCTGGACTCAAAGCACCAAGTCCCTAGGCTGCACATAGCAGAAGAGCCTTGGGCCCAGCCCAGAAACCATTTTTTCCTCATAGGCATCCAGGCCTGTTAAGGGAGGGGGCTTCCATGAAGGACTCTGACATGGACATTTCCTCACTGTCTTGGTGATTAACATTCAGCTTCTTGTTACTTACACAAATTTCTGCAGCAGGCTTGACTTTCTCTTAAGAAATGCGTTTTTCTTTTCTATTGCATCATCAGGCTACAAATTTTCCAAACTTTTGTGCTCTGCTTCATTTTGAATGCTTTGCCACTTAGACATTTCTTTTGCCAGATACCCTAAATCATCCCTCTCAAGTTCAAAGTTCCACAAACTTCTAGGGCAGGGGCACAATGCCACCAGTCTCTTTACTAAAGCATAACAAGAGTCATCTTTGCTCTAGTTCCCAACAAATTTCTTATCTCCATCTGAGAGCACCTCAGCCTGGACTTTATTGTCCATACCACTGTTAGCATTTTGGTCAAAGCCGTTCAACCAGTATCTAGGAGGTTCCAAACCTTTCCACATCTTCCTGTCTTCTGAGTCCTCCAAGTCTCTAGGAAATTCCAAACTTTCCCTTATTTTCCTGTCTTCTTCTGAGTCCTCCAAACTGTTCCAGCCTTTGCCTGTCACCCATTTCCAAAGTTGTTTCCACATTTTGGGGTATCCTTATAGTAGCACCCCACTCTACTGGTACCAATCTACTGTATTAGTCTGTTCCTATGCTGCTAATAAAGACATACTCGAGACTGGGTAGTTTACAAAGGAAAGAGGTTTAATTGACCTACATTTCAGCATGCCTTGGGAGGCCTTAGGAAACTTACAATCGTGATGGAAGGGGAAGCAAACACATCCTTCTTCATATGGTGGTAGTAAGGAGAAAATTCCAAGCAAAAGGGAAAAAATTCACTTATAAAATGTGATATTCTCGTGAGAATTCACTATCACAAGAACAGCAGCATGGGGGGTAAATGCCCCCATGATTCAATTACCTCCCACTGGGTCCCTCCCACAACACGTGGGGATTGTGGGAGCTACAATTCAAGATGAGATTTAGATGGAGACATAGCCAAACCATATCATTATTGTTGTTGCTGCTGCTGTGGTTACTTTGCTCTCTGAGGGATTTAAAGTGCATTCTGCTCTCTCATCTACTAGATGCTCTTAGCCTCCAATTCTATATCTCCCAATTCTTATCACAAATCAGATTATAGGACCGTATCTAGAAGGTGCTTCTTGAAGAAGGTACAGTCAATCTTTTTCCAGGTTTCATTCTTTTTAAATTGCAGCCTTTGGAATGTTGTAAGTCGGTGTTCACCACATCGTCTCCTCACCCCAGTCCCCAACACCAATACTCTCGTTTTTTCAGGTGTTGCTGTTGTTGTTGTTGTAACAAGGCTTTTGGTATGATTCTATTAGAACAATGTATTACCTCCAGGGAAACTTATGAAAAACTATTTTACATAGTTTGTGGTATTTTGAAATCTTTTCAGAGATCTGTGTAACTGCTCTGCAGTTTGGGAGGTTTTCATAAAACCATGTTTAGGAATTTTTGCTTTAGCATTTTGTCACTGTCCTGAACTGAGGGACATTATTATTAAACATCCTATTAAACTCCCTACTTTATCCATTTCAGAGGTGTTGTTTATCAGAGCACACTTGATATGTCAGAAGCTGTGCTAAAAGCTTTACTTATATTAGTTCTAGTAGTCCTCACTACAGGTCCGTGAATTACAGAGTAACCATCATTGTCCTTCTTTTACATATAAGGGAACTGATGTTTAGAGGTATCAAGTATCTTGCCCAGCATCTCACAATAAGTGATATGGCCAGGATATAAATTCATCCAGGGTGTACTAGGTTGAATAATGCTTGTCCCTTCAAAATTAATGTCGACTAGGAACCTCAGAATGTGATATATTATTTGGAAAGAGGATCTTTGAAGATATAATTAGCTAACATGATGTCATACTGGGTTGTTCCTAATCCATTGACTGGTATCCATATAAGAGAAAACAGAGACAGGGGGAAACATACAGAGGGAAGACAGCTGTGTGAAGACAGAGGCAGGAATTGGAGTGCTACAGCTGCAAGTCAAAAAACACCCAGGATTGCCAGCAACACCAGAAACTAGGAAAGGGCCAGGAAGGATACTGCCTAGAGCCTTCAGAGAGGCCCTGCCAACATTTTGATTTCAGATTTCTGGGTTTAAAATTTTGAAAGAATAAGTTCCTGTTATTTTAAGCCAACCGGTTTGTGGGATTTGTTACAACAGCCCCAGGAAATTAAAACATGTGTGTACAGAAAA
Source organism: Pan troglodytes (assembly GCF_028858775.2). NCBI lineage: Eukaryota > Metazoa > Chordata > Mammalia > Primates > Hominidae > Pan > Pan troglodytes. The sequence goes on from NC_072413.2 coordinate 83,028,670, forward strand.
CAAATAAGCATTTTCTGTGTTATAAAAATACCCAGGATAAATTTAATTGCTTATATTTTAGACATGTTTTGTCAAATATGCTTTGTTGATTTGGGAGCTGGAATCATTCTCCTTGCTCAGTCCAAAAGCTAATAGTAGTTAGTTATTTATTCTATAAATACATACTGAGTATGTATTTCCTACAAAAATACATATAAAGTACTGATGATGCGAAGATGACTAAAACATTGTGTGTTAATATAACAGAGTGGAAGGGGAAAAATTCTGAATATTGCGTTCTGTAAAGAAATGCAATCTATTTAGCACTATAAGCAACTTATTTTGTACTCTTCCGTGGATACCCTAACACCAAGATTTTAACAATGACACAGCCAAAAAAAAAAAAAAATAGATTTATCAGGCTGAATCGCCTTGAATTAATGAGACTCCACACACAAATAGGCTAGAGCATTAATTGCTTTTCTATTTTTGAAATCCCATGTACATCCTTCCAAAAGTATTAGTTTGTTCTTTTTTCTTTTCTTACACTCACTGATGCATAGTTTTAGCTTTCCTTTTAAGGAAATGAAGTCCTATTTTGTCCACTGTTCTTACTATGGCAAACAAAATGAGAATAAATCCTAGAGTAGTTAGTGCTCCATTTTTTAAGGGACTCATTAAAAATGAACACTAGAGAAGAGGCAATTACTGTTAACAAACATAGGCATAAAACACCAATAAAGGACCATTAACACGGAAAAATAATTACTCAATCTTTCATCCAGACGCTTTTGTCAGTTACATGCGCTGACACTGACTAACAATTTCGTGAGAGGCTGCTGCCGGCTGCAGTTCATCCGTTCAACATTTCCCCTCTTATGTCTCACAGGAAGAGAAAAATGATCAGTACTGTTAGTGAATTCTACTAAAATCTATTTAATGCATGGCACTGGCTCCTCTGTTTTTCTTTCTTTTTGTTTTTCAGATTTTATGCTTCTTATGAATACAAAGTGGTGATTTAAAAATTATCATTATGAGAGCTGTTATTAATGAATGTATGCAAAGGTAAAATAAATTTTCTTCCTTTTTAAGGATATGGGGTTTGACAGAAGAAGGGTTTGAATGTGGGAAAAAGCACAGAAAATAATATGCAAGGTATGTTTCATCACCCCACAGTGTACCTTTGCAATTGCTTGACCTGACATACCTTGTAATTAATCCTCAAAAGCTACATGTGAGTGTGAGTTTGCGTGTATGTCTTTGAAGAAAAAAAGATAAAAAGGCAATATATTAATATTAACACAACTCTAACTATCTGGATTATCTGACGGATAAAAAACAATATGAAGTAAACGTTTTGGTTCGTTTAATCAGTTCAGCGAAATGAACTCATGCAGACCTCACAGAATACAGTGTTATTAAGAATTACACTGACACGCTGAAGGTTCAATCTGCCAATCCCTGTATTAAAATCACCTTCGTCATTGCCACATCACAAAGCAGAACATCCTGTAAGAAGAAACTCTTGTGCAAGTCTCCAAGTGATGTTATATCAAGACTTCCTAAGATTTGGGCACTAAAATATGATCAGCAAAGACATTCATGATTTATTGATGAAAAAAATGCCAAAACTTGTGATAAAAATAATAACTAAAACACACATACTGTGTGTGCTCATTGTACATACAGTTGTGGTATCTCTTTTCTCTAGCACACATGACTCACACTGAGCATGAAATTCAAGTCGAAAAATTAGTCAGACTTTTCCTCAGCATCAGTATAGTACATATTTCCATAGAGAATGGAAATTCACTAGGAGTCAAGTGCTCTGAACTGTACCACTAGCTTATGATGTGGTCTTGAGAAATGTGCATTACCTTTCAGTGACTGAGTTTTCTCCCCCAAATAAGAAAATTGATTAAAGGCATCTTCAATTTTTTTCTAAGTACTGTATTCTGTGATACTAACTTACAGCTATGTATACCTCCAACCCAATCCTCTGCCCATCTTTCTGGTTCCTGTTAACAGCTAATGAGCAACTTACCAGGAGATTGCTGAGGCCTCATGTTCTCTGCTTCAGGGCTGCCACTGCTTAGAGTAGCGGCTGAATGAGTAAAACTACACATTCAATCAGAACTTAAATGTTTATAGAAAATGAAAATGCAGGTTACTTTATATGCCAGTTAGACTTAAACCTACAATAAAGGGTAATTGAAGCTTTTTAAAAGAAAAATATACTTTGCACATGCTGCTATGAAAGAGGTCTATGTATAGTCAAATAAACATCAGCCCTACTCCAACGAAGCACTTCGGCCAACTTACCATGGCATGGTTTTGTCAGTTATTCTACAGGGTAGTATGGGAAAAAGCAGAAATTGAGTTTGAATCCTGGCTGAACAATTTACCGTCTCTGTGACCTTGAGGATGTTACTTATTCTCATATATTTTCATCTATATATCAGGAATTATTACAGGGCATATAGTTAAAGATGACTTTGAAATAGCAAACCCTCAATAAATGATAGCTGTTATTGTCACTCTAAGTCTCTGATATGGCTAGAAAAATGCTGTTTGAAGACCATTTACTCAATTATGGCCCATGGCACAGTTTTATTCTTCATGCCCACAAAAGAGTTATCCAAAAGTACCTGGCATGTCAGGCGATTCTTTTCAGCATTATTAAGTGATCATCTTGTACATCAGAAATTATTTTTTGTGTCTTTGACTTCAGAATAATGGACTATAAAAATCATCCAGTAATTTCCTGGTGCGATTTATTTTTTATTGTTTTCAACATTTCATTTTCCTTAATGTGTAAGACAGAATTGTTAGTCTGATAAATGCAAAGATAATCTTTCAACCTAAGGATAATGGAAATCAGGTTGGTAAGTTATTTGAGAGAAAAGTGAATGCAACGATTTAACCAAATTTCTGTACCATTATGGCTATCCAACAATAGAAACAAAAGAGTGAAAGAGGAAGAAGAGATATTACATGGTAAATTATATTCAGTATTTTCACAGGTTGGAGTTGTCATGAATGCTTCCTTTGCATTGACTTGATGGTACATAAAAATGGGGAACTATCTTCAATGTGCAGAAGAAAAAAAAAGGGAGAGAGAGAAAAAGATAGCTAACATTGGGTAAAATCCATATGACTATGGAATTTATTAATAATTCATGCTTGAAGCTTATGACTATTATATAAACTCAGAAGGAAGTTGCTGAAGGAACACTATGCCTTTGTTCAGCACCATCTCGGTGGAATGGACAATTTGTTGAGTCTAATTCTTCTGCTAGAAATAAGAAATCATTAGGCTGTCATTTGTACTTAGAATTTTCAGTTATGCAGATATATCACTTGTAATAATTAATTTAAAATAGTGTGTAAAATTATTTTTACTACTACCTCTATCACATTGACCAAGGAGAAATTAATCTTTGCCTCAATTCTTAGGCAATAAATAAGTTAACAAGTAACGCCATAGTTTTTAAAGCTACATAAGATTTTCTTCCTTAAGAAGAATTTCAAAGTGATGTTCTTAGGAGGCTCTATTGTTCTGAAGAGAGGAAGAAAGAGTAATCGTGTCTCAGTTCTGAGAAATACTCAGTATATCCTCAAGTAAGTCTCTCTCAATCTAAACTAAAATCTTGTTTCATTGTCCTAGCAACCAGAGAGTTTCTCAATCAGTACCAGAGTCAACATCTTAATATTCTCTGGAACAAGGATGTTCAGTGACTGACTCATATAGCTCTGCCCACTTTATAATGAAGAAATAAAAGTGTAACAATAAATTGACCAGATCTGGCCAACAGACACAAGGAGAAAGACAGATAAAGAATCTTGCATGGGATAACTTAAAGGACTAGTTTTGAAAGTGTCAGACGTCACTTTCAACCACATTCTACTGCTCACACTTTCTAAGGCCACACCTATTTGCTAGGGAGACTGGAATAGGTAGGATGGCTATTTGTTAGGAGATGGGAAAGCAGATTCGGTGAGCTTCCAGTCAGTCTCTGCCAGCATGGTGTTCTATCATTTCTTTTATTAAAAATAATCACCGGGTATCTAGTACAGGCTGCTGATGCCAAAGATCCAATACTGAGAAAAACCAGCCAGTTCTTTTCTCGCCAGAGAGCTCAACAACAACAAAAAATATAAAAATCCTTCACAAATTCTCTCAGACATTTGGATTTCAGGAACAAGTAAAATATAAAATTTGACAAGTTCAAAGGAATAGTGCTCCCTGGACTAGCAAATATTTTATAAAATAAAGGGGGCATTTTAACAATAGCGTACTTGAAAAACAGAGCTGCATAATAAGATGTGGTCCTTGAAATTGAGTAAATTTAACTTTATGAAAAAGCCACTTTGTTTAGTTTCTTGTGGGCCAGTGACACTTTACTGTAGACATCCCCCGGTGTCCAGTCCTAAACTGGAAAATTCCAGCTCCAGAATTTGCCATTTGAACCAACCTTGTAGAGATTCTCCTATGACAAGTACAACACAGTCTTCCCAGAAGTACACTATATTTTTAGACAATTCACTTATGTTTTTCTGTATAGTTATCTGATAGTTATTCTGTATAGTAATCTGTATAGTTTAACTGTAGGTGAAGAGCTTTTCAATCTCAACAAATTATATTATTGGCCACCTAACAACTTGCTGGAAACCTAGTGATCCTCTGAGATTGTCCCTTTTCCTGTCTTACTACAGGCAATCAGTTATACAGTCTGTTAGAACTTACATTTTTAATAAATTTTGTGAATCATATCCAGTAATATTTCTTTGTGGTCAGAAAAGTTCATCTGTAAAAATTTTCCCTTGACGCATTTTTTGAGGTTCATTTGAATGCCAAGTGCATGATTATTTGTGTGTGTCTGTGTGTGTGTCTGTGTGTATGAACACTCTATCTGCTTAAAACAGTGTTTGTAATATAGTAATGTTCAAAAATATCCACTCCTCTTTCCTCTAACTCACTTCCTTTGGAGGAGTTTACTTTCCTGCTTCATCGGTCTTGAGCTTGGTCATGTGACTTGCTTTGGGCAAAGTGGATAGTGTATGCTTGCCAGTCCTCTTGCATTTGGAATCACTCTTGTCTGACTTGGCTAGTGGAAATCAAATGGAAATGGCAGCAAGATAGTTCCATCGTGTGTTCCCATTTGCTGCTTGTGCTACTACCATTGCCATGAGAAGAAGATGTGCTGGCTGGTTTGTGGGTCCAAGGAGAAGGAAAGATTTATGAAACAGACCTCACTGTTTGAAACCTAACTGTTTCAAGTTGCCAAGCTCAGTCAAGCTCAGTCTAAATTTGCCAACCTAACAGATGTATGAAATCCATACAGCTGAGATTAGCACCATGGCCCCAAGTGGTCTAAAGAAACCTGAGAAATAACAGCATATTTTAATATAACACTGAAATTTTGTCCTGGTTGTTAGGCAGCAGTAGCTTACTGATAGAATGCTGCAATGCTCTATTTGTGGGGTAGAGAGTTTTTTTACATACAGCGTGTCTTGTTTTATTGTACTTTATTGCATTTCACAGATACAGCATTTTCTAAAAATTGAGGTTTCTGGCAACCCTGAATTGAGCAAGTCTATTAGTGTCACTTTTCTAACAGTATGTGCTTGCTTACTTCATGTCTCTGTGTCACATTTTGGTAATTATTGTAATATTTCAAACTTTTAAATTATTATTATATCTGTTATGATGATCTGTGATCAGGGATCTTTGATGTTACTATTGAACTGAACTGATAAATGTAAATGTTCTCACTGTTCCACTCATCAGTTCTTTCCTCATCTCTCTCCCTTTCCTCAGGTCCCTCTATTCCCTAAGACATAGCAATATTGAAATCAGGCCAGTTAATAACCCTACAATGGCTTTTATGTGTTCAAGTGAAAGCAAGAGTCACATGTCTCTCATTTTAGTTCAAAAGTTAGAAATAATTAAGCTCCATGAGGAAGGCATATTGAAAGCTGAGATACCTGAAAGAAACCTAGGCCTCTTGCACAAAACAGTTAGCCAAGTTGTGAATGCAAAGCAAAAGTTATTGCAGGAAATTAAAGATGCTACTCCAGTGAATACATGAATGATAAGAAAGCAAAACAGACATATTGCTAATATAAAGTTTTGGTGGTCTGGGTTGAAGATCAAGCCAGCTACAATATTCCCTTAAACCTTAAAGCCTAATTATTCCCTTAAAGCCTAATCCTTAGCAAGGCTCTAACTCTGTTGAATTCTATAAAGTCTAGAGGTGAGGAAGCTGCAGTAAAAAAAGTTTAAAGCTAGAAGAGGTTGGTTTATGAAGCTTAAATAAAGAAGCTATATTCATAACATAAAAGTGCAAGGTGAAGCAGCCAGTGCTGATGTTGAAGCTGCACTAAATTATCCAGAAGATCTAGCTAAGATCATTGACAAAGGTGGCTACACAAAACAACAGATTTTCAATGTAAATAAGACAACATTTTATTGTCAGCAGATGCCATCTAAGGCTTTCATAATTAAATAAGAAAAGTCAATGCTTGGCTTAAAAACTTTAAAAAACAGGCTGACTCTCTTATTAGGAGCTAATGCTGCTGGTGACTTTAAGATGAAGCTCATACTCATTTACCATTCTGGATATCCCAGAGCCCATAAAATTATAATAAATCTACTTTGCCTGTGCTCTATGTATGGAACAACAAATCCTGGATGACAGCACATCTGTTTATAGCATGGTTTACTGAATATTTTAAGTTCACTGTTGAGATCTACTGCTCCAAAAAAGATTCCTTCTAAAATATTACTGTTCATTGGCAATGCACCTGGTCACCGGGGAGGTCTGATGGGGATGTCAAAGGATATCAGTGTTGTTTTTATGATTGCTAACACAACATCTATTCTACAGCACATGGATCAAAGAGTAATTTCATATGGCTATAAGATCAAGAATTAAATTTCAAAAGGCTATACTGCCATAGAGAGTGACTCCTCCAAGGGCTCTGGGCAAAGTAAATGGAAAATCTTCTGGAAAGGATTCATCATTCTAGATACCATTAAGAACATTCATCATACATAAAGTTACTGAAATGGCAGAGATTCAATCTGGGTCTCACAGCTCACCACACAGAATGCCAATCACTGAGATAACAGGTTGCTGAGCATAGGAGATCAGTCTCAAATATGTCTTCCCAACCAATCAAAAGGAGGGCTTTTTATAGCAGGGAAAAAGTTGTAAATAAGTATGGGAAAACAGAAATTAGTGGTGGGTATGAAAGAGAAGTTGGTCACAGGCAGCAGGTGAGCAGTTAAGCAATCATGACAGGCGAAAGTTCTGGTGTTTCTGTCTAAATGCAGTGACCTGGTAAGTTTCAGTTCCTTGAAGAGAGACATGATGGTTGGTTTCCTGAGAAAGGAACCCAGATAATAAAAATGTAAGCTTTGAGCTTTAAGACTAGGATAGTCAACTTCTATATTTATCCAAAAAATCCATAAGCATCAGTTCTATTGGAGAGTTCAGCCAATTTCAATGGAAGAAGGTAAAAAAATGAACATTAGCAGGAGTTTGAAAGAAATTGATTTCAACCCTCATGGATGACTTTGAGGGGTTCAGCACTCCAGTGGAGGAAGTCACTTCAGATGTGGTAGAAATAGGGAGAGAAGTAGAATTAAAAGTTGAGCCTGAAGATGGAATTGAATTGTTATCTCATGGTAAAACTTGGATGGTTGAGTTGATTCTTATGTATGGCAAAGAAAGTGTTTTCTTGAGATGGAATCTACTGGTGAAGATAATGTGCACATTGCCAAAATTACAAAAAAGGATTTAGAATATTACATAAACTTAGTTGATAAGGTAGTAGCAGAGTTTAAGAGGATTGACTCCAATTTTGAAAGAGTTCTACCATGGGTAAAATGCTATCCAACAGCATATTGCACCCAGTGGGAAAATCTTACTCAAAGGAAAAGTTGATCGATGTGGCAAATTTCACTGTTGTCTTATATTGAGAAATTGCCATCTAGGTGCAGTGACACATGCTTGTAATCCCAGTGTTTTGAGAGGCTGAGACAGAAGGACCACTTGAGACCAGTAATTTGAGACCATCCTGGACAACAAAGTGAGACACCATAATCTCTATTTTTTTTTTTTTAATTAGCTGGGTGTGGTAGCACATGCCTGTAGTCCCCTCTACTTAGCAGGGCGTTATGATAGTGCCACTGTGAGGACCTCCTTCTAGATTTGTCTGGGCTGAAAATTCCCTCTAGGCTTGATTGATTGATAATGCGATCTTCCCAATGTTTTAGGTGGAAACACCCACGGTTTTAAGCAAAAACACTTCCATTGCTTAGAATAAAACAGATTCAGGGTGAATCTGGTTTCAATGTATGTGCCTTATGGAAGAAACCATGAGCATCAGACTGAAGTTTTTGAAATGATTTTGGTTTTATATGATTTGTTTCCTTTTAAATGACATAGTGCCTCTTTCTGTCCAATAAAAGTTACTGATACATTTTCAGTATTTTAATTCTTAATCTGAGCAAAAATAGAGTCCATGCTTTGAATCTGGTAAGGACGAAGCCCTAATCACTCTAATCAGTCAGCAGCCATCAACATCCAGGAAAGACTCTCCACCAGCAAAAAAAATCACAACTCCTTGCTGAAAGCTCAGATGATTGGTAACATTTTAATTAAAGTATGTCCATTGTTTTTATAGACAATGTTACTGCACACCAAATATACTACAGTATAGTGTAAATGTAACTTTTATATGCACTAGGAAACCGAAAAAACTGTGTATGACTTGCTTTATTGCAGCAGTCTGGAACCAAACCCTCAATATCTCCAAGGTATGCCCATATATTAAATAAAATGTACTAATATGATATTTAAATTCTCTAAATTAACTTTATATATTTTATCTATAAGGGCTAAGAAAGCTATATAAAACTCTTTAACATGTTTAAGATTATTTCATATGCACCTCACATTTCTAAAAGTTTTGCTTTATGAATTTTTATGTCCAAATGTAATCTCTTAGAGGTATTTCAAAGATTTTGGCCAATCTTAATTGTGTAAGTTGTAGACACTAACCTAGAGAGATATAGTAATATTATACAAAATTCCCTTTATTATTAATTGCAATTTAACAGTGATTTTTGAAGCATTATGACTATAAGTCAAGAATAGACCTAAAATAATGCAATTTTAGAGACTCTGGGAGGCAGATTGAAGATTTATTTTAAGGGTAGAGCCTTTCAATATCAGATTTCAAATTATATTAAATATGTGACTACTTAGCTTATCTTTTGGGACAGTCCTAATTATGAAATCTGGAGACATATGTGAAATGGGACATTTTGGAAGCAGAAATTCATTTACTAGATAAAATATAAAATTCAGTTCTAGGAAGTACATATTGAAAATGTGGGCATTAACAGAGTATTGTTTGTTTTTTCACATGTCTACCTATTTTTGCTTTGTGCATATTTCATTGTGGCATTATAAATTAGTAATGGAGCTATCTTAAAATTAAAAATTTAGTACTACCAAGTTAATTTTTTTGGTGAAATTTTCTCTTTAGATCTGTTTTACTGTAAATTATCATATATATATTAGATATATATTGATTTTTTTCTTGAACTGTTGGCTTATGTGTTTAACTAGGAGTCTGTATTTGGGGTCTTGAAATATTTTCTGAATTTTTGACATAATAAGTACAGCTTTCAGAAATGCAAAGCCATTCTACATGAATAATATTTATTAAAACTTCATAAAATTATTACAGCTTTTACCAAATAGCATTTTGGTTGAGATTTATTTTAGTTTCAAGTGATGTAAACATTTCATATTTGTTTATAATGATGAAGGATTATTAAAGCACTCACTCATGTAATTAAGCACTCAAAATATAGATATTATTTCAATATGTAAATTGGACCCAAAATGTAAATGCAAACTTGACCATGTATTTTATAAATAGAATATTTCTGTTGTATTACATTCCGGCACAGCAGGTAATGATTACGAGTTTGTGAAACTATAGTTAACTGTTCTCTTTGCTTTAGAAAATCAAGCTTGTCTTACTTATTAGGAAGTTTACAGTCTATTTTTTTCAATGCTCTAAAGCAGTAGCATATTCAAATTTTATAATTCTTATTCTAGGTTTATAGTTTTTATTCAAATATATGAAGATGATTTTTCAGTGGGCTTTCATATTTGATATGTGGCTCTGGGAAATAGCAGTAATTTGGGACACTCTTGTGGGCATTCAAAATTACTGAGGTGCACCTTGTGCCTTTCAAATGATAGGTATTCCTAGGGGCAACTAGGCTGCTGGCCCACTCATAGGTTCTATACTCTAATTACCAAAAAAAAAAACCTAAAAAAACAAAACAAAACAAAACAAAAAAAACAGAAGATGAAGAAGACACAGAATGACCCTAGACCCAAACTTCTGCATGATCTATATCCAAAACTGTAGTGGGAGAGACTATTCCCTGATTGCTACAACAACTTCCGATATATGCAGTTTTTTGGGCACAGCAAGATTACATTACCATGTCTCTTTTTCAGTTAAGAAGTGGCAAGATGATGTTCTCTTCAATGGAAGGGGAATTTCATTCACTAGAATAGTGAAAACTATACTTTATGAAATCAAATGTTTTAATCCTAAATTAAACATCGATGCTCAGAAATCTTACTGTGCCAAATATTTGAGCTTTACATTTTGACAAATCTTGGCACACATTGGGAATTGAGTTTTGGATGTTAAAATTATTATTCATTAGACAGTGTTATTATAATCTTAAAACAAAATGAAACTTTCTGTAAATAATAGGAAAAAATGGAAAGCAATTTTGAGCGCTTCTTGGACTGGCCCATGAAAACATCCAAAGCACTATCATACACATTATACTCCTAAAGATGCAGGATTTATGTTGACTCATGCTGAAGTGATATAGGAAAATGATGGAATTTCAAGAAGGAAAAAGCATAAGTTACCATTGGAAGAGATTCTCCCCATTACATGTGTCCATGAGAATTGTGAACTGCACAAAAATAGGAAAGAAACTTTCGGTCCTAGATTGCTTCCTAATCCCTTCCCAATTCTTCCCATGTGTAGATACACATGCAGTTTTAAGAAACTATACAAAAAAATTCCTTGTACATTTTACCATTTCTCCCAATGGCAACATTTTATAAGATTATGGTATATCACAAGCAGGACATTAACATCAATATAAACAAAAATTATTATTCAGATTTCATCAGTTTTACATCTATTCATGTGTGTGTGTGTGTGTGTGTGTGTGTTTAGTTGTATGCAATCTTATCACATTATAGACTCATGTGTCCACCACCACAGTTGACATTCAGAACAGTTTCATCGTCACAGGCATTGCCTCGTGTTGCCCTTTTATGACACAACCACCTCCCCTCTCTCAACTTTATCCCTGGCCTCTGGAAACCATTAATCTGTTCTCTATTTCTGTATTTTGTCATTTTAAGGCTGTTTTGTCAATGGAATTGTACAGGAAGTCACATTTTGGCAGTGGCTTTTTCACCAGTATAATTCCCTAAAGATAGATCTAAGTTGGTGTATAAATCAATAAATCCTGTATGGTGTGGGTACAGTTTGGCCAGTCACCTGCTGAAGGACGTCTGGTTTGTTTTCAATTTTTTAGTTATTCTAATAAAGCTGCTATGAACATTCTTGTACAGATTTTTGTGTGAATGTAAGTTTTCATTTCTCTGAAATGTATACCCTGGTGTGCAATAGCTGAGGAATACAGTAAATTCATGTTTCGTTTTTTAAAGAATATGCAATACTTTTTTAGAATGGCTGTACCATTTTACCTTCCCATCAGCGATTTATGAGTGAGGCAGATTCTCTGCATTTTTGCCAGGATTTGATGTTGTCACTATTTTTTTTATTTTAATCATTGTGATAGATATGTAGTGATATCTCTTTGTGGTTTCAATTTGCATTTCCCCGATGGCTAACGATATTGAACACTTTTCAAGTGCTTCTTTGCCATCTGTACACCCTCTTCAGAAAAATGTCTGTTTGGATAGTTCTTTATATATTCTAGACACTAGACCTTTGTTAGATATATGATTTGCAAATGTTTTCTCTCAGTCTCTAGATTGTCTTTTCTTCCTCTTCAGGCTTTTGCAAACCAAATGTTTTTAATTTTAATGAGATCCAATTTATAACATTTTTCTTTTATAAATCATACTTTTGGTATCAAGTCTAAAAACTTTTCTCCTAACTTTTGGTTTTAAAGATGTTCTCCTTTTTTCCTAAATATTTTATAGCTTTGTGCTTTATATTTAAGTGTGTGATTCACTTTGAGCTGATTTTTGTATAAGGCATGAGATTTAGATCAAGGTTTATTTTTTGTCTTATGAATGTCCAGTTATTTCAGCATCATTTGTTGAAAAAGCTGTCCTTCCTACATTGAATTACTTTTTTACCATTGTCAAAAATCAGTTGAGCATATTTGTGAGTGGCTATTTCTGAGTTCTTTATTCTTTTCCACTTGTCTATGTGTCTATCCCTCTGACAATAATACATTGCTTCAATTACTGTAGCTGTATAGTAAGCCCTAATATTAGGTAGTGTGATTCTTCCAACTTTATTCTTCTTTGCCAAGATTGCTTTTGCTAGTATACAGCCTGTGCTTTTCCATATGTATTTTAGAGTCAGTTTGTCTATGTCTACAAAAATTCTTGCTAGAATTTTGGTAACAATTGTGTTAAACCTATGCATAAACAAGGTAAGAATTGACATTATAAATCTGTTGAGGCTTCCACTTCATAAACACAATATGCTTCTCCATTTATTTAGGTCTTTGATTTATTTCAACAGTAGTTTTGTAATTTTAAGCGTATAGATCCTATATGCTTTTTTATTAAGTGAATACCTAAATATTTTATTTTCTTTGGAGAGCTTGAATATGGCATTATGTTTTCAGTTTTGGTTCTTATATGTACATTGCCGGTATACATAAATGTGATTGATATTTGCACATGGATCTTGTATCTGACAACCTTGCTGAGCTCATGTATTTGTTCTTGGAAGTATTTTTGTTGATTCTTTAGGAATTTCTACAGAGATAATAATTTCATGTGCAAATAGAGACAGTTTTCTTTCTTTTCAATATATTCACCATTTATTTATTTATTTACTCTACATTATGAAAGTGGTTGGAACTTTCAGTACTGTGTTGGATAAGAGCGGTGCCTTATCTTAGGAAAAAAAAAAATTTGTGCCTTATCTTAGAAAAAATCATTCGTGCCTTATCTTAGAAAAAAACATTCAGCGTCTATCTCACCATTATGTTAGCTCTAGATTTTTTGTACATGTTCTTCATCAAGCTGAAGAAATACCCTTCCATTACTAACTTGCTAAGTGTTTTTTGTGTGTGTGTTTGGGTGTTGGAAATTGTTGATGGTTAAGACTTCATGAGTTTTCTCCTTTAGCTCATTGATATGATCAATTGCATTGATTAGGTTTTAGAGGTCCAACTGGCTTTGTATACCTAGAATAAATCCCACTTGGTCATAACGTATAATTCTTATACATTGTTAGATTTGGTTTGTTAATTTTTTAAAGGATTTTTGTCTCTAAACTTATGGGAGATATTGATCCGTATTTTTCATTTTTTTCTGTATTTTCTCTGTTTATTTTTTGTTTATTTTTTTAGAGTAATAATGCCCTCGTAAAACAAGTTGGGGAGTGTTCCCTACTCTTATATTTTCTGAAAGAGATTGTGTAAAATTTGTGAAAATTCTGTAAAAATATTTGGTAGAATTGCCATGAAAAACATCTGGTCCTAGAGATTAATTTTTATGAGCTTTTAAACTATTTTCAATGTTTTACTAATTCTAGGGCTATTCTAATTATCTAATTCAACTTGATTAAGTACTAGTACTTTGTGGGTTTCAGTGAATTGGTTTATTTTACTCTAAGTTGTCAAATTTATAATTGTAAAATTATTTACTATATTACCTTTTTACCTTTTTAATGGCTATGGAATGTAGTGCTTTCCCCTTTCTTTTTATAATATTGATTATTTGTTTCTTTTTTTATTCAGTCTTACTAGATGTTTGTTAATTTTACTGATGTTTTCAAATAATGCCCTTTTTGTTTTACTGAAATTCTCTATTGCTTTTTAAAATTCCATTTCATTCTCTCTTCTCTGATCTTTACCATTTCCTTCCTTCTGCTTGTGTTGTGCTCTTCTTTTTTCTAGTTTCTCATAGGAACATAAAAAGTTGAATTGAGACATTTCTTCATTTCTAATGCCCCATTATGTCCTTTTGTAATGTAGTTTTATCATTTCTGCCATCAAGAATAGGAGTCTAGTTTCTCTCCACATGAGCCTCAACTCTCAACTGATTCTGTGACTTTCTTGGGCCAATGGAAAGCAGCAGAGGTGACGTTCCGTGCCTTTTGGCACTAAGCCTTATTATAAAGACTATCAGCTTTGTTTTTACTGTCATAGAAGCCAGGCACCATACAAAGAAATGTGAGCCAGACCACAGAATAATGAGAGACCAGGTGGAGAGAAAAGCCACTGGGGGAGAAATGGGGTACCCCAAGTGGTAGCTAAAACCAGGAACCCAAAATATGAGTCACCCATCTGTTTGTGTCACCCCAAAATTTATATATTAAAACCTATCTTAGGAGGTGAGGCTTTGAGAATAAATTATATCATGAGGGCAGAGGCCTTATGAGTGGGATTAGTGCCCTTGTAAAAGAAATCCCAGACATCTCTCTTGCCCTTTCTGTCATGTGAGGACATAGCACAAAGATAGTTGTTTCTGAACTAGGAAGCTGAAGCTCACCAGACACCAAATTTGTCAGCACTTGATCTTGGACTTCCTAGACCCCAAAATTGTGAGAAATAAATGCTTGTTGTTTATTCTTAGTTTACGGCATTTGTCATGGCAACCCAAATGGACTAAGTCAACAATTTAGATCCTCGAGCTGCAGCCAAGCTATCCCAGGCAACACCATGTAGAGCAGAAGTGAGGCTTGCCATCTGGAACCTGCCAGAATTCTTGACCCAAACGATAGTGAGCAATTCAATGGTTGTTATCTTAAGTCACAAAGTCACTGAGTTGTTTTTTACCCAGTAATAGATAACCAGAACATTTTTACTTGTTAAACTACTGAGATTTGTGGTTTGTTTCTTAGTGTCAAACATTTTCCTAACTCGTGGAAAGGTCAGTCAAGAAATCCTCCAAAGTGAAGTTTTTTTTAATAGATAAGATAATTATGTAATATAGATAGTAATATTCATATATTTTATTCATTTTATTTTTTATTTTTTGAGACAGAGTCTCACTCTGTTGCTCAGGCTGGAGTGCGGTGGCATGATCTCGGCTCACTGCAACATTTGCCTCCTGGGTTCAAGCAATGCTCCTGCCTCAGCCCCCCGAGTAGCTGGGATTACAGGGATGCACCACCACAGCCAGCTAATTTTTGTATTTTTAGTAGAGACAGGGTTTCACCACATTGGCCAAGCTGGTCTTGAACTCCTGACTTCACGTGATCCACCTGTCTCAACCTCATAGAGTGCTGAGATTACAGGGATGAGACACTGTGCCCAGCGGACATATTTTACAAATTTTAAATACAAATGGTTCCCAACTCACCATGATTCAACTTATATTTTTTGACTTTTTGATGGGTTTATTGGGGTGCTAATGCACTTTTGACTTATGATATTTTTGACTTATGATGGGTTTATTAGCATATAGTCCCATTATAATCCAAGGAACATTTTCATTTTACTTATGGTGAAGGTAAAAACTACACTTTCAGGGCTGAGTGTGGTGGCTCATGCCTGTAATCCCAGTGCTTTGGGAGGCAGAGGCGGGTGGATCACCTGAGATCAGGCTAGTTTGAGACCAGCCTGACCAACATGGTGAAACCCCATTTCTACTAAAAATACAAATATTAGCTGGGCGTGGTAGCAGGCACCTGTAATCCCAACTACTTGGGAGGCTGAGGCCAGAGAATTGCTTGAACCCCGGAGGCAGAGGTTGCAGTGACCTGAGATTGCACCATTGCAATCCAGCCTGGGCAACAGAGTGAGACTCTGTGATGGAAAAAAAAAAGAAAACAAAGAAACAAAAACTACACTATAATCCCAAGATACTTCAAATATCTTAATTTTAAATTAAACAGAAAAAATGTTACTGTGGCAAATCTTCGAGTCCCACATATTGATCAGTGCTTGGCATACTTTTGGAACTGAGTTTCAAGAACTCAAATTAATATTATATTTTAGATATTGACATTATTACTTAAAGATACTTAAAAATTCTCAAAATAATATAAAAATAAAAATAAAGCGTAAAAAATATTAATTTCATGATTTGACAAGCAATCTTGAAAGAAGGAAGGGGTATGGAGAACTGGATTTCCAGTACCACAGGTACCGTAAGTAAAGTCCCATATCTGCTGTTCATTCCTACTTAAGCCATCAGTAGTCCTTTTTACTGGACGTAATTCTGTAGAAAGAATGAAATAAAGAAAGGGTTAACATTCAAAAGTAATTCACAAGATGTTGGTTATAGTCCTAGCTCTGCCATTGTTTTCTTTTCAGCAAATTACTTCATCATTTTGACCTCAATTTTCTAATAAGAACTTCATAATCTTATGTTTCTAAAATAATTCTCTCCTAACCCTGCAAAGGTCACACATCCTTAAAAAAGGCTATAGAATCTACATTTTTCTGCTCATAATTTAAGAAATTTTTGGAAAGTGCCAAGTGTGTTGGAGCTTGCTTATTCTTTCCTATTTAATATGATTCTTATTAATAAAAAAGCTTTTCAGATACCCCCAATGTATATTTCAAATTTAATAAAATGTTAAGGTCTGTTTAATATATGGCATGATGCCATCAATATTTTCTAATTATTTGTGTATCATTTGAGCCTCATATTCTTGCATCCTTGTAATTTGATAAAATGGATATAGATCACCTCACCTAAGAAAATGGAGGCCCATCTGTTATATTTTAAATGCATCTGTTCATCTGCTAAATCCATTTGTCAAATTCATGTAAGTTAACAGAGATTTCTTCTAAGTACATAAAATGATACGTGAGGAAAAGAATTAAGACGGAGTTCTGTTTTACTAGATATGGGGGGGCGACAGATGCTTATCCAAATCCAACTTATCTTTCCAAATGTTTCAAAATGTTTTTAATATATTGTAACTAAATTTTATAAAGCATATTTAATCTGCTTTGAAAACCATCCTCAAATAAGTTAAAGTCAGAGTGGATAATTTTTCTGCAATGGAACTGTTTTAACTTTTAAGTATATTTTTAACTTTAAGGAAAAATTAAAATAAATATTTGTATTAAGATATATAGGGGAGAGAAGATTGAAAGGAAAGGATCTGGTTAGCCTTCTGAAGATATTCTGCACTTTCATTAGTTTTCATTAGAAGGAATTTATAAAACAATATGCATTTGTAGTGAATTCTACCTCTTTCACTATAACATTGAGCCTTGGTCAGAATGAGTATTCTACCAAGGTTCACAGACTTTTGGAAAATATTGAGAACATAGGTTCAAAAGATACCTGAGGCAGTGAAATTGATCAGCTGTTCAAAGCATCTCTGGTACCTTAAGCAAATGGCCTCTCTTCCTATTTCATTTACATTGATCTCACCCACGGGAAATTTCTTTCGTATTCTTTTTTTTTTTTTTTTTTTTTTTTTTTTTTTTTTTTTTTTTGAGACGGAGTCTCGCTCTGTCGCCCAGGCTGGAGTGCAGTGGCGCGATCTCGGCTCACTGCAAGCTCCGCCTCCCGGGTTCACGCCATTCTCCTGCCTCAGCCCTCCCTAGTAGCTGGGACTACAGGCGCCCGCTACCACGCCCGGCTAATTTTTTGTATTTTTAGTAGAGACGGGGTTTCACCTTGTTAGCCAGGATGGTCTCGATCTCCTGACCTCGTGATCCGCCCGCCTCGGCCTCCCAAAGTGCTGGGATTACAGGCGTGTGCCACCGCGCCCGGCCTCTTTCGTATTCTTATCCAACTTTGTTAACATGACATTTAATCTAGACCAAATCAGCCTCTTCATATTGTGTATACTTCCTGTATTTTTTATAATAAATCTGAATCTTTCTATTATTTATGAATAATGTAAACCATTATTTGTAACTCTCTGAACCTCATTGTCCTCATCTGAACAATAGGATAATATTTCTACTACCACATTAGGCTGCTGTAAAGACTTAAAAAAATAAAAAACAATAAACCGTAAAATAATGTATAAAGTCTAAATTTACCACATACAAATGTAAGGAATTATCTCTGATTCACATAATTTACATAACTTCTTTCATTGCAGAATTTACCACTGTTGTCATAAATCTAAAACTGTTTTGAATGCTCATTTCTCTGTTTGGATTATTCTTACTCAACCTTTCTCCATGTTTTTTACCTATGTAATTCTTACTTACCTCCAAAGACCCAGGTCTGCTGTTAACTAACTCCATTTGAGAAACCTCTAAGACTGGACTTCTCTTCTCTTCTCTTAGCCCGACTTGAGTGGTCTTTTCCTGGTTCTCCTTTACCATATGACTTGTAATTCTTCATTTATGTATAATGTATAATCCATCTCTCCCCCCACCCCTGTGCTGTGAACTGCAAAATGGTGGAGAGACTTTCTAATTCAACTTTATATTCCCAAATGTGCAGCATCTTAAAGGTATTTAAGAATTGTTTTCCAGAGAAAAGAAACGATGAATTATATTATTAGGCCATGTTCTTTTTATTTTAAATGTTTCCCAGATCTGGAATATTCCCTCCAGACTTTAAAGTGTGTCTTCTTGTCACTTCTTGTGTCAAACACACCATGATTTCTCAGCAGGAAGTGAAAGGGCCTCTTTTGTGTGCTGATAATATTCTGTTTACAAATTTTATTGTCACTTCTGTATTTACCATATTCCCTGTTCCCACTATTTTGTGTCTTTTTAAATTTCATAATTCTGAAGATATGTATCCCATATTTGAATGCCAAATGGGTCAGAAAATCATGAAAATAAAATGGAACAGGGTGGTGTTATAATAGTTAACATTTGTTTAACTTTTAGTGCATTCCAGATACTGGAATTGATTAACTCTTTTAGCCTCACCCCAATTCTATGTGCTGGAGAATATTTTTATGCCATTTAAAAATAAACTGAAGCACAGAGAGGTTCAGTAATTTGCTGAAGTGAAAGAGGCAGGATTTGAACCCAGAGAGGACTCCTCCAGGATCTGCATGCTTAATCACTAGAGTACATAACACTGTGAAGTAGGAAAGTGAGGTAGGCACTGTGGCTACTGAAGAACAAGCACAAGCCCTTTCTAAACAGCCCCCCAAACTCACTGCCTTAACACAGTAAGTTATATTAATGATCATGCAAAGTTTATGCTAGTCGGGTGATTTTCCATGTGACTTAGCCTACCCCAATTTAATTAATACACAGAAAATAACATCTTCTTATAAGGGGGGGGGGGAAACCTATTCTGAACTCAAAATCATAGGCTAATTATGTAAAGTGCCAGTGCAACACCCAGACATATATAAATGCTCCCATATGTTGTATGAAACATTCCACTGTGAATTCAAAATTCATTCACTCGCATGAGTGAAATTCTTACACTGTTTCTTCTGTTTTTGAAGTTGCTGATCTATAGAAAGTATTACAAAGTTTTTAGATGAATACATAAATGAGTAGTTAGATAAAAGGGGAATGTTAAGGGTAATGTAGTCTATCCTAAAATTTTCACTCATTATTATTAGAATCAAATAATCTCTAGAATACCATACACTCCTGGATTTGGCGGAGAATGATTTACAAAAGAGCTGCTCTTCCACCATTAAACATACTAAACACAGATGTTACAATATGGTGAAAAGAAATTAAAATAAGGTAATTCCTCAACATGGCCTTGGTTCAAAAGTCTTTTTTGAAGTGGTAGAAGTCACACCCAACCAACGAATTATGGCAATTAACTCAATGCCTCAAGGGAAATTTCTCTCATACTTTATCTGTTACAACACAGTTTATCCAAGATTAGTCACAGTTTACAAAATGGATATTGGATAGATAATTATTATTTCTGGTTTAATTGTTTTATTTTTTAACAAAGAAGATATTTGAAGGAAAGATATATGTAGAACCTAACAAGGCTTTAGGCTTGTTTTTATGTTTTTTTCCCCCTGAAATCTTATTCGAAGGGGGAAAAAAAAACAACACTTTCCTGAACTCAAAATGGGATGTTTTATACTAAGGAAAGATAAAAACTAGGACAGGTTTCTACTATAAACGCTAAGATGGTCAAAAGTAGTTCACGTATCTCACAGGCCATTTTAACATTTAAATTAAAACAGCAAGTTAAATGTCAAAATGTCGATAATTTAGATAAATTTGTGATCATCATTCTGATGTCAACAAATCATCCAATAATTAAAATATCCATGCATTCTTTTGGTTTAAAATCTACTCCAGCAATTGTCAATTCTTGATAAACAAAAATTAATGAACTTCTTATTCGTTCTAGGTTTTTTTTTGTTTTGTTTTTTGTTTTTTTGAGACAGAGTTTCACCCTCGCTGCCCAGGCTGGAGTGCAGTGGCTCAGTCTCGGCCCACTGTAACCTCTGCCTCCTGGGTTCAAGTGACTCTCCTGCCTCAGCCTCCCAAGTAGCTGAGATTACAGGTGTGCACTAACACACCTGGCTAATTTTTGTATTTTTGCAGAGACAGGGTTTCACCATGTTGGCCAGGCTGGTCTTGAACTCCTGACCTCAGGTGATCTGCCTGCCTTGGCCTCCCAAAATGCTGAGATTACAGGCATGAGTTACCTTGCCCAGCCATTCTAGTTTTCCTTTTATATCTTGTTTGGAAATTTCTATTTGTTTTTCCTTCAAAACATTTGAAGGAATTCTATTTCCAGTAATATCCCTAACTTATTATTGTGAGAAATAGCATTCTACAACAAATTCTATTTCACACATATACACATAATTCAAATATTCTGGATAAAATGTAGACAAACATTTTTTCTTCAACTTTTAAGTACAAGGGTACATGTGCAGGATATGCAGGTTTGTTTCGTAGGTAAACGTGTGCCATGGTGGTTTGCTGCACAGATCAACCCATCACCTAGGTATTAAGCTCCAAATGCATTAGCTATTCTTCCTGATCCTCTCCCTCTCCCCATCCCCCCAACAGGCTCCAGTGTGTGTTGTTTCCCTCCATGTGTACATGTGTTCTCATCGTTCAGCTCCTATTTATAAATGAGAACATGCGATGTTTGGTTTTCTGTTCCCGTGTTAGTTTGCTGAGGATAATAGCTTCCAGCTCCATCCATGTCCCTGCAAAGGGCATGATCTTGTTTCTTTTTATGGGGGCATAGTATTCCATGGTATATATGTACCACATTTTCTTTATCCAGTTGATGGGGATTTGGGTTGATTCCATGTCTTTGCTATTGTGAATAGTGCTGCAATGAACATACACATGCATGTATCTTTATATTAGAATGATTTATATTTCTTTGGATATATACCCAGTAATGGGATTGCTCAGTCAAATGGTATGTCTGCTTCTAGGTCTCAGAGAAATCACCACACTGGCTTCCACAGTGGTTGAACTAACTTACACTCCCACCAACAGTGTAAAAGTGTTCCTTTTTCTCCACAACCTCACCAGCAACTGTTTCTTGACTTTTTAATAATCACCATTCTGACTGGCATGAGTTGGTATCTTGTTGTGGTTTTGATTTGCATTTCTGTAATGATAAGTGATCTTGAGCTTTTTTTCACATGTTTTTGGCCTCATGAATGTTTTATTTTGAGAAGGGTCTGTTCATGTCCTTTGTCCACTTTTTAATGGAGTTGTTTGTTTTTTTTTTCTTGTAAGTATGTTTAAGTTCCTTGTAGATCCTGGATATTAGACCTTTGTCAGATGGATGGATTGCACAAATTTTCTCCCATTCTGTAGGTTGTCTGTTCACTCTGATGATAGTTTCTTTTGCTGTGTAGAAGCTGTTCAGTTTAATTTGATCCCATTTGTCAATTTTTGCTTTTGTTGCAATTGTTTTTGACATTTGCATCATGAAATCTTTGCCTATGAGTATGTCCTGCATGCTATTGCCTAAATTTTCTTATAGGGTTTTTTTCTAACAGTTTTCAGTTTTACAATTAAGTCTTCAATCCATCCTGAGTTAATTTTTGTATAAAGTGTAAGGAAGGGGTCCAGTTTCAATTTTCTGCATGTGGCTAGCCAGTTCTCCCAGGACCATTTATTAAATATTCTGTTAAATATTTATTAAATATTATATTCTGTTCCATTAGTCTATGTGTCTATTTTTGTACCAGTACCACAGTGGACAAACATTTTTTAATAGACTTTATTTTTAAAGCACTTTTCGGTTCACAAGTAAACATGTTTTTTCATTAAATCATACAGGAGCTCTGATGAAAAAAAGAAAACCCTCAGGTTGTCAAAAGTTAAGAATACACACACACACAACAAGCAAAGGCTGAAGTTATGAGTTTTCTGAGGGTACCTGTCAATTTTGGCAAATTGGGATTGGGTTTTAATGTTCGTATAAAGGATATAATAGAAGCCTTGGATCTAAACGAAATATGTAATTAGATTCAGTATATCCCAATTCTCCACAAAACACACACAAAAAGCCAGGGTCCTTGAAATACTAAACCATGAGTAAAAGAGTAAACTAAAAAAACATTCTTCTATATGCAAAATGAGCCACTGAAGAAAATGAGTGTTTCTGCCACAACCTGTGATCTGGATGACAGAAAAAAAAACTTCCTGAATATTCAAAAATCTCAGAATAACAAAATTTAAGGCACTCTTGGAAAAGCAAAGGCAAATTCTACCTAGAGGAAGAAATTTCAGTGTTTATCTCACAAGATTCCCATGTTAAGCCCCACCAAACATGAGTTCACACTGCTAAATTACAATACAAATAGGAAAATAAATTTTGTGGAGTTGAGATTAAACAGTTAAAGAAAAAGTTAGTAAACTGTAAGATCAAGCTTGGAAAAAATAATGTGGTATGCTTTAGAAGGGGTTAAAGAAATAGAAAAGATGAAAGTGAAGAGATAGGAAAAACTATGCGTTATCTAATCAGAATTCCACATGGAGAGAAGAGCAGGAACATAGACAACATAACATTTCATAAGATAATGGCTGATGATTTCTCAAAATTGACAAAAATCATGAATCCTTAGATTCAAGAAGCACAATAAATCCTAAGCAATATAAATAAAAGGCAATGAATCTACATCTATTTATATAATGGTAAAACTGAGGAAGAGTTAAAGAGTTGGGGAGGCATAAATGTATATACACAGATCAATTGAGAGAGAGAAAGACTATATGAACATGTTGAATAGTAGAAGAGCAGTGTGGCAATAGGTGTCTGGCTACAAAACTATTTCTCCAAACATCTATTTTTATAACTTTGAAAACTTTAATTAGCTTATCCCATTTCTGAAACATATTAGATGTTTCATAAGTGGAGTAAGCTTAAACATAATTAAAGGTTAGTTAGATGTCTTCTTTCATATTAGATGTTTTCCATGAGAGCTCATTAAATTAATTTATTTCTTATGCCTTGTCCTCTTTGAAAAATAAAAACTTGAAAAACATACAATTGCACAACTTTTTTGATAAACAAGATTTTTCTCATTCCAAAGCCGTATGAACTAATTGGCAACACAACATTGTCTGATATTACTCCATCCTGTTCCAGGCACCTTAATCAAACCAGCCATTGGCTCTGTAGTTCAAGCTGTTTTTAAAATTATTATTATTTTTGACATCTGAAAGGAAATAAAACGCTTTTTGTGACAAGTCCAGAAACTTAAGTACATTTGAGCATTCTGAACTGCCCTGCTGTTAAATCTTACCTAATACACTGCCTTACATTTCCACACCTGACCTCCTGGTTTTTTTATCTCTCTGTGTGCTAAGGGCACAATGCCCATCAAACGCTCTGGACTTGTTGTAGGAAGTAAGCTCCAAGGTAACTCCTGGGTGGTAGATGAGGACGCCTCCAAGGAATGGATCAACATTTAAGTTGTTGTAAGGAGACACAAAACAAAGCATCCATCCATCCATCTCCAAAAACGTTATGCCTCTTGACTGTGCTTCCTATGGTGATGTCTTTTTGCTATTAAATGGCTGCACAGCCAGGGAAAGCATGACAGGTTTTATCAGCCTTGACAGCTGTCTAGAAGAAACAGCAGGCAACCTAAAGCTTCAACGGCTGTGTGCAGCTATCTCTTCACGTCCTGCCAGAGCTCGCAAAGCTGAGTCTGATCAGCACTCAAATGGAAGCCCTCCCTGCTGAATTTCTACAGGCTTCTTCAAGGCAGAGTTCTTTTTGTGCAAGATTTAAGGTTATGGTGAGGGTGTATTAATTGGGTTTGGGTGATGACATTTAGAGCAGTTAAAAGAGTCAACCCAACTTCATGTATTTGTCCCTGGTATGTCTATGTGCCTGGTACTGGATTAGGCTCTCCATGCAAAGGGAAATTGAACAGCAATCATGCCTGTAAGCAGCTTAGAGTCTAGGGTGCTTCAACTCTGAACAACCATAAGCTCCCTTTTACAGGACAGATGCATGTTCAAGTCTTTTCTGCTGTCTCCTACCTTACTAATCTTCCTTGACCCTTCCTTCAACTCTATCCACTAGTTTTTGCCTTTCAAATTTATTGAAAAGGGGAGTACAATGGCTGTCCCCATACCCTCACCACTTTTTGACCTTTCAAACTGCAGAATTTCCTTTGGCCTCTGTCATGCTATGAAAGTGTTTTGCCTATGAGAGCTGTTAACTTCCAGCCAAGGGCACCATTTGCCTGCCTATGTTATGTATCTATTTTAACCCTGAAATATCTACTTCCATGACCCCTGAGCTAGTTCTGTCTTTAGATTCTGCCAGGCAGCTTTGTGTAATAGGAATGGCAGAAGCTGCGGAGTCAGAGTTTTAAGAGCCCTGAAGGTTATTCTTGGTACTGACACTAATGACCTGTGGTGTGACTTAACTTCGCTAAGCCTGAATTTTCACAAAGTATGAAAACATTTTTGATACCGCCTTTGGAGAATCACTGTGAATGCACTGAGAATGCATTTAAAATGACTAATTGCATAGTGACATTGTTTATAGGTTTGCATGTGTTTTATTTATTATTTATCCTCTGTCTCTCTGTCTCTCTTTCACTCTCTGTTTCTCTCTCTGTCTTCACTTTTTATTGTCCTGCTCTTTTGCTTATTCCTGAGTATCTTGAAAAATAAGTGTGTCATCCAGGACAAGTATGTGCACTTCAGAACCAGAAACAACTGGGTTCCAATAAAGCACTACTTTTGGAAGATTATTTTAACATCCTTTTTGAAATAATTGAAGACTCCCAAGAAGTTGCAAAAAGAATACAAAGACGTCCCATCTACTCTTTATCCAACTTTCTCCGAAGACGATATCTTAAAAAACCATAATAAAATACTCAAAACCAGGAAATTAACATCAACACAACTACACACCTCATTGGTATTCCACCAGTTTTTACATGCATTCCAAACACTGCCATTAACTGCTTTGGTACCTATAAACAATATATTTAACCTGTCTGAGCCTCAGTCTTCAAAATAGAAATCATTTATCAGCACCCAACTCATATTGTATCCCTGAAGATTATAGGAGGCTCCAAACATAAATTCATGTATACTTAACCTATTGTTGGTTGTAGCCTATAGCTATTGACTTACCAGTAGTGTTCTGTGGTCAGGAAGAGCATATGAGCTCTCTGCTGCCTAATTGGTAAACTCTAAGACCCTCAGTATCTTCATTGGAGAAATGGGGATAATAATAGCACTTGTACAATTATAGTTTTTGCTAGATGGTTAGATAATATTTCAAAAGTATTTAAACGGTGCCCGATATCTAGTAAGCACTGAATGTGTTAAATCTTATTATTGTTATAGTGCCTGCCACTTAATAAGAGGGTAATAAATGTCAGCTTATATTTGCATTTTATTCTCCTTCTTGTTCTCTCTTTGTTTATTGAGTTCTTCCCTCAGCTGTCTTCTTTATTGAATACAGAGAATACCTATAAATTCTCACCCCCTTTCAGGATTTCACTGATTCTCAGGTCAATAGCTCTATCTTACATCCTGTCTTCTGTTTCCAGACCTGCACTAAAGCTGCAAACTGACATCTCTAAGTGAAACTCATTTTCTTTGTCTCCAAAATACTGTGGCCTTGGTAAGTGTTCAGTATGAGCTAATGTGCAGACAGGGAAAGGAAGTCTCCCTGCAGGCCTGGGACAATGATCCCTCTACCCCAAATTTTCCACCTTTCCCTGACCTCCCCCACCACCCACCCTCCCCACCACCTGTAGCTCCCCACCATCACAGTTATGGAGCAAGAAGCCATGTTGATCAAAAGAAAAGGTGAGAGAGAACTAATAAACCCAGAAAGAAGGGTTGGTAGGATGCAAGAGCAGGAGCTTGGGCAGCAGAACATGACAACTCAGTGTGTGCCGTGTGGGTATTGATGATTTCGGGTCAACAAGAAGTTCTTTAGTCTGTCCTTGAAGGGGCATTTATTTGTTTCCTAGGACTGTCATAACAAACACAAACTGAGTGGTCTGAACAACAAACATGTATTGTCTCACATTTCTGAAGGCTGGAAGTGTCAGATCAAGATGTCTCCCGAGAGCTGTGAGAAAGAATCTGTGTCATGCCTCTCCTCTAGCTTCTGGTGGTTGCTGGCAGTCATTGGTGGTCCTTGCCTTGTAGAAACATTACCCCAAGTTCTGCCTTTATCATCACATGATGTTCTCTCTGTGTGCTTTTCTATCTGTAGTTTTCCCCTTTTTACAAGCACACCAGTCATATTGAATGAATGAAGGCCCACCCTAATGACATTTTAATTTGACTACCCCATAAAGACTCTATCTCCAAATATAGTCACCTTCTGGAGGGCTGGGAGCTAAGACTTCAACACAGGAATTGGTGGTGGGAGGAGGGGGTGCAATTCAACCCAAAACAGAATGAGCCAGCAAGTGGGAATGAAAGTGTTTCTTCTACTTGCTTCTCTTGGTTTCCAAATAGAAGAGCTCTTTCTTCTCTTCGTTTCTGTGATGATTAATACTGAGTGTCAAATTGATTAGATTGACAGATGCAAAGTATTGATCCTGGGTGTGTCTGTGAGAGTGTTGCCAAAGGAGATTAACATTTGAGTCAGTGGGCCTGGAAAGGCAGATCCAACCTTAATCTGGGTAGGCACCATCTAATCAGCTGCCAGTGCAGCCAGGATATAAAACAGGCAGAAAAACATGAAAAGGTTAGACTGGCTTAGCCTCCCAGCCTACATCTTTCTCCCGTGCTGGTTGCTTCCTGCCCTCAAACATCAGACTCCAAGTTCTTCAGCTTTGAGACTTGGACTGGCTTCCTTGCTCCTCAGCTTGCAGATGGCCTGTTGTGGCACCTTGTGATTGTGTGAGTTAATACTACTTAATAAACTGCTTAATAAACTACTTTTTATGTATATATATTTATACATATATAACTGCTATTATATGTGTGTGTGTGTGTGTGTGTGTGTGTGTGTGTATATATTATTAGCTCTGTCACTCTAGAGAGCCCTGACTAAAACAGTTTCCAAAGACAGTACTTTCTTGGTACTCTTAAGAGTAAAATATTATTTCCCAGAGGCAGTGTGAGTAAGTGTTCATGTTACAAATACTAGAATTTCTTTCTGGGAGATTCTGAACCTCTTTATAAGTATTTTTGTATGAGAAAAAGAGAACATTAAACTTTTTGTTAATGAAGGTATAGAGGGAATTAATTGAAATAGAGATGGGGAGGAGAATTGAAGGGGTGGGTCAGGATTCAGATGTCTGGGCCCCAGAGTGAGCCTACTGTCAACTTGTAACCACAAATGTCCCAGAGAAGTGAATAAAAAAAGGGGCTGCTTTTGTGGGACACTCTTTGTGTCACCAGGAAGTGTGATAAACGAAATCATCTTGAGCAAGTACTAGGGATGACTCCCCTGAGAAGGCTGCACATTTAAGTGGAAGAAACCATTATCCTGCCTATGTCTTGTGTCCATACCTATATATATACATACTTGACCCTACTCTTGATACCGCTTCTGAATCTCTCCAGCATAATCCTGTCCCAAAGAAGCCTCCAGATTCCTTGAGAATCAAGCTAGACATTTCCCCATTTGCCACTTTGAGTTTTTCTCAAATACCCAAAGAGAAGACACTCATGTGATAACAGCATTAAATAGTCTGCCTGTGACAAGCAATTTGGATTTTATCAGAGTTAATGCAAGGGACATGAAAGTTAAGTGGAACACTGAGGAGGGGAGGGGCTTAAGGGATGTAGGTAACTGTCTTAGTCTGTTTGGGCTGCAATAAAAAAAGTACAATAGACTGGGCAGCTTAAGCAACAAACATCAATTTCTCAGTTCTAGGGGTGGGGAAATCCAAGATCAAGGTGTCAGCAGATTGATGTCTGGTGAGGGCTTTCATCATAGTTTGCAAATGGTCATCTCTTTCTTTGCCTCCTCCCATGGCAGACAGCAGAGAGAGAGAGAGAGCAAGCAAGCTCTTTCCTGTCTCTTATAAAGGCACTAATCTCATCAACAGGCCTCCACCCTCATGGCACAATTGTTTCCCAAAGGACTGATTTCCAAATACCATCACATTGGGGATTAGGTTTCAACATATGAATTTTGGGGCTATGCAAACATTCAGTTAATAGCAGTGAGAAAATAAGATCCTTCCTATTTTTTTTTTTTTTTTTTTGAGATGGAAGTCTCGCTCTGTCACCCAGGCTAGAGTGCAGTGGTATGATCTCAGCTCACTGCAACCTCCGCCTCCTGGGTTCAAGCAATTCTCCTGCCTCAGCCTCCTGAGTAGCTGGGATTGCAGGCAGGTGCCACCACGACTGGCTAATTTTTGTATTTTTAGTAGAGACAGGGTTACACTATGTTATTCAGGCTGGTCTCGAACTCCTGACCTCGTGACCCGCCCACCTCGGCCTCCCAAAGTGCTGGGATTACAGGTAAAAGCCACTGCACCCGGCCGATCCTTCCTATTTTTAAGAGTTGAGAATTTGGTTCCATATTAGAAGAATGCTTTGGAACATTTGGACCTGAGCTAAATGCAAATTCAGAGAAGAATAGCATGATGCAGGGAAGACTTGGTACACTCATGCTTACTAAGAGAGTCTTCTAATGAAGGAGGTGTTACCCTCTCCAAATGGAATCATAAGTATTCTTAACCCACAGAGCAGTTTCTGAACTATACTCACACAGCAAACTAATTCTGTGGGATGCTAGTAAGTATTGCATGAAAACAGAATTTGATGGTCAGGAAAATGAGTTGATGGGTTAAACAGATCTTTCTAATGCAAGATATCTCATAACATTTAGATACTGTGGGATTAAATTCATATACCACAATTCAAATGTGCAAAAATAGAACTTTGAGTGCTTGTTATAGCTTAATCTTGTATTATTCCTGTAGCAGGTTTTAGTTAGGGGTTAAAGTGATGTTCAGAAAATGAAATTAAATGATGCAGAATCCTGTCTGAGAGGCATGTCTTGAAAATGTAGTATGCCTGAGTTCCCAGGTGAATGAGGAAATGGATTTGGTAAATATCAACCCAATCACTGGCATAGTCTGCCCTTTTAGGCACCATATATCTTTACCCTTCTCACATGCATAGAATGCACACCTTTTTCCCAAATGAGATAAATCAAATTCCTATCCAGTCACTACCTTCTACTCAAAGTCCAAAACCTCTGAGTAACCACACACTGCTTCATCAAGCTCAGATGTGACTCCTCCTGACACAGTATACAAGAAGGCAAATGATCTGTACCTTCCCACTCTATGATGGCAAATGGTAGAAAAAAGACAGGGTAACTATGATTGATACGCGCATCTGAAAAACAGAATTATGGGAGACACATAGTGGTCATTAGCCCACAGCAAGATGAACCTGTTCCAGGCCGGCATCATGAGATGCCTGTGCCCTAATGGTGGAGGAAGGTCCTGATTAGATCCTGATCCTGCTCTCTGGAAATAACTCTCTTGTCTATTGTTCTTTGTGACCCATGATCTCACTCTCCAGAAAGTTTTTTTCCTCCATTCTTCTATATGCCCATACCTGAGGTGGTGGTTTATAAGTGTCTTTCCTTTTGGTGATCTGTAGCTTTCACAGTTGACTTCTTGATACTGTAAGTCTGGGAATGTAAAAGTTGTGTTAATGATGAATCAGTCAGTAGTTTCTGTAATTCTTTAACTCAGGTTCATGGAGCTTTTGGAAATAACCTTTAAATAACAGACTTTGTATCTATTTGTTTCTACTTGGTACCTTATGCCAGTGACTAAACCCACATTTTTCCTATACATTTTTCTGAAAGTTCCCGCCTTCCCTCCCTCATTTCCTTCCTCCCTCTCTCCCTCTCTCCCTCCCTTCTTCCTTCCTTCTTTCCCTCCTTCCTTCGTTTCTTCCCTCCCTTTCTTTCTTCCCTTTTTCCTTCCCTCCTTATTTCCTCTCTTTTTTCCCTCCTTCTTTCCTTTCTTTCTTTCTTTTATCTTTATGAACATCTTCTTTGGTATAATATAGGTAGCTGGAGACTACCTGAAATAATAGGTAAGAGGCCTATGCATTTAATTTTAGTTTTCCCAAGGAAAAAATATGAGAAGTTATTGAAGGCATTTGTCATTGTCTTTATATTCTACAGTTTAGGATCTAGAAGTGATTTGTATTTCCGATGTCGAGGCCCTAAACTTCTAGACTCATTCTATGCTCTTTAACTCTGCTTACCAGATGGTCAATTCTTTTTTGGATTAGCATTTCTAATAATACCTTGTTATAAGCAAAAATAAAATAAAAACAATATGACACAGACACCTTACAACCCCATGTCTAAGAACATAGACTCATAGATAAGTAATTTTTCTTCTAGATGTTAATTTCTTGTGTTTTGACACCACATACCATGGCTGTTCATCTTTTCAGGCTCCAAAACCAATGCCCTTGCTTTCTGTCACCTAACCACTAAGTCAGGGATACAATTTCAAGTTTTTAGTTATGGCAATATTCCACTACTTCTAGGTACTAATTTCTCTGTGAAGTACCCTAGGTACTATAATAGATACACCCCAAAATCTAAGTGGATTAATAAATATAAGTCAATGCATCTCGTAAATTCCAAAACAGGTGACTATGAACAATATGTCTCCTTCAGATAGTGATTCCAGGATTCTATTAGCTTCCACACAACATTCCAAGGAAAGAACACAGTCAATTAGGCATGGCATGCTTTTATGAACTAGGCCTAGAAGTTGAGTATTTATTCATGCTTTTATGAACTAGGCCTAGAAGTTGGCCTAGAAGTTGAGTATTTATTCATGCTTTTATGAACTAGCCTAGAAGTTGAGTATTATTCAGCTCAGGATTACTCAGCTTGGTATTAGTCAGCTATAACAAAATACCATAACCTGGATGTCTTAAATAACAGAAATTTATTTTCTCATGGTTTGGGTGGCTGGAAGTCCGAAATCAGAATGCCGGTGTGTTGAGGTCTGATGAGAGCTCTTTCCCTTGTTTGCAGATGGCCACCTTCTCACTCACTGTGTTCTCGCTTAGTGGAAAGAGACAGAGAGAGAGAGAGAGAGAGAGAGAGAAAATAAATGTCTTTCTTTTCTTATAAGGCCATAGTTCTATCAGATTAGGGCCCATCCTTATGATCTCATTTAATCTTAATTACCTTTTAAATATCCTGTCCTTAGATAGAATCACTTTGAGAGTTAGAGCTTCAATACATCAATTTGGGAGAGACATAATTCAGTCCATTGCAAGTGGCAAACATGAAGATTGTTTATGTTCAAGAAAAATAGTATCTCCATTATTAAGTCATGGATTTTATAACTTCCTTCAGCGAGCTCCTGTAAAAATGTATGTTATCACAGGTATGGTCAAATAAGAATATATTCCACAAGAACTAAAAAAAATAATGTATAGGAGTAACTGACATGTAATATTTAATTGATATATTTTTCAACGTACTTTTCTTACTTTTAGTTTCCCCAAAAGCAGATACTGAGGCAAGAATTTTGGAACAAAGATTTGGTGAAGAATTTAGGTTGGCATGTAAAATACCTCCTGAAATAAAAGAAACCAGCTATACAACATAAACAAACAGAGTTGTATTTACTTACAGCACCAAGAGAAAACATTACATAGACAACTTTGAAGTGGGGTATCATTAGGGAAATGAGTGTACAATATTTATGACTTTATGGGTTGAACTCGAAGGATTTTTGTGTGTGACATCAGGAGATAAGATTTTATATTGATCAATTTTTCAGAACAGTCTAGTGCAATCTAGCAAGGATCTGAGCAAAGAAGAATGTGTAATCAAGTCACAAGACCTTTTGTGATAATTGCATAACTCATAAGAGTGATTTTTAAATTCCCAGAATTGCATAACCAATGGGAGTGGTTGTTTTGGTTCTCCCACAGAAAGAAGGAAAACCGCACAAATGGACAGAAAGGAGATGAGGCTTTGTGCTCACAAAGGTGACTGCTGCTGTGGCTTTGCTGTGGCTTTTAGGGAATGTCAGATGTGACCTGCTTCAATGATGTGTATTCAGTAGGGTCGCACAGCCTGAGGACCTATTGAGAGCATTGTATTCAATGTAGCACGTAACATGGCTAGAGTTGTAATAACTCAGGTCTTTTCACTGAAAGGAGGTGCTTACACAGGACGCTCATACAGAACCTCTTTTGTCTGATGTGGGCCATCTCTCTGCCTCTGACATGCAGGGGCTGCATGGAGGGGATCAGACTCAAGAGGATCCTCCCTTTAGAGAGCTCCACCAGGTGTTCCAACATGGCCACAGGGAGGGAGCTGAATCCCCTGAAATCTGCCACCAGTTAACCATAGAATCGATGTCTTGCTCTTAGGAAGCTCTGAGATTTCTCCACGTCTGCCTAAGTATTAGATATACTAATCCATGCTAACCCAATTTGGCTTTGAGAGAAATAATTTTGTCATAATGTATCATTTTAAAATTTAAAAAGAAAAAAAATAAAGCTGACCATGTCACGTAGAGGAGTGGCTTGTTGATCTGACACTATATAAAGTTTTGGGAAGCAATCATAGAGCACCTTAAAACCAGTTTTTGAGCAGAATTTCTAGAAGCTGGTTTAGAACTGCACAGCTATGGATACAATTGATGGAAAACAGAAAAGGATACTACACATGCAGAAATGTTACCAGAAATCCTGAGAGCCTTTAGGGTACCCTAAGGAATTTGAATATTGCACTCCATTTACATGAACAGTGAAAGCTAATTTCACTGGAATTTTTTTTCTGCCTTACGTTTACTGAGTGTCCGAGGATGTGTGCTTTTAGCAGTGTCAATTTTATGATGCTCTAAGATTGAGCATACATCAGACATCTGCACAGGGTACTGGGTTTCAAGTTGTGTCATCTTGGTATAAGTGCAGTTTTCTGAATGTAAACCTATTTTCACTGCCATTTCTAAAACTCCAGTAGATTTCTGGATATTGTAAGGATATTGAATACATGTATACTTGTGTAAATTTCATAGTGTTTTACTTTGAGGTGAAAGTTTTGTTACAGTTTACAAAAGATATTTTCCTATTCCAACCTCAAGGCTATTTTGGGACCTATAAAGATATGTGACCCTTAGTAGTTTCAATTCTTGATATTCAGAAGGGTAATAATCCTTAAGTTAAATATCATACAATATTATACAACAGAAAGAACATGTTTTTCTCTTTTAACTTCTAACAATTTCCATATCTAATGTTTAAAAAGCATTTAAAAACAATTTGATAATGTAAAAATGTGAGGAAATTGTGGCTAAAGAGTTAAAAATTCACTTGCAAAATAAACACACTCTATTGTTAAGAAAAAAAAGTAGTTTAATGCATAGGTTATCCACCCAGAGGCAAAGAAACTTGTATCTGCTCCTATCTCTTATTGGTGAAGGACAGCTTCTAGGGTATTAGCTTCCTGGAAATTGACTGTCTTCTCTTCCTGCTCTTGCGGGCTAAGGAGACAAGAAGACATTCTGAGGTACAGAGATACAGAATCCACAGATATGTATGGTAACTCTCCCCATTTTATGTCCACATTAGACTGGGCACCCATAGCATTTGCTGTAGTATTAAAAGATGATTCTAAAAGAGTAAAAACAACTTAGTTTTTAATTATATACTTACATTTTATATTTCCTCTTCAGTGCCTAATTTGTAAAAATAAATTGTACCAATTCAGGGTGAGAAATTATTTTGTAGTGATCACAAAAATTGTGGAATGGAGGGATAATAACATCTCAGTTTTAGCTAATGATACCTTTTACTGTATGCTTTCTAAAGCGTTAAGTATGGCAAAATACACTTCCAGGCTGTATATTCTAATGCTTCATCTATCAAGAGGACTAAGTTTGAACAGATCCTAAACATTAGTTTACCATGCTTGTCAAGTATATGTCTAGAGGTTAGTCCACAGTAGAAACACTAACTTGCCATTCCACATGTGAGTGAATTTTATTTTGCTACATTGAAAAGAAATCTGGAAAATTATTTTTTAGAAACAAGAGGGAAAATGAGAAAAATATTTCAAACAGAAGCATCAAAAATGAGGCAGAATAATTTTACTAATCCTTTTTATTTTAATCTTGAAAAAGAACATTAAAATCTAAAGTAAAAAGCAGGACTAAAAAGTGCTAATAGTTGAAAAACATAGAAGTGCACTGGTTATAATTATTGGTATTGTTGATTGAATACAGTTTTGCTCTGGATTAATTACATGGAAATTTCGCATAGTTGCTCTGTGAGATAATGTCAGTGGAATACCATGGACAGAAAACCTTGAGTAATCACATTGCACAGACATTCCATTATAGATGTACTACATAAATATTTCCCAGGTTGCTCTGGACAGCTGAGATATAAAATTTGAAAATCAGTCTCAGATTATGCTTAAGAGGGAAAAGCAAATACTGAATCAAACGAAGTCTTGAAAGTTAGGGGAAGAAAGGCTGATTCTCAAATGACTAACACTCAGTTCAACAATGAGGATTTTGACATAAAGACATGGTTAAAAACAAAAAAGTATATTTTGCAAGCATTTTACAAATAGAATCTATGAAATAAAAGG
Organism: Pan troglodytes; assembly: GCF_028858775.2. Classification (NCBI taxonomy): domain Eukaryota; kingdom Metazoa; phylum Chordata; class Mammalia; order Primates; family Hominidae; genus Pan; species Pan troglodytes. The sequence goes on from NC_072413.2 coordinate 83,063,898, forward strand.
TCATATGTCAGAAAAGTGGGCTGATATTTTGTCAATGCAAAGACAAAAGTTAAAGAATAAGTCTTAGTAATAAATGGAATCACAAATAATAAATAGGCAAATCTGAAAAATTCTTAATTTCATATGATTCTAAAGATTGGTCTAAAGCTTGTGTGTAATCATAATTACCTTCATTGAGGGAATCCTCCATTGCAGAACTTCCATTAACACTAAAAAAACTTGACTATATCATTAAGATATGAAATATCCTGTGGAAGAGTCAACCAGAGGGAGAATTAGCACAAGAACATAAAAAGATCCCCCTCAAATATTTCCTTCTTCATACATAGGGATAAAAGTGGAGTCGAAATTTTAAAAGAAATAATAACATCACATAATTAAATCTTCCATATAACATGTTGCATGGTGCACTATTGAGGTTCTCTGAAAAGGTATATATTTTTTCAGAATTCTAATTATAAATGGGAATTTGAAGCAGTCATGCCAAATAGAGAAAAACAAGATAAGAAAACTAAATTAACTATGTTATTAATTATGTTATTTACCTGTAATTATAATTTTTCCACTAGTAGAAACATCACTGAAACAATTTCCTAAGTGTTTTTTCCCTAGTTTTCTACGTGCTATGTAGGAATATTGAGCAGTTTGTAGACCCACGTTTCAACCAATTTCAAGATTTTAAATTTCTGAATAGCTGGCATATATTTGCTTTAAGCCCTGTCACAATTTTGATTATTTTTAAACTTTTTGTTTTGGAATTTTAAAATCATATATAAAAGTGTAGTTTGGCATACTATAACTTCCCTTCATATATTTAGCTCTAACAGATATCAATATTTTTCCAGTCTTGTTTAATCTGACTCATTCTTCACTTTTAAAATTATCTGGGTATTTTGTTAAATATTTCACAAAACAGAAAAACTACATTGTGATAGTTAATTTTATGTCTCAATTTGACTGGGCCATGGGATGCTGATATCTGGCTAAACATTGTTTATGGGTGTGTCTATGATGGTGATTCAGAAAGAGATTGGCATTTGAATTGGTAGACTGAGTAAGGCACATTGGTCTTCCCAATGTGAGTTGTCATCATTCTATTTGTTGAGGGTCTGAATGGAAAAAAAGTCGGAGAGAGGTTGAATTTCCTCTCTGCCTGACTGCTTGAGCTGAGGCATTGATCTCTTGCTTCTACGTTCCTGGTTCTCAGGGCTTCTGACAAGAACTGTTATCTACATAGTGCCTTTTTGGCTCTCAGGCCTTGTAATTACACCACCAGTTTTCCTGGGTCTTCAGCTTGCAGATGGCAGATGGTGGGATTTCTTGGTCTCCATAATCACATGAGCCAATAACTTATAATAAATCATATATATAGACATATGTGTGTGCATATATACATACATGCATATATATATACACATACATGCATATATATATATATATATTTATCCTATTGGTTGTGTTGGAAAATCCTAACTAATGCACACATGATATAAATTTTTAGCTTTATGAATAATTTAAATAGAAGAAATCTTCTTTCTACCATTACATGTCAGGAGATAGAACCTCGGCAGCCATCCTGCATGCTTTCCTCATGACGCCTTGCAAACAAAAAATTCTTTTCTCCTAATAGAAGTCACTTTTCTGACTTTTATAGCAATCATTTTTTTGCTTCTTTTCACAGTTTTGTCACCAATTATGAATCTTCATGTTTTGGTTTTGCCTATTCTTTAAATATATAATTTAAATCTCTTTTACTACATATGGTATTCTTTTACCTTGCAATTTATTTGTTGAAAAGAAATCATATTGTTTATCCTATAGAGTTTTCATGATTTGGATTTTGCTTATTGTGTTCCCAAAATGAACTATAGCACAGTCCCAGAAAAGACCTAGAAATAATGATCAAGCCAGTAGCAATAGATAACCTTACCAGCAATCAAGTGATTATCTTGGAAAATCATTTTAAACTAAAACAAGCCAGGATTTTATAGAATAATGAGTAACGTTAGATCTGTGTCATGAAATATGCAAGATGATCTTGGGTCATCTTTCATTACAAGATTACAAGGAAGCTATCAGATACTATTAAAGTCATGTCAAAATGACTTTGGAGTCATCTTAAAGGAGCTCCCTCTGGTCCAAGATGGAATTAAATGAGTATCAGTAGAGATAATAATTTTAATATATTTGAATTCATCAATTCTGTTTAAATTCCATTTATTCATAATAATACCCACCCCTGCCTGACAAAATCTAGTGGATCCCTTTGGATGGTACTATGGAACCCACTCTTTATGTTGGAAGTGATAAGTGAAGGAAAAGAAGCTAACATTTTTCATATCTTTTCTATACAAATTACACAATTCATGAGCAATTCGTGAATATGAAGAAGTTTCTGTCAGTTATAAATAGAAACTTCCTCACATGTACTAATTAGTTCTAAATTTACTAATTGGTCACAAATGGGAAGAAGAAATAATACCATTTGCAATCCCTTGTTTTGAGTATCAGTGGGTCTAACATTCCACAGGAGAGACAACCAGACATTACGTGCCACTTGATGAAAGACACAACGCCATCTATGAAACAGTCTTGCCAAAAAAATCAAACCTCAGTATGATCATGCCTCGAGACTCCTCAGCCAATTTACAGGAAATCCCAAAGGCAGAGGAATATTCCTAATGCAAAATGTCTCCTTTTTTGCTAAGAACCATCATTTTCTTTCATTTCTTACTCATCATTTCTTTAACAAGCACGAACATTGGCTTTCTTTTAAAAGACATTTTCAGAAAAATAAGGCTTTGTTTTCTTACTTTGTACAAGGTATTACATAAAGTAAAATAGGGACTAGCAATACCTCCTTGAGGTGTGGTTGCAATGTAGTCGGCCAGGCTCATTCATTAGCTGTATTACTCACCAGCCTTTCAAAATACTTGGTTTAAATGTGTGCCATAGTTCAGTTATAAATTGCTACAGGTCATGGACCTCTGAAATCATACTTTATTAGCAGAAACTACAAATAATTCAACAAATTTAATTGGTCTTAGTTAATATGTGCTATAGTTATAAGGCCAAAGAAGCATAGTATCATGTGTGTTAATGGGTCTTGTCCTCCATCCTATAAGCAAAATCTGAGTGAATTCATCACTTGGAGTAGGTCATTGTTAATTAATCTCATGGACACGGGAAAAAAAAGAAATATATTTTTAAAAATAGCCTATGTGGAGGTACATATTATTGCAGTGAATCAAAATTTAGAATTAACCAGGTTTTCCCTTAACACTTTCTTATTGCCTGCTCTATTTATACTCATGTGAACTTCATCTTTGGAATTTCTTTTAAGAAGACCAAAAAAAAAAAAAAAAACATAATATTTTTAGGTCTACATTCCAAAATACTCAAAGCAGAGATATTATTCATAAGGAAAAACTTGTGATTTTCAAGAGACAGTATTTGACATTCAAAATTCTAAGTTTTAAAGGGATGAAGGCATAAAAGTTTAAACCATAAGTAGCAGATTGGAAATATTAAAAGAATCATCTTTTTTCCTCCTTGTCTCTTCCTATCCTCAATTTAACAAACTGATGAATGAAATTTCATTCTGAACAAAGTCAATACTTGCATAATATTCTATCCAAAGAAATTGCGTATACATCTTAATATACAAACACTGAGCTATTCCTGTAAATGTCAAAGGCAACTCTACTTCACTTTCTGGAATAACCATGATCCTACAATTCTACATATAAAGCAACTCTTTTTATTTTAAAAAATGAATTTGGTAAACAGCCATTTAAACATATTAAAGCAAGTATTTTTAACATTACAATAATAATAAATGAAAAATATAGCTCATATATTTAAAAATTTAAATATTAATTAGCTTAAATGTAAGAGCTGAAGGACTAAAGACAGTTTTTTTTTTTTAAATGGGCTAAAAGAACTTTTGTTAGTGATGATCGAAGGCAATCTGTTTTCATTCAAGAAACATAAAACTGACAGAGGCAAATACACACATTCACACACATACATACACACCCATTCAGCCATATCTCACACACACAAACCCACACACACACACACACACAATTGGGGTATCTCGAAGAAAATGTAAATACCTTCGTTTCAGAAAAGATGGAAATCAGGGAAGCTCTGAGTACATTCTCAGCAAAAATTTGTGAAACTTCTCTTTAGGATCTTGCCCCACCTTGCAATTCCTTCTGTCTCTGTGTGCAAATTCTCATAAGCCAGAGACGATCTGATCCACAACTGACCAACCCATTGATTCTTCTTTCTTAGTCAAAGTTTATCTCTGCTCCAATCAGTGTTGGCTAAAGGAGCAGAATCTCATAATATTAACAGGGTGTCAAGTGCTCAACCCACATAATATATTTTACCACCACACTCAGAATTCCTTTTGGTGATGCAGATAGTTTTCAGAGAAAAAGAGTTATGATTTGGTAAAACCAGTTCTGAAAGTTCTCATTAGTAAAACCTTATTATATGTTTATCTTTATTTTGTCATTATATTTTTATTTTACCTTATTAACACATTTAAATGTCAGTAATTACATCAAACTATAGTTAATTTTTCACCTATATTTTTATTCTTTTACATAATGAGGAACTTCATTAGAATTAGCTTTCACTTATTTTTGTATTTTCACAACTTAGAGACTGCCACATAATTGTTAGTCATGGTAAATATATCTTTAATGAGTGAGTAATTTTTATAAAATGAAGAAAAATAGATATTAAAAAAATTAATTTTCAAGGTCTACTGTAATATAGTATACAGTACTTATATCATTCCACATACTCTTATTACAATTTAACTAACCTCCTCTGGAATATTTCAGCTAGTGTTTGTAACTGCTCCAACCAATGAAAAAAGGAATAAATGAAGCTATGTAATTTCATCCAATTCTAAGTAATTTAAAAAGTAGAACTTCAAGATTCTCTCTCCTTCTTGTGATGCTTTCCTTACACAACAGTTACTTGTTGTAAGAAAGCCCAGGGCATACAGACAGAATATGTGTGGATAATCCAGATAGCGCCAACTTAAGTCTCAGCTAACAGCCAAACATGTAAATTAAGTAAGGCTTCATATGAGCCCAGCCCTTGGCCTTTCAATCCTCGAGCTGAAACCCCAGACAATGTTGAATATAGAAACGCATCCCTACAAAGTTCTGGCTGAGTTCCTGACACACACAAACCATGAGAGATAATAAATTATTATCATTGTTTTAAGTCACTAAGGTTAGGATAAATGTTAAACAGTAATAAATGAATGCATCTATATTTAAGGGAAGACATAGATATTAATATTAGGTGAATCTGTGGATCTCCACAATGTAGCACAGTGCCTAGTAGAAAAAGAGCTAGAAATATATGGAGTTAAATAATGAATAATAAAACAAATAAATTTGCATAAGTCCATTACATATCAATAATTTTCTTGCATGTGAAGCAATATACCTAATTATTACATAGCTCTATTCATCTTTAAGTCCTTGTTTTTGTTGTGATTATTATTTAATTCAATAATTCTGCATTTCTTATACCCATTCACTTTTTTCTCCCCACTGATGCTATATATAAAACACATTCTAATTTATTTTATATTACAGCACTTGAATTAGTAAAGACTGTCATTCGTATCGCTTCTAAACCCCCTCATTTTCTATGGCAAATATACCGATTTTTTCAATTTTCTTTATATTACATAGGCTTTTGTCTTTCATCTATTCCTGTCATATCTTGTCAGATGATAGTGCTTGAATTTTTAAAATATACAATTAAGTTGAGATATCAAATTGAACTGAATATTTACAGCATACATTGACTAACAGAAAGAATATGGGGATTATTAGCCACGTTGTCATATGAGCTGCATTACATCAGTTTACTCTAGTTCCATGTTAAACATTAGTATAAATGATGTCAAAGGTTCAAGTTGAGCTTGCCATCAAATAACAACTTCACACCTTCTTCAGGCTCTTCTGTACTTTGTGAGCTATTGTGAAGGATTCCGGCAGGGCTTTTTATTATATGTGATTCTGATTTATAGCCTGCAATATCTTCTTTAAATTATTGTAAGTATCTTCACACAATGTTACCTTTCACTTTGATGTTCAGGACATCAATACAGTTTTATGAACTTCATCAAAGTAAACGACAAAATTGTAAGTAGGGCTCGGACTCGGTGATGAAAGAGACTTATGATATAATTAACTTTCCCTTCCAATTGATATTGACTAGTTACACTATTTGGCATGTCTAGGCAAACCTATACATTTCTCTAGTTGTTTTTCTGCAGACCTGTCTTCTTTTACACATCCATGGGAGTATTTTGTAAAAATTAGTAAATGACTTTATAAAAGGAGGTACCTTATAACTACAGAATTCCTTTGCTGTACTGTTCCAACACATTTTTTAAAAATGAATTTATTTTGGACTGTTTTACTCCCAGTAAATTCCTGCTGGTCCTTAATGTCCATAGCTGTCTTCACTATGTGTTTACAATTAGTCTTTTAAGAATATACATATATATCTTTTATATATCTCTCAAGAGATCAGTATGAGGGTCTCTGGCACATATTTTTACATCTACCTAGTTTCTGTATCACAAATACCACTAATATATTTGCATCTTTTTAGCTTACTAATGCCCCTCTAGTTTTCCATGATGTCTAAAGAATCAGTAAGGATACAAAGTTATATCTGCAAATTTTCCCCACACTATAGATTATCGTTTGAATGTACTCAGTGAGTTGAATTCATTCAGAGCATTTAGATGGCTTTAATAATTTCCCCACACACGTTTTTGTTTTAATATATTCTTTCTAATAGTTACTTTAGCATAATAGTATGCACTCCAAATATACTTAGTGAATGAATGCATAAATTCGTTACATTAACTGATTTAAATTTCCTTTTAAAAAATCCCTCAAAAATGGATGTGAAATTTGTGGTTAAAATGATGGGGAAATTCTGAAGTATTCATGGAAACTTCCATGCCACCATTTGAAACATTTCTATCACTTATTCACATGTTTAAGAATTTTTCTCTATTTTTGTAATCTCTTATAGCTACTGATATTAAGTGATGAAGATAATTTTAGCACAAGAAAAAAATAATAAATCTTTTTAAACTAAGTTCTACTTGACTAGCAAGCTCAATTTAATTTAAAATCTCTAAATGAAATGTCCTAATAAAATTAAGGACTCAGTAAGAAGAAGTTACTCAGTGGATCAAATAGATTATTTATTTATAAGGTTTAATTTTTCAATTTTTTACATATTTGTCATGGAGCACACTACAATACTTTTGCTTTATTTTTACACTATAGGTGAACATGAGAGGGAGAAAAAAAAGATGGTATCCATTTATTATAACAGGCTTTCCATCACCCCCAGGGGAAGGCCATGCATTTATTGCCTCCATTTCTTTACTCTGTCAGACCCAATCACAATGAGGGATTTCAAACAGTTCAAGAACCTTCTGTGCCACAAGCCAAGGCCTTGGGGGTGTTTAATAGAAATAAATAGAATAATCAATGAGTAAATGTACACAAAAGAGTGACAAAATATGAAGGCTGAAGTATTTATGGGCAACTTTTTCTTTGTAATCAAGTATTAAATACTGATCTGTAATCACAAACAGCCAATTCTTCATACAATTCACCATGGATCCTGAATGCAAACAGTGACATCTTCACAGTGGTTATTCCTTTGATTTAAATGGAGTTCAATATAAATAATTGCAGGCAGCATCATGTTGGACTAAACATCAAATAATATTTCCTAAACTTGTGCTGCTTATGCAGGCGAAGGGACATTCAAGTGGTGGCCTCTGCAGCAATCTAACCCCACATACAGGGGTCGCTGGCTTGTACTGTTTGAGGACCAGGATACAAGCCCACAGAATAGCTAAATTCTATGTGCTCTCAACATTTATGTTAAATCACCTACTTAAAATAGAATATTTAGTATTACAGTAAAATAGACATTATGGCAAAACAGGAATAAGAAAAGAAACTTAAGAAGGAAGAGAAGGGAGAAGAAAAGAGAAGAGAGGAGAAAGATGGAGGACAAGAGAATGGAAAGGGAGTGAAAAGGAGAATGAAAAAGGAAAATAGAGGGGAAGGGAAAGAAAGGAAAGAGAAAGGAAGAGAATGGAAGGGAAAAATGTTTATTAAACATACTTTGAATATTTCTTGGTGCTTTTCCTATGGAATGGAAATACCACTTAAAATTTTCATACTAAATATGGACTCATATGAGTTCTGTATTTCCACCAAGAACTCTATGTCCCACCTCCCAATATGAACTTAAATTACAGCAGGTGAGATCTTGACGATTCTAATGGAAGATATTAAAACCCATAACTGAGTGTGGATTTTTATGTTTATTGATGGTTTAAGAAGATTGCCATTCTGCAACATTTGATATGTAGTCTTGCCCAAATAGAGGTGGACAGATGAGATGAACTCATGCATATTTTTGTCCAGTCTATAAATAGATATAGTGTGATTGATGTTTGAGATGTATATATCTCTCTATATATATGTATATATATACATGTATATATCCTATCTCAGATATATATATGTTGATCCTGATATATATATACACATATATATGTATATGTGTGTGTGTGGGGGTGTGTGTGTGTGTGTGTGTGTATATATATATATGTATGTTGGTCCTCAAACAACACAAAGTTTCGGGGCATTGATTCCCCGAGCAGCCAAAAATTTGCATATAACTTTTGACTCTCCCTAAACTTAACTACAAATAACCAGCTATTGACCTGAAGCCTTACTGGTAACATAAACAGTCCATTAACACATATTTTGGGTGCTATATGTATTATATACTGTATTCTTACAATAAAATAAGCTAGAGAAAGGAAAATTTTGTTAAGAAAATGATAAGAAAGAGAAAATATATTTACTGTTCATTAAGTGGAGTGGATCACCATAAAGGTCTTCATCCTCGTCGTCTTTACATTGAAGGAGGCTAAGGAGGAGGAAGAGGGAAGTTGGTCTTGCTGTCTCAAGAGTAGCAGAGGTGGAAGAATATTAATGCAGAAGTGGACCCACACTGTTGAAACCTGTGTTGTTCAAAGGTCAACTGTATATATTATTTCCTTTCTCTTTGTCTAGTGTTAAGAATATGTCCAGCTGCTTGTAAGAAAACATCCAAATAATAAACAAGACTTTTTTATTTAAAAAATGTTTGAAATAACCACTCTCATAAAAATATTAAGGCATGCCTAATAGAGGCCTAAACTCTGTGTCTTTTTCTACTAAATTATCTTTAGTGCTTACATATTCAACATTACCTTAAGATCCAAGATAGCTGCTGGACCTCCAGCAATCCAGGAAAGTGTACATTCCAAGAAGGAAGAAGGAGAAAGTGGAGACAAAATAGAAAATAAAGTTCCTACCACTTAATTTCTTTTCAATTAGACATAAAAATTACTTGAAATGAAATGCATAGATTTCAAGTGTACAATTTTATGAATTTTGAAACATGCATACACGTGTGAAACCATGATCTCCAATAAAAAAAAGACTATTTTTTCACTCCAGAAAGTTCCCTCATGATCTCTATCAATCCTTACATGAGATAGACCACACTCTTCTTCTTAGGCTATAATTTATTTCATCTGTTTTTTGAACTTCATATAAATTAAATCATACAATATTGAATGTGTTCGATATTTGTTTATGTGGTCTCATTTATTATCAATACATTGCTTTTAAGTCACTGAGTAGTTTTACATTATATAAACATATTACAATCTTAATCTATTAATCTATTATAATAATAGATATTTGGATTATTTCCTGTTTGGGGATATTATGAATAAAGGTGTTATAAGCATTCATCAACGCATCTTTTTCTGGACATTTGGGTAAATATCTAAGAGTGAAATTGCTAAGTACAGCATGTTTAACTTTATAAAAACTGCCAGTTTTCCAAAGTGGCAGCATTATTTTGTGTTCCCAACCACAATATTCCAGTTGTGCCACATCCTTGCTAACCTTCGGTTTGGCAACTTTAAAATTTTATTTATTCTGGTGTATCACATTGTGATTTAAATTTGTCTTTCTCTAATGATGAGTGAAATTAAACAGCCATATACTTTTTGTGAGGTGCTTTTTAGTTTTTTCCCCATTTTTTACTAATTGGGCAATTGTATATTTATGTATGGATTTGTCTTAGCTATTTACATAGTCTAGAGAGAAGTCTTAGATATGAGTGTTTCCAATATTTTCACAAGTCCTTGTTTCATTTGTTCATTTTTTAATTTGTTTCATTTGTTCACTTTTAATTTGATAATGTTCAACTTAATAATTTTTTTTTTTTTTTTTGAATCGGAGTCTCGCTCTGTCACCCAGGCTTGAGTGCAGTGGCGCGGTCTCGGCTCACTGAAACCTCTGCCTCCTGGGTTCATGCCATTCTTCCGCCTCAGCCTCCTGAGTAGCTGGGACTACAGGCACCTGCCACTATGCCTGGCTAATTTTGTTTTTGTATTTTTAGTAGAGACAGGGTTTCACCGTGTTAGCCAGGCTGGTCTCAATCTCCTAACCTCGTGATCCACCCGCCTCGGCCTCCAAAAGCGCTGGGATTACAGGCATGAGCTACCGCGCCCAGCCTCAAGTTAATTTTTTAAGGCTAGTATGTTTCTCTTAAGCAATCTTTGCTCATCACGAAGTCATAAAATTATTCTAGGTTTTCTATCAAAATTTTAGGCTCTTTGCATTTCTCTATTTTGAAATTAATTTGTCAAGTTCTATTTTTTTAAAAAAGCCTGCTGGAATTTTATTGAGATTTAGCTGAATCTGGATATCAATTTGGGAGGTGCTGACCTCTTAACAATATTAAATTTTCCACTCTACTAATATAGCACATATCCCAGTTTTTTTAAAGCTTTTACAATTTCTCTCAGCAGTATGTGTAGTTTTTCCATGTAGGGAAATTGTGTATATATTTTGTCAAATGTGTGGCTATTCATGAAGGATATTGGTTTTGTAGTTTTGTTGAAATGCTGGAAATATATTTTTCTGCCTTAATTTCCTTAAAGAGTGTTATATTAGTCCGTTTTCATGCTGGTGATAAAGGCATACCTGAGACTGGGAAGGAAAAGAGGTTTAATTGGACTTACAGTTCCACATGGCTGGGGAGGCATCAGAATCATGGTGGGAGGCAAAAGGCACTTCTTACATAGTAGTGGCAAGAGAAAATGAGGAAGATGCAAAAGCAGAAACGCCTGATAAAATCATCAGATCTCGTGAAGCTTATTCACTACCACAAGAACAGTATGGGGGAAACCATTCCCATGATTCAAGTTATCTCCCACCAGTTCCCTCCCACAACACGTGGAAATTATGGGATTACAATTCAACATGAGATTTGGGTGGGGACACAGAGCCAAACCATATCAAGTGTGTTTAAGATTGGTATTATTTTTCCTTAAATGTTTGCTAAAATTTATCACTGAAGCCATTAGCCTGGAGGATTTTGCTGGAAGGCTTTTAATTACAAATTAAATGTATTTAATAATTACAAGTATATTTAATTATTAATTATATTATATAATTAATATATAAGTATAATTATATATTATTTAATATATAATTATGTATATTAATTATAAGCATATTGAGACTGTTTATTTTTGTCTTTATCAATTTGAGTAGGTTTTAATCTTCAAGAATTTTATTCATTTCACCTATGTTGTTGAGTTGATTGCCATAAAGTTGTTCATAGTTCCTTATTGCCATTTTAATGTCATAGAATCTGTAACAACATCTTTCATTCAGAGTGCTGGTAATTTGTTCTCTCTTTCTCATTTATCTGTCTTGCTGGGGTTTAGTAATTATACTAACCATTTAAAAAATAAATTTTGTCTTTTCTTAATTATTTATTTTCTGTATCCTCAATTTTTTTTTTTATTTTGTCATTATGGGGCACATTTTCCTGCTTCTTCATAGGTTTAGAACTTTTTTATTTTGTACTGAACATTATGGATAATATGTTTGTAGGGAGTTGGGATTGTGCTGATAGTCTTTGAAAGGCTTTGTTTTTGTTTTTGTTTGTTCGTTTATTCTTCACAGGCAGTTAAATTACTATAGGGCACCTTTAGTCCTGTCAAGCCTGTTTTATTCTGTAAAGCTGGTCTGTCCCATCTTGGTTTTGTTCTTAATTCCAGGGCATGGCTCTAGACAATGTTTCTTAATTCAAATGCATGTCCTCTTTGAATGTCCAAGGTCTCAGCAAGCCCTCTGGACCCTGGTGGGCCAGAATTCTAAAACCTCTCAGTCCTATGCTATCTCTAATATCTCTTATCTGCTCACAGTTCTATAGATCCTATACTCTGTTAGGCTTTGTAGATGTAAGACCAAGACCTGGGGCATGGACCTTCATTGAACTTCCATAAAGACATGGAGGCCCTCTCCTCTCTGTACCTCTCTCCTTTCTGATATCCTGGCCCCCCACATTGAGCACTACATGAGGCTGAAATTTCCGTCTCTGCCTCCTCAAGTCAGGGACACTACATTGCTACTTGAGCTCCAACTCTCTGCACCACAGTAAAAAAGTGTCCCCATGGCTGGGCGCAGTTGCTCACACCTGTAATCCCAGCATTTTGAGAGGCCGAGGCTGGTGGATCACGAGGTCAGGAGTTCAAGACCAGCCTGGCCAAGACAGTAAAACCCCGTCTCTACTGAAAAATACAAAAATTAGCCAGGCATGGTGGCAGGTGCCTGTAATCCCAGCTACTTGTGAGGCTGAGGCAGAGAATTGCTCGAACCCACGAGGCAGAGGTTGCAGTGAGCCGAGATCATGCTGCTGCACTCCAGGCTGGGCAACAGAGCAAAACTCCATCAAAAAAAAAAAAAAATAGGTGTCCCCATTCAGAGATCTTGGGAAAATGCAGCAATCACTTCCTTTGTCTTCTCTCTCAAAAATTACAGGCCTCCTTGCCCTATTGTCCAATATTTTATAAGAGCTGCCTGCCGGACATATTTTTGTAATGCTGTTTGAGGTAGTGAGTTTCATAGTCTTGGGTAGTGAGAGGGCAAGTTCAGAATCAGTTAGTTAGGCGTGGCCAGAATGGCAGCCTCAGCGAGGCCTCTTATAAAAGAGTCTTCCCAGAAATACCACCCCCAACTTGTGCTCCTATATCATTGGCCATCCCTATCTGCAAAGAAGGCACAGAAAGCAATATTTCAGGCAGACTCATTGGCACCTCCAACAATATCAAATCCTGTTCCTCAAGATGAAGGGAAGATTGAATATTGGAGAGCTAACTAGCTGTCTGCAGTGCAATTGACCTACCATTCACAGGGTGTAAATGACGATAGCGAGCACTGAATCAATCATGTCTAGTATACTTATAAGAGAACATCACTTAGAATGAACAAATATTTGGAGGACCAAAAATCCTTGCCTGAATCTTTCAAAAAAATCTCTATAATTCCTTACATGTGCACTAAAATATTATTTTTTACTAAATGAGCCAAAAGCTGACTGACTTTTATACAGTTTTTAAAATGTAGTATGGATTAGTATTCTCAAGTGAAAGGTACTAAATAAACAAATAAATGAAACAAAAAATCAGAAATGAAACACTTTCTCTTTAGGGTGGCATTAAATTTGAGTTTGAGAAAAAATAAAACTTTCCTTGAAAATAGGAGAAACAATTGACCCAGAGTAATTTTGCAATTTGGAGAATACTATGTAATGATAGATACTTTGGAAGATGTCTGCCTATTCCATATCTTTGGAAATCTTCCCTTTGCCCTGTACCATGGGAACACCACGTGGTCATTCATCATGTTCTTTATATGCAATTCTGAAATTTCCTGTTAGATAATGGGGAAAAGAAAACACTACTAAATTTGTCCAATAATATTATTTCTTCAAGTACTTTTAAAATGAGAATCAGAAATGCCAGTTATGCTTTTCTGGTTGCTTAATATCAGTGGCTCTTTTGTAGTCATGGCTACAGAGAAGCAGAGAAAAATTGGCCATCAATAAGGGAAAGCCAGCAAATATAAAAAGATGATGATAGTCAGGAATTTTGCCTTTTCGAAAATGACAGTATATCTTTTCTGACCTATGATTGTATAAGACAAGCTCTGTGCATTCTAATAGTTTCTCCCTTTTTAGCATAACCTACTTGGAGTCACTTTGTTACTTTGAACCAAATGCCTTTGATTGAGAGCTATTTCTCATATTACCACAATGTTCTCTTCTAATGTGATTGATAAAATTTAAGCATTAAACAATCTCACCATTTGTTTTTTATGTGATTTTTTTTCTTAATTCAGGTATACATAATTCATTACTTTTGGTAGCTCAAAATTTAATTTTTTTAACTATTAGATTCAGGGGTGCATATGCATATTTGTTACACGGGTGTATTACATGATAATGAGGACTAAGCTTCTAGAATACTTGTCACTCAAATATTGAACATTGTACTGAAGCCTAATACATTTCTATCTTTTCTCAAGATGCTACATATATCCATTTAATGACAGTCAATGCTCAATGAGTTTATGATACTACAAAATGCAACTTGTATATCAATAGAAGATATAGTGTTGCCTTCAAAAAGCAACACTGAATCTTATTAGAGTATGAAATACTTAACAACAATTAGGCAAAGATATATTCTATTTGGTCCATCTACATCTAGTCTTAGATAAAATCGAATTAAGATAAGATGATATGTCTTTTCTTCTTCATTGAATTTTATATAAGGTTGTCATGGTTTCTAAAGATAACAATAAGACTACATTTTAATAAAATTACTTACAAAATCCAATCAGTAGAAACACCTACTAAGCCACTCCATGCAGAGCACTAAAGGGCATTCTATTACCACAAAGATGACTTTTTAAAAAATGTTATTTTTCTATTCCTTATTAAAGACAAGAAAATAAGAAATTGAATTTCATTTGAGAAAACCTGGCTTCATTTCTACTGACTATATCTGTTACCATGGGAAACTAACTTTAAAAGGCTATGTTTGAGTTTTATCAAATAAAGTATCAATCAGTGCCACCTTATATGGATGATGTAAAAATCACAGGAGGTAATATATAACATGCAAGGCCATTTGTAGAAAAGAAAAATACTTTTGACTGATTGGGTGTGTGTTATGGTGGTTGGCTCTGAGTTTTTCAATTTTCATACATGCAATCTCAGCTTTATAGTAATTTTTTACTGAATACATGAAAAAATGAGTCTAAGAGTTACATTTATGCTGCTTTAGACATTTTTTGTAATTTGTTTCTGCAGAAAAACTTGGTATTAATGTCTCTACAATAAGAATGTTATAAATTTTGACTATCCACTCTGGGAGGAAAATCTATGATATCATAATGAACTATAATTGTAAGTAATCCCTTTGAATATTCTTAGAAAACTGCCTGTAATTACATGAAAAAGCATAAGGCGTCTTGGGGCCTTTTACCAGCTGTTTCCTGTCATCATGTCATTCCTTGGAATTAGAAAATTTTAGATTTAAGTGGATTTGATCAGACGAGGATATAGTGAAACAAATGGAGACTTTGATAGACTTCTCCAATGGCGACAAGATGAATTTCATTCTTGCTACAAGATCTCACCCAATTGTATTCCAGACAAGCTGTGACAGGTGGACTCAACTTACCATGATACAGCCTGATGACATATTTGAAAAGCACCATGTCTTCCCTAAATTGGTTTTTAACATAAATATGAGTTAGAAAAAAATATTTAATTTCAAATTAGTGAAAGAGACGATAAATTATACTTCCAACCTTACAAGATGATGCAGAACAGTATGATTAATTACATTATTTAGCTAATAATCCAAATTATTTCATGTTTTAAAAACAATGTGAGAGTAGATCAATGGGACTATATGGGACAAAATATTGGTAAACACATATAACTACAACAACTCTCATCACCATTTCCCACCAACACTTTGCATATGAATTTGTGCATTATTCTAGGTTACTGAGGTTACTAAAATGATCTTGTAGATCAAATCTGATCCCATCCCTTAAATCACAGCAGTGCTAGGATGAGATTCTACTGAAGAAGACACCTAATACCATAAGTCATCTGGTAGTAATTCTGTCACAAGTTAAATGTGAGAATGGTAAAGCATTGGAGATGCTTGAGTCCAATTTTTAAAATTGACTTTTAAAAAGTAATCATTATGTTAGTTTTGTTTTTAATTTAATTAACTGTTCTTTAAGTAATTATAGGTGTATTCTCAGTTTAATAGCAAAATAAAAAAATCCAATGAGGATTAAGATTATACATAAAAAATAGTCAATTTACTTCACCTCCTCGTGTAGTATAATAAGCCCTTTATCTCTATATAATTATGCATGTGACAATAGTTATTCACTAATTACTAAGAAGAATTAGGAATTAACCTAGATAGGCTGCATAAACTTGCCTGATGTTATCCTATTGTAGTAGGATTTGAAAGTTAAAAAAATCAATACTGGCCAGGTGCGGTGACTCAAGCCTGTAATCCCAGCACTTTGAGAGGCCGAGGCAGCGGATCACATGAGGTCAGGAGTTCGAGACCAGCCTGGTCAACATGGCAAAACTCTGTCTCCACTAAAAATACAAAAATTAGTTGAGTGTGGTGGCACATATCTGTAATCCTAGCTACTAGGGAGGCTGAGGCAGGAGAATCGCATGAATCCAGGAGAGAGAGGTTGCAGTGAGCCGAGATTGTGCCACTGCACTACAGCCTAGGTGACAGAGTGAGACTCTGTTTCAAAGAAAAAAAAAATTAATGCCAATAGTTCATCTTCATATAAATAATAATAAACATAACAATGACAGGCAAACAGATCTAATTCCATTACTTGGTTTTAAGTTCAATGTCCAAATCACATACCATGTGTACATAAAATGTGTTTAGAAAATAAAAGTTCTCTGGAAAAATCCCTGTAAAATCAACTTAGGATAGGGCTTAGGTCTCTCCTAACAAATATCACATTGAAATGAGAATTTCTTTCTTTGGCCACTTGAAATTAAAGCTTTTCAGTGAAAGCTAGGTGATTCTAATATCTGATGATACTGTAGGTCCCAGTGCTGTATTTGGAATGGAAGAATGTGTCTGGCTTACAGCTTTGCATTATTTTTGCCTGGGAAGATAGTCCTTTTCCTGATGCACATCAAAGTATTTAAGCAGACAATCTCCAGTTAGGTCAGATACCACCTATCAGCCCTGTAAGATTGCTTGAAGACTCCTGCCCTGGAGAATTTGATTTGACCCTAGTTTACTGTCTTGGTATTTGTAAAGTGACTGTCTGTCTCCTTACCTGATGTGACTGTTGCAAAGTTCCACAAATTGCTGCAGACTATCAGTAAGACACTCATGATTCTCTTCTATCATTTCTTCTTTCCAACCATGAGATGCTATTCTTTCCCTGGACTTGAGAGATACCACAGTATCCAACTCCATTCACTCATAGGTGGGAATTGAACAATGAGATCACATGGACACAGGAAGGGGAATATCATACTCTGGGGACTGTGGTGGGGAGGGGGGAGGGGGGAGGGATAGCATTGGGAGATATACCTAATGCTAGATGACGAGTTAGTGGGTGCAGCGCACCAGCATGGCACATGTATACATATGTAACTAACCTGCACAATGTGCACATGTACCCTAAAACTTAAAGTATAATAAAAAAAAAAAAAAAAAAAAAAAAAAGGATAGCCCATTTCTCCCAAAACTAGTTTTGCAAATATAGGAGGTAGCATTAAAATATTTACTTATGTTTTTAAATATTTTTCATGCCTAAGTTTTTGTATTAAGTTCGACTCATCAAGAGAGAATAGAATGTATTCTAAATTCCACTTTGGGGGATTGAAAAGGTGTTTTTTTTTTATGAGAACTTTTATAAATGTTATAGTTAAAATGTAAAGAAATAGCCTTAAAATTTCTTGTACTAAATATTTGAATCAGCTCTCAAAAGTAAGAATTTCCCTTTAGTACCTTGCATGGTACTTGTAAGGTAGGGTATATTCGATGCACATTTGCAGAAAGGCATCAAGGAAAACAAGAAAAGAACAGAGACAATAAGGGAAGGAGGTGAAGAAAAGAGGCCATTAAAGCTAGGACTAGGTCAACCATTTCTCAGACTCTTCAGAGATTTTGCCACAATGACAGCCTGAAACAATGAGAGATGTCAGTCCTCTGAAAAGAATGGCATTAAAACTGTGACCATATAGTGAGGAAAAAAATATGAAAAACACATAACAGTTAGACAGCTTTATAGTTGGAAATTATGTGGGGTTGACCAGAGAAAATGTTACCCAAGCAAACAAAACAAAAGCAATATTCTCTCATAATCAAAGGATTTTAGAGATCAGTGAAAATACACTTGAGTCACTTAGGAGCCAATTACATATGAAACTTAATCAAGCGCTAACATGTTGGCTGCAGAATTTTAATCTGGACAAGAACATGAACAGGGCCTGCAACCTATGCACGTACACAAGATCCCTTGTTTAGTAGGGCAGTGCCCCATACTTGGTAGGGCATTGCGTTGATTTAAAGTTCTGCTGTTGGCTAAGCACCATGGCTCACACCTGTAATCCCAAAACTTTGGGATGACGAGGCAGGTTGACTGCTTGAGCTCAGGAGCTCAAGACCAGCCTGGGGAACATGGCAAAACTCCATCTCTACCAAAAATACAAAAGTTTAGCCAGGCGTGGTGGCATGTGCTTGTGGTCCCAGCTACTTGGGAGGGTGAGGAGGGAGGATCGCTTGAGCCTGGGAGGTGGAGGTTGCAGGGAGTTGATATAGTGCCACTACACTCAGGCCTGGGTGTAAGACCCCATCTCAAAATACATACATACATACATACATACATACATACATACATACTACATACATACATACATAAAATAACATAACGTCCTGCTGTCATGGTCTTGACATTTTTAAGAAGTTTTGAAAAGAGGTCCTATATTTTTATTTTGGACTGGTTTTCGCAATTTTGTAACCAATCCTAAGAGTGAACTACACAACTATGAGGACAATGATATCAACACCCTTTGGCACAAAAGGATCCACTGCATTGACTCTTCATAAGGCCAATGTGTCCTATCAATGCTGGTTGAAAGAAGTCTGTCAGCAACCCAGCTGATATCTCCATCATTACAAAATCAGTTTGAAAAGGTATTCCTCAAAATCCTTTAAAATGACATAATAATTTCCCTAACAGTAAGTAACTTTCAGGCCTGGGAAGATTTAGAAACAAGTATAGAAATTGCTAAGATGATGAAAAAGTAAAGGAACTAGCATACTGGATAATTTAAGTATGTATAATATTCAAGAGAATTTCACCTGTGAGAGTTCAAACACAGCCTTGTGATTTTAGTTAAAAAATTAATTCAGCCTTGACGTTATCATGTTAATTTCATACCCAATATTAAAACATTTAAAAGCACATAAGAATCACCATATTTACAAATTAGTAAGGTTTCGATTTTTTCCAAGCAATTGCTATTACTTGTTAGGCTTAGAAATAAAATGCAAAACAAAAAATTAAACTGAACATAAATATTTTAGAAAGACCTGTTGTTTAAAAAAAACACTATATTAAGTCACATAATAATTTTAAAAATGAAGTAAACCCTTGAATAACATGTTTTAAATGCAAAAATAATGAGAACATAACAATACAAACTCACATCATCAAATGCCTGGAAAATGAAGTAATTGTGTCCATTCAATCACTCATTCAGTTAACAAATATTTATTCAGCAGTGTGCTAAGTTTACAATGGTGAAAAAAATAGAATTGATCATACACTGTTGTTAATTAGTTCTCTTGGTTTGGAAAGTTAACATTTATTGTAAGCCTGACTTATGGACAGGAAGCAAATGCCCCAGATTGCTAGGGACTGTCTGAAAAATTAGAATGTCAAAATTTTTATCTTATGTGGAACAGAATGGAACCCCAGATCCTAATTTATGCCTATTGTTCTGGCATAGTTTCTAATAGTCCCCTTTTTACACTCAAAATTTGGAAAATATTGTATGTGGCAGGCTCAATCCTCCAGTGATGGCTTAAACTTCTAACTTAGCAAATGCCACAGTTGCATACACATACTTTATAATTTAGAGCATCCCTGTTCCCTAGAGATATACTGTGAATCACAAGTGCAATTTTAAATTCACTAGAAACCACAGTTTAAAAAGTGAAAAGAAATAGGTAAAATAAATTGCAATCATATATTGTATTTAACCCAGTATATCTGATGTACTTACCTTTTTAATATGTTGTACTAATCACATTTCAGGTGTTCAGTAGACATATGTGGCTAGTGGTTGCCATATTGGGCAGCACAGGTCAAAATCTTTGCTTTCCTGCCATGGCATCAACCTGTACATAAGCAGTATCAACATCAAAGTACCTTTGTACATGAGTAGAAACATTAGTCTTCTCTTATCACTTGTCTTCAACTGATACAAAGCCTGTTCCACAAGGCTTTCCATGGCTGAGTTCAGTGTGTTTCCATTTTGAGGCTCTACATAAGCTCCTACAGCACAAACCAGATCCTAATGTAGTGCTTTCCTTAATGAAGCAGGCTTCCATCCTGTTAAACATGAGATACACATTGTTTGCCATTGAAGTAGATGAGGCTTTGATGGTCTGCTGAGTTGATGGAGGTTCACAAACTGAGAGTAGTGGTCATGGATCTTCTCTGTATTAGTCTGTTTTCATGCTGCTGATAAATACATACCTGAGACTGGGTAATTCATCAAGAAAAAGAGGCTTAATGGACTCGTAGTTCCACGTGGCTGGGGAGGCCTCACAATCATGGCAGAAGGTGAAAGGCAGACCTTAACATTGGTGGCAAGCAAGAGAGAGAATGAGAGCCAAGTGAAAGGGGTTTCCCCTTATAAAACCATCAGATCTCATGAGACTTGTTCACTACTATGAGAACAGTATGTAGGACCCACCCCCATGATTCACCTATCTCCCACTGGGTTTCTCCCACCCACATGGGAATTATTGGAGCTACAATTCAAGAAAAGATTTGGGTGGGGACACAGACAAGCCATATCATTTCGCCTCTGGTCTCTCCCAAATCTCATGTCTCACATTTCAAAATCAATCATGGCTTCCCAACAGTCCCCCAAAGTCTTAACTCATTTCAGCATTAACCCAAAAGTCCACAGTCCAAAGTCTCATCTGAGACAAGGCAAGTTCCTTCTGCCTATCTGCCTGTAAAATCAAAAGCACCTAGTTACTTCCTAGGTACAATGGGAGTACAGGTATTGGATAAATATAGCCATTCCAAATGGGAGAAATTGGCCAAAACAAAGGGGCTAAAGGCCCCATGCAAGTGTGAAATCCAGCAGGGCTGTCAAAACTTAAAGCTCCAAAATGATCTCCTTCGACTCCATGTCTCACATCCAGGTCACGCTGATGCAAGAGGTGGGTTCTCATGGTCTTGGCCAGCTCTGCCTCTGTGGCTTTGCAGGGTACACCCTCCCTCCTGGCTGCTTTCACGGGCTGGTGTTAAGTGTCTGTAGCTTTCCTAGGTGCACAGTGCAAGCAGTCAGTGGATCTACTGTTTTGAGATCTGGAGGATGGTGGCCCTGTACTCATAGCTGCACTACGCAGTGCTCCAGTGGGGACTCAGTGTGGGGACTTGCACCCCACATTTCCCTTCTGCACTCTCCTAGCAGAGGTTCTCCATGAAGGCCCCATCACTGCAACGAACTTCTGCCTGGACATCCAGGTGTTTCCCTACATCTTCTTAATTCTAGGCAGAGGTTCCCAATCCTCCATTCTTGACTTCTCTGCACTCACAGGTTTGACACCACATGGAAGCTGCCAAGGCCTGGGGCTTGCACCATCTGAAGCAACAGCCTGAGCTGTACCTTGGCCCCTTTTAGTCATGGCTGGAGCAGCTGGGATGCAGCATAGTCCCTAGGCTGCACACAGCAGGGAGGGTCCTGGCCCTAGCCCATGAAACAATTTTTTCCTCCTAGCCCTCTGGGCATGTGATGGGAACGGCTGCCATAAAGGCCTCTAACATGCCCTGGAGACATTTTTCTTATTGTCTTGGCGATTAACATTTGACTCCTTTTTACTTAGGCAAATTTCTGCAGCTGGCCTGAATTTCTCCCCAGAAAATGGGCTTTTCTTTTTTACTGAATCATCAAGCTGCAAATTTTTCAAACTTTTATGCTTTGCTTTCTCTTAAATGCTTTGCTACTTAGAAATTTCTTCCCTCAGATACCTAAAAGCATCTCTCTCAAGTTCAAACTTCCACAGATCTTTAGGACAGGGGCAAAATGTTGCCAGTCTCTTTGCAAAGCAAGGGTGACCTTTACTCTAGTTCCCAAAAAGTTCCTTATCTCCATCTGAGACCACCTCATACTGGACCTTATTGTTCATATCACTATCACCATTTTTGTCAAAGCCATTCAACAAGTCTCTAGGAAGTTCTAAACTTGCCCACACCTTCCTGTCCTCTGAGCCCTCCAAACTGTTCCAACCTCTGCCTGTTACCCAGTTCCAAAGTGACTTCCACATTTTTGGGTATCTTTACAGCAGCACCCCACTCTACTGGTACCAATTTACTGTATTAGTTTGTTTTCACACTGCTGATAAAGACATACCTGAAACTGAATTTATAAAGAAAAAGAGGGTTAATGACCCACAGTTCTACATGGCTGGGGAGGCCTCAAGATCATGGCAGAAGTTGAAAGGCATGTCTTACATTGGCAGCAAGCAAGAGAGAGAATGAGAACAAAATGAAAGGGGATTCCCCTTATGAAACCATCAGATCTCATGAGACTTATTCACTACCATGAGAATAGTATGAGGGAAACTGCCCCCATGATTCAATTATCTCCCACTGGGTCCCTCCCACCATATGTGGGAATTATGAGAGGTGCAATTCAAGATGAGATTTGGGCACAGTCACAGCCAAACCATATCATTCTCATTGTGTTGTTGATTTTCTCACAGAAAAATGACTCATGGAACACTGTTTGGAAATTGCTTCAATCTATCATTGTAGTTATAGGAACATCTAGGTATGTGTTGCATACCGTTATGCATAATTTTTATCAATGGCCTTTTGTTTCTGTTTACATGTCTCATCCTCTAGTCCCTGGGAACTCTGTTAAACAAAATGTTGCAGAAGCCATCAACATAACCCAAACTACCGGATCCAAAGTAGGTTGAGAAGGAAGGAATTGGGATAACCTAATTTCAGTGTCTTTCTTCATGCCCTGACCTGAATATGTGAGATCCTGGAGAGTAGAAAGCACAATCTCTGGCTAGTCTTCCCCAAGTGTTCCCTAAACAGACTCTGAAGGACTAGCTATTGATGGAAGTGCAAATTGTGCATTTATGCAGCACTTCGGCTCCAGGATCTGAATATCTTGGATTTAATCCTGAGAGGGTACATTTTCACATTTTACCTTAGCAAGAGACAATGAAGTATAGTCAGTGCTCCTCAGGTTGTTCCACAGAAATAAACTAAGTGGTGGAGATCTATGAATATAGCCTGGAGGAAACTAACACATACCAAATATATTTAAAGTCTTCTGTTGTATTCTAAAAATGGTAAGTTAATTTGTGTCCTATTACATATTGGTTTGTTTCAATTATAAATGGTATATTTCCTTCAAAATATTTGAGGAACAACTGTGCTAAAGCAAGATGGACCATATCTCGCTGTTCAGACCCACTTGGGTTCTTGTCCTCGTATGTGAATGTGGATAAGTCACATAAACATAAAGAACTTTAGTTCCTTCATGGGTAAAGTGGTAATAATTCCAAATTCTCAGGGTTCCTCGGTGATTACATAAGATGTGAATGCACAAACTTTCCTTTGGGACAAAAAAAAATACATAAATTTTTGTGTGTGTCTGCTACTGCTCCCCTAGGCTCTACCTCCTTCAAACATGCATTTCTTTGTTCAATAAATAGTTATTAAGTGCTTAGCACATTTCAGACTCTGTGCCTGAGAAAATACTGTTGTTAGAAATAGATCTGGTCTCTTTCTTGTGGAGTTTGCATAAAAGTTTATCCATAGAACTGCTGGCTTAATATTCTCTACCAAATAAGATATATTATAAATGCCTGCTGGATCGATGAAAAATAAGTGGTGAAACAAATACTAATTAAAGTACTGAAAGAGTGAAAAAGTTATGTCATTTTAATCACTCCCTCTGGAATGTCCTCCTCCTAATAATGGAATAGAGAGGGAGGCATTAAGCTCTCCATTATTTGAAGTGGTTGCTTCACTTGGTGATATCAATATTGGTGTGGTGATTCCCACGGAAGTGCATCCAAGGTAAATCCAGGCCCTCCCTTGAAGGATAATGCAAAGGTTGACTAAGAAAGGTCAAGAGCTTTTGCACATTTTAGGATTCAGTGAGTAACATGTATGTTTGTCATGAACATCAACAATGAACCTCAATTGCAAGAAGAGCCTGTTCTCAACACGCTTTTGTTAGCTCTTAGAGAGCTCAGTGGATAAGCAGTTACCTTGCTTCAACATCAGCAGTCAAGATGGATGAAATGAAATGAAATGAAATATTTAAGAAAATTAATGGGAAAAACTCTGGAACTTATCAAGCCCTGATGTCCAGAACTAAAAATGAATAAGGTAGTGGTATGTCAATGGTTTCCACAATGGACTTCTCAGCAGTCTGCAACAGGGCCACAGTTTTATGTCATATACAAATATCTTCTGTGAATAAGATTTCATTTGCAAAAACAAACATCTCTATAGTTTAAAAAAATTAAGTCTGCAAACCTAGATGATTCTAAGTTTTCATCGTCGTCTAAGTCTGTTATTTTGATGATGAACCTGCAAACAGAGGCAGAAAAACATTTGACCAATCTTTCTGTAAATTTTCAATTCTATGGAAAAATGCTTTCTTAAGTCATAATTAATGAAGGGAAATTATAAGCCCCTTATTAATTTTATTTAAATCATAGTTGTCTGAACTACTTCAAGTGAATAAAAATACTCACTAGCACACAGTCTTAACTGTTGAAATCTATTAGCTCAGTAAAGATAGGTATTCACTAAACAAACATTTAGCCTGTCTGTGCTGGAGTTCCTCCAGAATGAGGTGTGACTTGCTCCTTAAGTCAAACTTAATTATTTAATGGGGCAATTTAAAATAGTGGATGTTTTAGATTATGATTTATGAGGTATGAAGTTACATTACTGTACAGCTATGTATCTAGCAAGGCTTCCTTCTGTCCATAAAGGGTGATTTAATCTTCTTATACTTTCTCCAGCCAAAGCTGTGGAAGAAAACTTATTCTGCCTTCAGAAAACAGAAGTTAGTTCTTTCGAATAGCGTTAAGTTTTCATTGTTCTAGCCTGTCATTTTTGTCTTTAGGCAGCAGTAATTTCTCATATTAAAATAAAAAAAGACTTAAGTTACAGAAAATAAATGAGCTACTTCTTTCCAAGATGACAAGTTGAATGACAAATTTACTTCGAAGTTGAACTAAACACCAAACACTGACAAAATTTAAAACACACTTAGACAGAGATATTCTCTGGTAAAACACATGATAAAATATTGATTGACTTTTCGTTTTAAATATTGGAATTCATTTTTCACCCAAAAGAAAAAGCAAGCAAATATCACCTTAGACACAATAGGCAGAAGAAGAGCGAAATGACACCTTTCTCACTTATTTCCCACTACCTCTAGCTTTTATTTTGAATTCTTGGCTGTGTTTCCTTAGTCAAATGGAGGCTCTCAGTGTGGGTCAGCATGTGGCTAAATTCTTTTACACATAATCAGGTAATGAAGTATGTTTTACTTAGATAAAGTGGTAACTGATATATTTCATTTTACCACTTTGAGGAATGACAAGAAAAATGTTACCTCTTCTAATAATCAAATTAATATGACTTTGATCCTTATTTAAGTTCAAGCCTTTCTTTTCTATTAGAAATACTTCCTAAAAGTAGCAAACACAAATAGGGTTTCCATGTGTCCTAAGCCCTTTGCCTGTGTAAATTAAGTTGATCCTCTCAAAGCTACAAGATGAGTCATATCATTATACCATTTTACAAACAGTGAATCTGAAGCCTAAAGAAGTAAAGTGAAATTTACCAAGAAAAATACTCATGGAAATGCCCAGCCACTGAGCACTGCAGAGCTGGGTGCTGGAAAAGTTATCTGTGCTGAAAGAGCTGAGGACTGGTGGAACTGCATGTGTTGCAAGATCTGGGTGCTAGAAAAGCTGCACGCTGCAGAAGCCTGCTGAGCTAGCAAACAGAACAAGAAAGGGTAGCCTCCTTCACCTGCACTGTTTATTCCATGCTCTCTACTGACAAAGCCAGCTGGCAAAGGAAATGTATTGAAAGGGCCCACCTCCATTTTCAAAGAGCAGGTAACAAAATATGTTGGATTTGGATAAATTGATAACTGGCCTGGTCGTCCATGATATTTTCTTATACATTCCTTCCAGAGCCAAAGGAGTGAGCTGGTGGAATTGAAGCATCATGTATTGTATTGATGTATAGACATTGGGGGAGAGAAATTTCTTTTTTGTTTATGGTACTGTAACTAGGGGATGTGAATCTAGGCTGCCAGATGACATATTCCTTGCCATACAGTAAAAGCTTCCTTGAAAAAATAACAGCAGAATTACAGACCCTGTGAGAAAGACAGAAGCAACGCCTTAATAATATCTTAGAAGCCCCTGGATCCAGACTTACCTAAAGCCAAATTTACCCCTGAAATTCTTACACATTCCCATTTTTTCTTTGTTTGTGTTGAGTTTCTGACACTTCAACAAATATTCTATCACAGCCTGTTTATCTATAGTGAAGTGTATTTTTCTAGATCCACTCTCCAGCATGCTCTTTGAAAAGTACCCTGTCGGAAGTCAAGTGAACTTGGTTTGAATTCTGCTACCTCCATTTATTAGCGGTTTCCTTAAGTGCTCTTCAATTTCATCTTCTCTAAATTGAACTAAGCTCTCTTATGGTGTTGGGGAAAAACAGTCAGTGTTCAAATAATGTCACTTGATTCTCTTAGTTCAATTTCTACATTAATGGATTGAAAAAAAAGGAACTTGCACAGTGTGGAACTAAACCATACTTCTCCAAGTTTAGAGGGTCAAAAAATGCACATCCAACAGACTCACTTAATACAAAAGTCTACTAAAGGAGACCCTTCTGTGTTCACCTGTTTTCTCGTGTAATTTCCTCAATGTAGCTAGACACAATCTTTGTTATGTTGAAATCTCTGACAATAAATTCACCCCTTTCCAGCGTCTTGAAATTTGGAGAGGCTTTGTCCTTCACTTGGTTCTTTCACTTTTCACAAATAATCTTCTGAGCTATAGAAGACTGGGAATTGAAAGTCACGATACTAAGTCTTATGTTTATGTACACCTTTTATCCTGAGGAGTTTATTGACGTTCTAAAGGTCAAACAATTCTGGAGAAGCCTTTTGACCCTTAGCCTCATTCCTGTCCTCAGCAGATTGCATGGTTTCCTGTCATGATACAGCAAATGTTTTCTTTTTCTGCAAGCATCCCAACCTCTGCCTTTGCAAGCTGTAATGTTATTACCACATGGCCTTACAAAAAAAAAAAAAAAAAAAAAATGGCCAAGTCTTCTCTTTGCACAAATTCAGATAGTTCTTGGAATTTAGGCGAACTCATCTTTTTTTTTTCTAGTTACCTTTAGTGAAGTTGCACACTGGAGGAATTTAAAATGTAACCCAACTATTTCCTAGAGTTAAAAAATCCAATTGTCTTTTAAGCAATCAGCTAATTAATTATAAACACTATAGAGTTTCTTTTTTCCCCACTCTTAAGAAGCCCTTTAAAGGAAAGGTTTGATTTTTTAGTGTTTGCAATGGCTTGTCTTTACAATTTTCTTACTGGGTTTAAGACTGAGATGCTTTGACAAGTATCGGGTAGTGTTTGCCTTTGCAGCTGTGTAGTAGTACCAAGTCTCTTGCTTTAAAGATAAGCAAAAGCACTTACTACAGAATTCTTAAATAGTGATAAGAAAAAAAAAAAAAACAGTAAAGACTCAAGCAACTCAAATGTTTTTCCCATTAACTTATCAGAGCGTCTCACATGGTTCCCAGGAACTACACAAGGTAGAATAGGTACAGAATTTAAAAATAAAATTATTTGAAATGACTTAAAGAAAATAACTTCAAAATAATTAAGATCTATTAAAAACCAAAACAACTCCTTCC
This sequence comes from Pan troglodytes, assembly GCF_028858775.2. Taxonomy (NCBI): domain Eukaryota; kingdom Metazoa; phylum Chordata; class Mammalia; order Primates; family Hominidae; genus Pan; species Pan troglodytes. Next base: position 83,092,176 of record NC_072413.2, read on the forward strand.
AATCTTAAACCTACATATACAGCACCTAAAGTTATGGTTACACATTCAGTCGTACGTTTTTATCTAAATTCCATTTTACGGTATTGAGTTTACAGTTAAATCAGATAAACATGGTTTTTCTCTTGATTCTTTTTAAGTCTATGGTCATGATTGTTATTGAACTAAAAGATTTTCTCACTAATTATTTGCCAACTAAGGGCTTTGGCTATTGTATGTGGTGACATAAATAATCCCATAAGGAGTTGGCAAGGTTGAATTTTCAGCTGCCCTTACGTTTTTATCACTTGTGCTTTTGGATTTATGATTTAGCTTTAATTTCCAAGATGTGGTGGCTACACTATATTTATGATGTAGACTTTCTTTTTCTGACCTCATAATCATGTCATTCTTCCTAGATATTACCCTAATGCGAAGGCATTGGAAGTCATTTTTTGAGATGTTAATGAATGAGAGAACAGATAATATTAAATAATATTTGTAAAATGTATAAATAGTACATTTAGTATGTCAATGGTGATATCAAATTTTATGCAGATTCCTGCAATAGAACATTTATCAGATCAAATACAAAGTTTAATTTACTGTTAAAGGAAAAATTGTTCACCACACTTGTCAACAATGGTAAGGAAGAGTTTATTCAAAGAGAGCTGCTGCAATGGAGTCTTATAGTAAGGGAGAGAGGTTGAGCTCAACACCAAGTACAGTAAGGAAAAGAGAGTTTATAGCCAAGGAGCAAGGCAAGGAGTTAGTAGATGGAAAATTACTAAAAGGTAGAGTAATTCTTTGTTAAACTGACTTAGCAAAACTTTTGCTGAAGGCAGGCCTGAGCGATCAGATATCAAGAGTGGTCTGACCAAAGGTGGGGGGGATTTTCACTAAACTGTCTCTGCAGGATTCTTGCAAAAACAGAATAATGTAGTGATGAACACAGAAGTCCAAGTCAGGGTTTAGTTGAGAAGAGAGATCAGGAAAGACTGACTAGAGTTTGGTCAAGGAGAGAATTTTTGTCAATACAAAGTACTCCTATACAAACTCTCAAAATTCCCACTTCATTCCCCACTCACCAATACTTCCCAGGCCTGTTTTATCTTTATGCCATTAAGTTAATTCTCTGGTAAGATATCTTTGAATGGTAGTACCAGTGATGGAGGCAATTCATGCAAATACTCATTCGACAGTCTTTTCTTTCTTTTTCTCTTTTTTTGTTCTTCTATTTGCAGAGCAATGATGGCAGGCATGGAATACACACAGATCATTCAAACACACACCTTTAGCAAAGGTTTAGCAAAGACTAATAAATGCACATGATTAACTATAATTTTAAAAAATAATTTTTACGTGCTATACAAAAAAGTAAAAAGGTAGCCCACTAGCTGCAAGGAATCACAGAATCCTAATTGAAAGAGATAATGTAGACAAGATTACAAGATTCAGTCATATAGAAGGCAGGGCATTCTAGACAGAGAAAGTCACATCATTTAAAAGAGGTAGGTAAGCAATTATTATGTGTTTCTGGGGAAGGATTAGGTCTTTCACTAGTTTGAAAAGTTTTAGAAAAGTAGACCCTGGTTTTCATTGTATCTTTGTGCCTGGCCATCTAGTATCTTATCAATAATTCATTTAATGAAGGAAGGAAGAATAAATGAATAATAAGATGGGAAAAATAGATTGGACCAAGTTGTAAAAAGCTCTGAATGCCAGACTACAGAGTACGGATTTTATCTATAGATAGTACAGCTGTCCCTGAAACTTTTCTTAGCAGGGAAATTTCATAATTAGCACTTTAAGTTAGAGAAATTCATCTGAGAACAATGTGTAAAATGTGAAGAGAGAAGAAAGTTGGTAGCCACCAACCTACAATTTTTATGTGATGGAGAAAGTTAGTTACCCAAAAAGCTCTGGGAGAATGAGATGGTCAATTTGTTGCTTTCACTTTATATAAGTGATCAGAAAATGTCATAGAATACTTAGAGTTGTTCTTGGAAGGAAAGTCTAGGTATCTGTTAATTAAAAGGTAGACACTGGATGAGGGTAAAAGATGTTTATTGTGTGCTCACTATGTGTTTTTTCCTGTGTATTAATTGCACTGGACTCAGCTAATCTTCACAACAACCCTATGAGTTAGATATTGTTATAATCTTCACTTCTTAGGGAGGGAAACAACTTATGAAAGCTGCTTAAAGTCACACAGCTTGTAACTGGCATAAGCCCTTGTGTAGCAGCTGACAGAGTAGACAATGCACTATAGCTGTGTTAGCTCAATCTAGCCCATTACTAATTATCACCTCAATATTGGTTGATTTATGTGAACCCTCTAGAATGTGTTTCTTCATCTGAAAATGATAGAATTAAATTAGATCACCTCTTACTTCCTATTCAGCTAAAATTTTTTATCATTTGTGAACTGATTGTAAGATTATAAATTAGGATCGTCAAAAAATACATTCCTGTGTCTCTTGATTCAATCCCAGTGTATACAGCGTCCACAATATCATTAATCATCCAAAAACTCTCTGTGCTCCCTACTTTATCTTATTCCTGAATTTGAGTAGAGAAGGGAGAAAGTTAAAAACCAAACTAACCAACAAACAAAAGCCCTTAGGAAAAAGAAAGGAAATAAGATAAGAGGTCAGTATCATTATTATGATTATCTCTTGACTTTGGAGATCTCTCCAAATAAAATTTTCCACTTCATTTCCTTCCTCTTACTTTGGCTTGGTGTCTACTATTTCTCTTTTTCCTTAAACCTATTTTACTTTTCCTGTATTGATGCCAACTTGGATGGATGCATTTTGGGAAAAGGATGGCTAATTTAATTCCAGTTTGGCCATTAGGATTCCTTGGTCTATATTCTTTAGGCTAGGCCTTATCTTACCTATGAATACCAGTTCTATCAAGCCAAGATTCTTGCTTTTGCAAGAAGATATTATTTCTAAAATGTGAAAATAGAATTTAATTTCTCTTAAAGTTTTCCTTTTTGCCTGACTTCTCCTCACCTCAATTTCTAATATTAGGCTTTTCTAAATTAAATATCTCACATCTCAGGAAACCTCACTCTTTTTGGAAAAGAGGGCTGAAATGCATGATGCGACATGCCTTACATCACCCATTACGACTGAGTCACTTATTCCTTAAGCTGTTAATGGCTCACCTGGTGACCTCTTCCTTTTTCCCTGGGACTTGTCTCATTCCAAGGGAACTCTTCCTTGGGGACCAACCAGTTTCTAATGACTGGGGATCCCCTTTGTCGGAATACAAACACCCAAACTCGTTACCTCAATTCTAGACAATTTTGAAGGATCACCTCAGGTCTGCTGTCCAATCCTCCTCTCCTCTCTTCCTTTCACAGATGCTTTTCCTAAGAGCAGTATCCAGTAAATCCACACACAAATTTCTTGCTCTGAGCCTGTTCCCTGGCCAACCAGATCAGAAACTTTGAGGATTTGGAACTATCTCTAAAGTTTCTGGTTTTCATGTGGTTCTGAAGGCAAAAACCACAGAGATCAAATGCCACACACAAAAAAAATTGGTGGTCTGAATGAGAAGTATCATTTGCTTTTGAAAAGAAAAACCTCCAGAAGTTATGTGATTTTATAGGATAACCCTGCTCATTTCTTTCAAATGTGGTCTGGAAACAAGCCAGATGATCTGAAGCAAGTTTGAAGTATAAACAATTTTGATGCTTGCTCATCACTAATCCAATTTCCATAAAACCAGTATTGAATCTATTTGCTCTGTGACTGAGTTTATTTATCAGTAAGGTGGAAGCAAACACTCCTAGTGTGGACTGATTCATCTTGTTTGCTGAACTCAAATACCATAGTCTTAAATTACTCCCAAAGATATGTCTTGAACTTTGATTGCTTTCATCATGAGGTTTCAACTAATTTTATATAGGCTTTTTTTTTTCGCTTCAAGATACAAAATGTAAACAATTGTACTGCAAAGAAGTTTGCAGTCATTGTATCACTTTATATGATAGACAGTCTTGTTTCAAATTGGATTTTAAAGATGACCTAAAATACTAATTTTTGTATTTTGTCTTGCAAATTAGACCAATAGAAATTTGACTCCTCTGACATTACTGGAATCATATAGACATACAACCTTTCTAAAAGTAAGATACTTTTAAATTCAAAAACAAAGAAGATGAAGTACCCACATTTCATGACCCTTACCTATTGCCAGTTGCTTTTTTTTCTTTTTAGAGACAGCGTCTGGCTCTGCTGCCAAGGCTGGAATACAATGCCATGATCATAGCTCACTGCAGCCTTGAACTCTTGGGACCAAGCAACCCTCTTGCCTCAACCTCTCAAAGTGTTGGAAAAACAGGCATGAGCCACCACACCCACCCCCATCCTTTTTTGAGAAGCCCTATGTTGCCGTTTGTAGGCTGCCTCGATGTCCAATTCAAAGAGGTGTATCTAATATCATATATCAAGATGAACCCTCATGTAAGAGAGAAATTTTAGAACTCACTAAGAGTGATCAATTAAAAAATAAAATTTTAAAGCTCATAAAGATGTAAATGGAAAGTGTTTTTAAAAATAAAATGTAAACACATTGGCCATGTAAAATAATAAATACCCTTTGACCTTCTTTAAAAGCTAGCATACACAAGACACATCTCCACTGTTCCTTTTCAATACGCAGAAATGGAGAAAATGTGTTCACAACTGACGTTCCACCTCAATCATTTTAAACATCCAGATATATATCTCAGTATGTGTACATACATGAAATAACCTAAGAATTTCAAAAATGTATCTGCATGTGCAGATAGCAGGCAGTTAAGATTGGAGTGAATCATGTGTATAATACCCTTGCCTCTTAGCTCATTTTATAATTTAAAAGCATAAGAAATGTTAACATCAAGTGGTAAGATTTTTTTTTTCTACAATGTCTCCCTGACATTCCTGGCCATCCCTTTTTTCTCATCCAAGGCTAATTATTTTAAGATCTGGCCTTTGCTAAAGAAAACAAGCAAACGTGGGTGAGGCTACGTGGAAAGGGATTTCATATAAAACAGACGTCCTGTTTTTAGGGAAAGGAATCTCAGCATCTTTGGAGCTGCCCTGAAGAGGTAATAGTCTTTAAACAATGAAAACAAGGGAGGTCATAGAGAGAAGAAAAGTAAAAATAGGCAGAAGTTAATGCCATTTACAAAAAAACCTGATGGGCCTGAGCTGGACCTCAGTAGTAACTAACAGAACGAAACCCCCCAAACTACACATGTGGGTCAGCTCATTACCCAGGGCCTACTTCAGGAAGGCCTCCTGAGTTCTCTTATCAACTTGGGAGTCCTTTTGCTCTAATCCACAAAGGGGATTACAGCTGATAAATTATGACAAGCACCCACTGGAAACCCAGTGAGCCAAGAAGGGCATCACCCCTTTTGGCATGTGCATTCACATTACTTTGGCACTTACTATTATCATTTAAATGTAATCTCACCTTAGAAGAAAAAAAAAATTCCCCTCTTTGCTGCAGACTTAAGCCTTACAAGGTAATTGAAATCACTTATTAAGGCTTCTAAATGAGAAGCTCCAGATATTAGAACTGCCAGCGTTGCAGAACGGAAACATCACATGCCTCCCTTGGTGACAAAACCTCATTAAACAGTGCACACACACATACAAGCACACATACAAACATGCACACACACACACAAGCCCACACACATTCACACACACACACACACACACACACAGAGGAAGAGGAATAAAAAGAAGGCAACAAATCCCAATTCAGACAAAAGAGGCCGGTTCATGCCTATATTGCTGAACATGTAGACTAGAGCCATGACACCAGAGCCCAAACCACAGCTATTCTCCTTTCTTACAAAGAGCAATGTGGCCAGCTAGGCAGAGGAGGAGGGAAAAAGAAAAGTACAGATCACAGATAAAGCCTGTTAATAAAAGTGACCTCTACCTAGAAATATTCATGTTCTAAGAATTTTCTTTTTCTCTATTAAAAAGAAAAATCCTGATTCAAGCATAGGCAAGAGAAAAAAAAAAAAGCATAATGCCTTTTTTTCTTCATCCTGACGGGGTGAAGTGACAGTAGGGACTAGTGGATATGTAAATGTGAGAACAGCCATGTGTTGGGCTCCCAGTCAAGGGGCAGATCATGCCAGGTCTGCAAGTAGCGTCTACTACAATATGTGCCCCCTAAAGCCCGGCCCTGACCTTATTACTCCACATCAGCTGTCTAGACTGACTCAAGAGGAGGAGGGATGCTCATTAGATGCAGAAAAGTTATCTGAGGCTACTTGAGCAATTGCTTCTTTTATCTGCCTGGAGGAGCATGGAGGCCATGTGTAATATCCTTAAGCTGCTCATCCATTGTTAAGATGACATTTCTTTATCTCTTCAGTTTAAAGGTTTATTTGAGAGTTCAGTGGTTTTCTAATCACAGGCTAACAGTTCTTCAAATGTGGCTTTTCTGTCTCTCTTTTTTTTTCTTGCAAGTATTACAAAATTGGACTTTGTTTTCCCCTTCCTATTCAAAGGTCTATTTATGGAGTCCTTTGGAAGATGAAACAAATATTGAAAGGTCAAATGACAAATATGTACTGAGTGCCGACTATGCATATGATACCAGGTATAGCACAATGAAACTCTAGTATTGGTCAAAATAATAAAGAAAATAAGTGTTGATAAAGAACTATGTAAAGATGTCTGTATCTTTATAATTTTAAAATAGTGCACACCCTATTTGTCTTAAAATGTAAAGTCCTGTTATAGGTTAAATTATGTCCTTTAAAAAGATATGGTGAAGTGACCTCGTTTGCAAACAGGGTCACTGCAGAGGTAATTAGTTGAGATAAGGTCATACTGGGGTAGGGAGGTCCCTTAATCCAATATGACTGGTGCTCTTAAAGCAAAGAAAAGACACAGAGGGATACAAGAGGGAGGAATGCCATGCGGACCACTACAGGTTTTAGAGGGAGTGTGGCCCTGCCAACACCTTGATTTTAGATTTCCAGCTTCCACAACTGTGGCAACAAATTTCTGTTGTTTTAAGTCACCCAGTTTGTGGCACATTGTTATGGCAGCCTGAAAAATCAATGCAGATGTGTCTTGACTGACAATGGGATTACCTCTCACTACAACTCTTATAAGTTGAAAGTATCTTAAGACAAAAAATGCGTTTTATCCACCTAACCTACAAAACAACATAGCTTAGCCTAGCCTATCTTAAATGCACTCAGAGCACTTATATTGGCCTAGGGTTGAGCGACATCATCTAACACAAAGCCTATTTTATACTAAAATATTGAATATCTCATGTAATTTATTGAATACTGTACTGAAGGTAAAGAATAAAGAATGATTGTATAGGTATTCGATGTGTGGTTTTTATTGAATGTATATTGCTTTCACGCCCTCATATAGTCAAGAAATTATGAGTTGAACTACCGTAAGTTGGAAACCATCTGTACAGGCCCCAGGACTCAGACTCTGTTCTTCTTTTCTATCAGTCACTCCCTTGGTAACATAACCAGTCTCATCATTTTAAGCTGTTTCAGTGACTCCCAAATGTGTATCTTTAGGGCAGAACTCTCTTCTGAAATCCAGCTGCCTACTCAGAATTTCTAGTTGCATGTGCAATAAATAGTTCAAATGTCAGGTGACCATAATTTCACTCTTCATCTTTCTCCCCAATTTTGGTCTTCTAGCAACCCTACTAGACTAATTGGGAAGCAAATACTGTTGGCTTTACCATGAAAATGCCTCCAGATTGCATCCATTTCTTACCACCTTCCCTGCTAGCCCCCTGGTCCAAGCCCCCATTATCCACTGTATGGAACACACAATAGTGTCATAAATGGTATTTCTACTCCCACTTGTCACGCCTATAGTATATTCCCATCACAATAGTTAAACTGACCATCTAAACAGCAAGTGAAATCACATCACTGGTCTTTTCAAAAATCTTCCATAGACTGAGGTACTACTTCACTGAGAGTAAAAGCCTTTAATGGTCCTTTGGGCCTTTTGCCTACACCACCTCCTCCCCTTATCTATCAAAACTCATCTCCTCCTACAGTCATGCATTGCTTAACAAAGGGGGGATAATTCTGAGAAATGTGTCTTTAGGTGTTTTTGTCTTTGTGCGAACATCACAGTGTATACAGTCAGCCCTCTGTATCCATGGATTCCACACCCATGGATTCAAAAAACCACGTATCGTAATTTTTTTAAAAGAGTGTTGTCTCTGTACTGAACATATACTAACTTTTTTCTTGTAATTATTCTCTAAGCAATACAGTATAACTATTTGCATAGCATTGACATTGTATTAGGCGTTATAAGTAATCTAGAGATGATTTAAAGTGTACAGGACAATGTGCGTAGGTTACATGCAATTATATGCAAATATTACACCATTTTATATCAGGAACTTGAACTTCTGTGGATTTTGGTACACATGGGAAGTCCTGGAACCAATCCTCCACAAATACTGAGGAGCCATTGTGCTTACACAATCCTAGATGTCATAGCCTGCTACGCACCCAGGCCATATGCTATAGCCTATTGCTCCAAGGCTACAGACCTGTAAAAACCTGTACACCATGTTATCGTACTGAATACTGTAGGCAATTGTAACACAATGGTAAGTATTTTTGTATCTAAGTATAGAAAAGATACGGTAAAAATATTGTATATGGTACACCTGTATAGGGCCCTTTCCATGAATGGAGTTTGCTAGACAAGAAGTTGCTCTGGGTGAGTCAGTCAGTAGAGTAGTGAGTAAATGTGCATGCCTAGGAAATTATTGTACACTACTGTAGACTTTATAAACACTGTATATGTAAGCTACACTAAATTTGTTTTACAAAATCATAATTGCACCACGATGTTACAACAGCTACTAGGTCACCAGGAGTTAGGGATTTTTCAGCTTCATTATATCTTATGGGACCACCATGGTAGACTGGTTTGTCATTGATCAAATAGTATTATGAGTTCATGGCTATATTTGTCCTGTTGGGCATTTACTTTAATCCATATTGGCCTTCTTGGTGTTCTTCAAATACAATAGGCACACAGTGTTTTCTCTGTCTATTCCTGTTATGTGGAATATACTCCCTCCTCATCTCCTTAAAATCTTTGCTCAAAAGTTATTTTTACAATACAATTTCACTCTGACTGATCATTCTAGTTAAATAGAAAGCTCTTTGTCTTCGCCTCTCCATTCTTATACTCCTGAGCCCCTAATTCTTTTCTCCAGACCACTAAGCTTGTTATTCTCTCTATTTACTTATTAGAGTTTATTGTCTATGTTTCCAACAAGAATGTTAGTCCTAGGAAGGTAGGGATTTGGGCCAGTTTTATTATTTGATGCATCAAGGGAGCAGAGGGTAGTACCCAGTGTATGCTCAGTAAGTAAACAATTGCAGACACTCTTTATGTTTGCTCCTTATGCACAAACTCGTTCAGTGACAATGCCTTGCCATAACACGTAGTTTTAAATGAAATTTATGCCCTATATTCATATATTAAACTTAATTCTATCCTCCATCCACAAAAATAAATAAATTCACATTAACATTTGCATTTGAGAGCAGTAAACAACTTGATGTTTGAGATGAAGACACTAATTTCCAAAGAACACAATGTTAGTTCAGTGGCACAATCAGAAGGCAGATTTCCAATCTCCATTTCTTGTGCAGTTTCCCACTCACATATAAATGTTGGATATCTCACCAATAGACAAACCCACAAATGCATGTTGCATATTTATAAAATATTCACATCCAGTTTCTCCCTACTGAGTCTGTCCCTATGGTAGATTCTTGTACTTCCTATTTAACTGGAGGTAGGTTCAGGCACATGACTAGCTTTGGACAATGTAATGTGAATGGAAGTGATGAAAGTCACTCTTGTCATTTCCAGGCACAAGTTTTAAAGGTTATGATGTGGTTTCACCATCTCTCATTTTTCCCTGGCTACAGTAATGCCAATGTGCAAAAATATGCGTACTTCTCCTTTGTCCCTAGATGCCAGCATGAAAAAGGTATGGAACACAGCCCATGTTAGCCTTTGAACAACATGAAATGTGAGTAAGAAATAAACCTTTATAGTTGTCAGCAAAAGTTGACTAATAGACTACATAAAACTTCCTACTAAGAAGTTCATTTCTTGAGTGCTTCCTATGTGCCAGGAGTTTGGCTCACAATGTTTTCTTGATTTTCACAACAACTCTATAAAGTAGATATGATAAATTATATTTCCCAGGAAACTTCAGTTCAGGGAGGTCAAGTTTTCTAAAGCTACACAGCCAGAAAATTGCAGAACCAAAATTTGATCCAAATGTTATCTGACTCTCAGACATAAGCACTTAGTCTTTTCCCCTAACATTTAATGTTAATTTTTTAAAAAATAATAAGTATCTTGGCTGGGTACAGTGGCTCATGCCTGTAATACCAGCACTTTGGGAGGCCTAGGAAGGCAGATCACCTGAGGTCAGGAGTTCAAGAGTAGCCTGGACAACATGGTGAAACCCCATCTCTGCTAAAAAATACGAAAAACTCAGCCAGGCAAGGTGGCACATGCCTGTTGTCCCAGCTACTTGGGAGGCTTGAACCTAGGAGGTGAAGGTTTGCAGTGAGCTAAGATCATGCTGCTGCACTCCAGCCTGGTCAACAGAGCAAGACTCCATCTCAAAATAATAATGATAATAAATAATAATAATAATAATAATAAGTATCCTAAAGTTAAAGCTTGTGTAGATAGAAGAAGTGACCATACAGATCGTGTCCAAAGCCCAAATATCAACATGCAGCTTCTTTACTGTCCCCTGCTCAGATTTTCCAATGAAATATACAGAATGCCTGGGAGAGGCTTTTGACTAATCACGTAGGCCAAAGCAGTAACTCCCAGCATGGGTGGCCATGGACTTTAGTTTTGTTTGTTTTACAATATGTTAGAACACTGCCAGCTAACATTTTAAAACTTCATTTTTCCTTTTAGCCAAACCAATTCCAAATGTTTCAAAAGAAATTATGGGAAGAACTAAGATTAACTGGCAATAGAATCTTTTTTCTTTTATTAAAAATAAACATTTTGTAGAAAAACAAGATTCAGCTCCTCATTTCAGTGGAGAAGAGAGAAAGGCAAATCATCACTCAACCCAGATATACTGGTGTAAAAAAAACCCATAGTTTTTCTCAAATTTTTCAAGATTTATTTAGATATCACATAGCTAGAGCTATAAAATAGGCCAAAGTTACAATGGAATGTGACCTGTGTCTGTATTAATTAAGAAACCCATTAATTGAAGTAATAGGAAGTTAACTGTTTTAGTTGTGCTATTGACCACAATTCTTCATTCTTCACAGTATCTCTGTTCTCTGCCATATGATAATGTAGCACCCTCTTACTATGTACGGGGTGTACTTTCCTACCTCTGCATTGCTCACGGAGACTTCCATTGGCTGATAAAACTAGGAAGTGCCAGCATGCATGCTCACAGCCTAAACTTCGGGAAGCCTTGCTTATTCCATTTGTTCTCTTGTTCCTCTGCACTTTTCATGAGAAGAATATGCCCCGGCTAGCTTGCTCAGCCCAGGAGGAGACCAAGAAACAAGAAAACACATGAACTCCCCATAGTCAAGTCCAACTTAGATTATCTCACCTTTGGCTAACTTGCATACTCCGAGGTAATTAAATGCTGATTCACTCCTGAGACATTGTAGTTATGATATAATAATAGATAAGAGGCCAATTCAAGGTAGCTTCAGCAAAAATGAATGTTTATTGGAAGAATAAGAAAGTTGGTCACAGAATCTGAGAATTAATGAACGTAGGGAAGTATCAAGGCCACAACCTTAACTAGATCAGATAAGTCAATGGGCTTTCTCTATAAGGACACTAATATGTCTCAGCTCCCAACTCCCTGTCTCTGTCAGTCACAGCTTCTCAGAAGGGTTCATCCAAGAGTGATGTCAGCAAATAGCAAAATAGGAGCTTCCAGTCCAGGTCTTCTCACAGGCACACTAATTTGACAACCATACACACACAAAAATACCTTCACTACAATTCCAGAATCATTGTAGGAGATTATAGCACATTAGGTAAAGCAAATAATGAAAAAATATGCATTGAAGAGAATAGGAAGAACCCTGACAATTTACCCAAGTCACCCCTCCCCCAAGTCTTCAGCACAGTGTCAAGAAAAATTCCTTCTGCCTCAGTGCTCTCCCATGGGGAAAAGGTAATAAAGTCAGCATCTGATTTCACTATATATGCAGGTTTCAGGCCCATCCAGTGGACTCAGTTATAATGCCAGGCCCCACATATTGGGGTTTCAAGCTGCCACCAGTAGTCAAGAGTACAAGGCTGTCCTTGCAGACCCAGGTTAGGCCAGAATCTGTGAGCCAAGTCCAGTCTTGCCCCATGGGACTCCAGTGCCAAGAAAGCCACTATGAACCCACGCACCTGGCTAGCCTACCTGGGAAACCTGGCCGCAGACCTGGTCATGGTTGCCACCTGCTGGCCCATACAGAATCTCCGGATGGGCTGATTGGTAAAGGGCTTTCTCTGCAAAACCAGTTTGGGAAGACTGGGAAGAGGTGACTACTTCTTCAAATGTGTCCCTAATTAATAATATGAAACATACAAATGCACAAAACTCAGTGGTATAAGTAAAACACAGCCATATTTATAACATTCTAGGACTGTAATGATGGTGTATAAGGGTTAAAAGACAAAACTATTAATAACAACTAGAGCTAAAATAAATTGTTAAGGGATCATATTTTTAAAATGATGTAATTCTGCCATCGAAAACATAAAGTGTGTGTTGGGGGAAATGAAAGTGTAGAGTTGTTGAATGAAATCAAAGTTAAATTGTTATCAGCTTGAAATATGCTGTTACAAGATGGTCTATGTAAGCCTCATGATAACCACAAAGCAAAAATCTTTAGTAGAATCACCAAAATGAAAATAGAAAGGATTCCAAGCATACAACTGCAGAAAACCATCAAAGCACAAAAGAAGACAGCAAGAGCAAAGGAAGGAAACAAAGTTTCTACATAACTACTAGCAAAAAAATAACAAAATGGCAATAAGTTATAACATATCAACAGTTACCTTGAACATAAATGGATTAAATTGTCCAATAAAAAAAGAAGTAAAGTAATTAAACAGATTAAAAAAGACCCAACTATAAGCGCCTAAAAGAGACTAACCTCAGTTTTACACTAAAAGTGTATACATATACACATATACACAAAATATGAAGGGATGAAAAAAGATATTTTATGCAAATGGAGATCAAAAGGGAGCAGGAGTGGCTAGACTTACATTAGACAAAATAGACTTTAAGTCAAAAACCATAAAAAAGACTAAGAGGAACATTTCGTAATGATAAAGGGGCCAATTCATCAAAGGATATAACAATTGTAAATATATGTGTGCCCAATATTGGAGCATCTACATATATAAAATAAATGTTAAAAGATCTGCAAGGAGAGATAGATTGCAATAAAATAATAATAGAGGAATTCGGTCCTTCACTTTTAAAAATGAATAGATCATTTCACACAGAAAATTAAGAAAACATTGGACTTGGACACTTTAGACCAAATGGATCTAATGGACAAATATGGAACATTCCATACAATCTCAATAGAATACACATTATTTTCTAGTGTGTGCAAAACATCCTATAGAATAGATCATGTGTTAGGGCACAAAACAAGCCTTAACAAATTTAAGATTAAAATTATATCAAGTATTTTTCCTCCAAAAATAATATCAATGTAGAAATAAATAACAGAAGGAATTTTAGATAATTTACAAATATATGAAAATTAAATAAAATAGTCCTAAACAACCTATGGGTCAATGAAAAAATTTTAAAAATAGTTTTTTAAAATTTTGAAACAAATGAAAATGGAAACACATCATACCAAAACTTTTGGAATATAGCAAAAGCAGTTTCAAGAGGAAAGTTTAAAGCAATAAAAGCCTACATTAAAAAAGAAGAAAGATCTCAAATAAACAACCTAACATTACATCACAAAGAATGAGAAATAGGGCAAAGTAAGCGCAAAGTTACTAGAAGAAAAAAATAAATAAAAATTAAAATAGAAATAAATGAAATAAAAACTTAAAAAAACAGACAAGTTCCAAAAAACTGAGAATTGTTTTTTGTAAAGATAAAATTAATAATACCTTAGTTAGACTAATTAAGAAAAAAAAATGAGTGAAGACTCAAATGAATAAAATTGTAAATGAAAGAGGGGGACATTACAAGTGACACCACAGTAGATCAAAGGACCATCAGAAACTACTATAACAATCGTATGCCACAAACGTGGATAACCTACAAGAAATGGATGCAGTCCTAGAAACATACAAGCTACCAAGACTGAACCATGAAATAATAAAATATATGAACAAATTAATAATGAATAAGGAGATTTAATCAATCACCAAAAATTTCCCAACAAAGAAAAGCTCAAGGTCAGATGGCTTCACTGGTGAATTCTACCATTTTAAAAAGAATAAATGTCAATTCTTCTTAACCTATTCCAAAAAATTGAAAATGAGGGGATACTTCCAAACTAATTTCATGAAGCCAGCATTATCCTAATAACAAGCCAGGCCAGGACACCATAAGAAAAGAACATTGCAGGCCAATGTCCCTGATGAACATAGATGCAAAAATCCTCAACAAAATGCAGCCATTCATCAATATCCACGGGGTACTTTTCCCAGGATCTTCCACAAATATCATAATCCACAGATGCTAAAGTCCCTGATATAAAATTGCATAGCATTTGCATATAAGCATATATATACCTGCCTGTATGTTTTGTCCTCTGAAGCTTGTTTATAATATCTAATACAATGTAAATGTCATGTAAGTAGTTGTTATACTATATTGTTTAGGTAATAATGACAAGAAATGAAAGTCTGAACATGTTTAGTACAAATGCAATTTTTTTCCAATTTTCTTCATCTGTGGTTGGTTGAATCCATGGGTGACGAACCCATGGATATGGATGGCCAACTGTTCTAGCAAACTGAACTCAATAGCACAATAAAAGGATCTCACAACATAATCAATGAGACATATCCCTGTAATTCAAGGATGGTTCAACATACATAAATTAATCATTATGATGTACCCCATTAACAGAATGAAGGATAAAAATTATATAATGATCCCAATAGGTGGGAAAAGTCAACATACATTCTTAATGAAAATTTTCACCAAAGTATTTATAGAGAAAATGTACCTCAGTATAGTAAAAACCATATATCAAAGGGCTACAGCTAACATCTTACTCAATGGTAAAAAGCTGAAAGCTCTTCCTCTAACATGAGGAATAAGGCCAGACACAGTGGGTCACCCCTGTAAACCCAGCACTTTCGGAGGCCGAGGCAGGCAGATCACCTGAAGTCAGGAGTTTGAGACCAGCCTGGCCAACATAGAGAAACCCAGTCTCTACTAAAAGTACAAAAAATTAGCCAGGCAAGGTGGCAGGTGCCTGTAATTCCAGATATTTGAGAGGCTGAGGCAGGAAAATCTCTTGAATCCAGGAGGCAGAGGTTGCAGTGAGCCGAGGTTTTGTCATTGCACTCCAGCCAGGGTGATAGAGGGAGACTTCATCTAACAACAACAACAAAAAAAACGAAGAAGAAGAAGATAAGAATGTCAACTCTTGCCACTTCTATTCAACATAGTACTGAAAGACCTAGTCAGGTCAATTAGTCAGGAAAAAAAAATTTTTAATTAAAACATCAAAATTAAAATAAAAAATAAGTAAAATTATATCTGTTTGCAGGTGGCATCATCTTATATATAGAAAACCCTAAAAACTCCACATGAACAAAACTCGTTAGAACTAAAAAATGAATTCAGGGAAGTTGCAAGATACAAAATCAACACAGAAGAATCAGCTGCCTTTCTATACACTAACAACAAAGTATCTAAAAAAAAATGAAGAAAGCAATTCCATTGATAATGCATCCAGAAGAATAAAATACTTAGGAATAAATTTAACCAATGAGATTTAAGATCTGTTCACTGAAAATTATAAAACATTGACTAAAGAAGTTGAAAATATAAATATATTAAAAGATATCCTACAATAATGAATTAAAAGGATTAATATTGTTAAAATAGCCATACTAACCAAAGTAATCTACACAGTCAGTACAATCTCTATCAAAAGTCCAATGGCATTTTCCACAGAAATAGAAAACGAAAACAAAAAATTTGTGTGAGACCACAAAAGCACCAAAATAGTCAAAGCAATCTTGAGAAAAAGGAACAAAGCTAGCCAGAGACATCACACTTCTATATTTCAAATTTTATTACAAAGCTGTAATAATCAAAATTGTGTGGTATTGACATAAAAACAGATACATAGACCAATGGAATAGAAATGCCTATCCAGAAATAAACCTACACATAAACAGTCAATTAGTCTTCAACAAGAGCACCAAAAATCCTAAATGGATACATATAGTCCACAATAAATGATGCTGGGAGAACTGGATATCTACATGTAAAAAAATGAAAATGGACCCTTATCTTACATCAAATACAGAAATTAACCTAAAATGGATAAAAGACTTAAATGTAAAACCTGAAACCACAAAACCCCTAGGAGAAAACATAGAGAAAAAGCTCCTTGACTTTGATTTTGCCAGTGAGTTTTTTGGACATGATGTCAAAAGCACAGGCAATAAAAACAAAAATAAATAAGTGGGATTATATTAAAATAAAAATCTTCTAAACATAAAATGAAACAATCAACAAAATCAAAAGTCAACGAACATACTGAGATAAAATATTTCCAAATTATGTATCTGATAAAATTTTAATATATCCAAAAATATATGAAGAAATCCTATATCTCAATAGCAAAAAAAAAAAAAAATCTAAATAAAAAATGGACAAAGTACCAGAATAGATGTTAATGCATAGAAGACATACAAATGGACAATACGTTTATAAACAGGTGCTCAACAACATTAATTATCAGTAAAATGCAAATCAAAGCCACTATGACCTATCACCCAACATCTGTTGGGATGGCTAAGATTGAAAAAACAAAAGATAACAAGTGTTGGTGACAATGTGGAGAAAAGGAAACCCTGGCACACTGTTAGTGATAATTTTAATTGGCATAGTCTTTATGAAAAGCAGTATAAAGGCTTCTCAAAAAATTAAAAATAGTGTGGAAGTGTGGAAAAATTTTTTTTAAGTTTTTTTTTAAAAGAAAAAAAGTAAAAAATAGAACTACCATCAGAACTACGATCCAGTGACCCCACTTCTAGGTATTTATCCAAAGGAATTGAAGTCAGAATCTCAAAGAGATACCTGTACTCCCATGTTCATTGCAGCACGATACAAATAGTCAAGATATGAAAAAAACCTAAATGTTTGTCAGTGGATGAATGGGTAAAGGAAATGTAGTATATACACACAATGAAATGCTATTCTGTCTCTAAAAGAAGGAAGTCTTTCCATTTGCAACCACATAGATGGAGTTGAAGGATATTCCTCTAAATGAAATAAATCAGATACAGAAAGACAAATACTGTATAATCTCACTTATTTATGAAATCTAAAATATTCTAACTCTTAGAAGCAGAGAGTAGAATGGCGGTAACCAGGCTCCAGGGACATGAGGAAATGGAGAGATGGTGGTCAAGGAGTACAAAGTTTCAGTTATGGAAGGCAATAATGTATTGTATACTTAAAAATTGCCAAGAAGGTAGATCTTATGTTAAGCGTTCTTACCAATGATAATAATAATAATTGTAATTAATGGAGTAAAGGAAAACTTTGGGAGGTGATGGATAGGTCTATGGCCTTAATGATGGTGATGGTTTCACAGGTGCATACTTATCCCCGAATTCGAGCTGTATACATTAAATATGTACAACTTTTTACATGACAATCATATTTCAATAAAGTATATCCTTTTAAGAGTTAGTGTGATTAAAGTGTTTTACTTGACCCTACTTCATCTAATGGCATGGCTTATTGGCTTTTACAGTTCCACCCCTCTACAGCAAGCAGTTCCAAGAAACTAGCGACTAGAATGATAACCTAACTGAGGTCCAACCTAATTAACTTAAAGAAGAGAAAAATATAACTTTTTAAGAGTTTAAACAAAAGTAATCCCACATTGTGTTTACCTGGTTCAGTGTTCCACCTGAAGGAAAGATTTATGAAATACCTCCCAAGATGCTTCAAGTCAAGGATGCCCATGAATTGACTATGCTGTATTTCTTATCCCGGTTTTGCACTCTTCTTTTCCATCACCCACTCTTCTCCAGATTTTCAATGTGTCCACAAACAAAAAGAATTTTATAGCTAAGGCCAGGCACGGTGGCTCACGCCTGTAATCGCAGCACTTTAGGAGGCCTAGGTGGGCGGATCACGAGGTCAGGAGATCGAGACCATCCTGCCTAACACGGTGAAACCCCATCTCTACTAAAAATACAGAAAATTAGCCGGGCGTGGTGACAGGTGCCTGTAGTCTCAGCTACTTGGGAGGCTGAAGTAGGAGAATCGCTTGAACCCAGGAGGCGGAGGTTGTGGTGAGCTGAGATAGCGCCACTGCACTCCAGCCTGGGTGGCGACAGAGTGAGACTCCGTCTAAAAAAAAAAAAGAATTGTATAGCTAAAACCTTATTTTATTCCTTTCTGCTTAGAATTCAATTGCCACCTGGACATGAATTTCTCAAGCTTATCATTCTGGGAGATATCTGTACACACACATTTCATAGTCAATCTACAAAAAATTTACCTAGTGTTCTGGTTTCTTAAGGCTGCTGTAATAGCTTACCACAAACCAGATGACTTAAGACAACAGGAATCTGTTCACTCAGTTCTGGAGGACAGACACCTGAATCCAGGTTTTGGCAAGGCCGCGCTCTCTCCAAAGGCTCTGGGGTAGAATCAGTTCCAAGCCTTTCTCCTGATTTCTGGTGTTCCTGGTAATACGATTTTCCTTGGATTGCAGATGAATTTCTCTACCGTTTGCCTGTGTCCTTACGTGGTGTTCTGCCCTCATGTGTCTGTGTGTGGGAGTGTATTATCTTCTTCTTGTAAGGACACCTGTCATAATGCATTAAGAACTCCCCCTATGCCAGTATGATCAAATCTTAACTATTTACTTTTGCAAAGCTCCTATTTCCAAATATAGTTACATTCTCAGATTCTAGGGCATGATTTTTTTTCTTTTTTCTTTTCTTTTTTTTTTTTTTGTGGTGGTGGTGGTGGGTGGGACACTATTTTAACCGGGTACACTTAGAATATAGAATCTTGTGGTCAAAAATAATCTCAGAGTTGAACAAGTCACACTGCTATCTTACCATTACTTTCATTTGTTCTCTCTTGAATATCTTTCATTAAAGGAGTGCTCACTTCCTTGAAAGGGTGTCACGTCCAATTTTTAGAGAATAAACTCAAATATCCATCAATAGGAGTTTAGGTAAATAATTTGAGCTATGATCATATAATGGGATAATATTCAACTATCAAAAATTATGAGGACCCATAGATATTGACATATAAAACTATCACAATGAATTGTTAAATAAGAGACTGGTAATAAAATAATATGAAACAAGTTAATTTTATTTTTTATTTTTATTTATTTATTTTTTTGAGACAGAGTCCTGCTCTGTCGCCAGGCTGGAGTGCAGTGGCGCGATCTCAGCTCACCACAACCTCTGCCTCCTGGGTTCAAGTGATTCCCTTGCCTCAGCCTCCCAAGTAGCTGGGATTACAGGCATGCACCACCATGCCCAGCTAATTTTTTGTATTTTAGTAGTGACTGGGTTTCACCATGTTGGCCAAGATGGTCTCGATCTCCTAACCTCTTGATCCTCCCACCTCGGCCTCCCAAAGCGCTGGGATTACAGGTGGGAACCACTGCACCCGGCCAAGTTAGTTTTATTTATTTAGAGATATAAGTACATTATATTTGAAAAGATAAAATGTGAGAAAGATTGAAGTTTATCTCTGGATGTTGGGAGTGACGATGATTTTTTTCTCCAAATTTTTCTGTAGTGTTTGATTTTTGTTTGTTAAACAATAGCCTGGGTGACAGAGGAAGACTCTTATCTAAAAAAAAAAACTTTTAATGAGAAAAAAATAATGTTCAATTTGCAAAACAAAAAAGTATGCTTTTTTAGAATTTTTATTAGAAAGTTTTTTTAGTAACTTCCATTATCCCTTTACTCAGTCTATGACTTCAGAGCATTGTGAGGTAACATCTTTATCAGGCTTAAAAAAATCCTCAGTAAGATATTACTTTTAAAAAATAACACAATTTGTTTATTTTATATTGTGCCATTCCTACCTTTACGCTGTAGCAAATGCAAGACCTTTAGCCCAGGAAAGAATAGAGGAAAACAGACAAGATTGTCAAAGGCCATTTCCTATAGTACTGGATTGTGTTATTCTTTTTAAGTCTTACAAATTTAAAAAGCAATGTATCTCATAATATTTTGAGTTTTTGTTATTAGTAACATTAAATATCTTTTCTTATGCTGATTAATCATTTTGAATTTTTTCTATGAATTACCTATAGTTCATTTTTGTATTTTTTACCCGTTTACAGAAACTATAAACTATACTTACATAAAATAATCCTGACATATAAAATATATGTATCTCAAAACCAGGATTCTTTTATGTAACATAGATATATGTATATATATCTATATGTATATATATCTATATATATATCTATATTGAGATCTACATATATCTATATTGAGATACATATATAGAGAGATATATATATATATATATCTCAAAGCCAGGGTTATTTCATGTAATAAATAAATAGTTCCTATAAATATATTTATATATTTATATTATATTTGTTGTATAATATGTGATTTACATTTAAATTATATAATTTATAATTATATAATTACATATCATATAATAAACATGTTCCTGGAGATTCCTTTTCCAGGCTGAGTGACCTAAAAATAATCAATATAGTTAAAGCAGAATACCCATGCATAAGAGTCAGCAACCTTCACAAACTGAATCTTCATAAACACTAGGTTTAGATTTTGACCAAGGTAAGGTAAAACTAGTCTTTTGTTCCTTTAATAATATATATATGATTATATATATATAATTCATCTTTACTATATATTATATATTTTATATATAATTATATATGGTACATATATGTATTTATAGGAACTATTTATATATTACATAGAATAATTATATATATATAATTTAAAGTTTCATCTTCAGGTATATTAAGCTGTCAATATTTTCTATTAGATTTCTGTTTTTCCTGTCCTGCTTATAAAAATTTTCTCCCTTTCCAACATTATGAGTAGTATTTGTTTATATTCTCTTCCTAAATATCTTTGAAGTCACAATTAATAAGGTAAGAAAAGTTACGTTAAACCACGCAAAGTTCTTTAGTGCCTCTGGTTTACTTTTCACATCCACGGAATCGTTTTATCAGAATTCATTTTATCACAGATAGTGAGTAGACAGGAGCCAGCACAAATTTAAAGGTCAGTAAGTATAGAAACTTGCTAGTCCAACAAACTCACAAAAGACACTGTGAGATCCTATTCAGTACAATATTTTTAGCCACTTTCACAGTTTTCCAGTTGTTCATTCTGGCAAGAATCCACCTTCAATATGAAAGACTATTGAGAATATTTTTGATGAGATGTTGCTTTAGGAAGACTTGGTTTATTAGTATCGCATTCACGTGTACCAGTTATATATGAGAGAGTTTGTATAAAATATTACTACCTACAGTAGATCTAGAGCAAATGCCATTAGAATTACCATCATATGTACTAACGGATACCATTTTCTGAGTGATTGCTATGATCCAGGCACTATACTAAGAAATTTAAAAGAATTGTCTCAAACTCAATTCTTACAGTAATCAAAAAGGAAAGAGTTATCATTATCTCCATTTTTCACAGAAAATATAAGGCATAGGGAGTTCATTTTGTCTATGGTTCAATAGCTGGTAAATAGCACAGTCAGAATCAAATATACATTGGACAGAGCAACTTACATACCTATTTTAGAATCTGAAATAGATGGTATATATGTAAATGATGATAGACCAAAATATAGTTGTCAATAAAAAAGGAATGGTGTTTTTAATGGCCAATTATGAGCAAAGTTGATCCATTAGTGAGTACATAGGGTTTATAATTCCCTACTGAGAGTCAAATGGTTACAAGGTTACAGGAAATTACATTCTACAGTATAAACTAGAGAGGAAGTTAGCATTTCAATGCTTATGTGTGTCTAGGAGGAAAATTGCTAGAACATACCTGCACCATGCCGCACAAGCTGCTGACTGATATTCAAGTAAATGAACAAGTGCCATGGTCCTGGGAGGCTCCTCACATACAACTATCCTAGCCAATACATCCTCTTCATTCAACTTCTGCAATCATCCGCCTCCACGTTTCCAATTCCCAGTCCAAGCTTCCCCACATTCATGAAGCCTTTAACTTAACACTACATTGAATTTCTGTGGACTATTTCTTTTTACAATCGATTGCATATTGTTTTTACATTTTTTCATGTATTAGATCTGTTGGTATAACTCTAATTTTGTAAAGCATTTACCCATATATTTTTTTCTTTAACGTCTCAGGGTATTCTAATAAAGTACAGACAGAAAAGTGATACTTTCATTTTATAGATGAGAAAATATTACATAAAAAGTCCTTTCACAACGTGTTGACAATATGCTTCTCCAACCTCATATCCTAATACAAACCATGTCAATAAATAGTTCAAGACAACTTATCTGCGACATCTCTCTGTCTTTGGTCTTATTGTGACGAAAATATTTCTCCCATCCTGACCTTCTAACTCTAAACCCTGATCCTTTTTTCATTAAAACATAACATTTATTTAAACGTATGTTTTTACATGTGTAATTATTTTTATTTTATTTATTTATTTATTTAGATGAAGTCTTGCTCTGTCGCCCAAGCTGGAGTCCAGTGGCACAATCTCAGCTCACTGCAACCTCTGCCTCCTGGGTTTAAGCGATTCTCCTGTCTCAGCCTCCCAAGTATCTGGGATTACAGGCACCTGTCACCACACCCCACTAATTTTTGTGTTTTTCATAGAGATGGGTTTTCACCATGTTGGCCAGGCTGGTCTCGAACTCCTGACCTCAGGTGAACCACTCACCTCTGCCTCCCAAAGTGCTGGGATTACAGGAGTGAGCCACCGTGCCCGGCACATGTGTAATTATTTAAGCATCTTAAATACGTTGACAATTAACTCCAAGTAAAACACTGTGTCTCCATCCCTTTAATTTTAGCATAATTCAGTATTAAGGATAATAGTCAGCAAACAGTGTTCCTACATATGAAAATTTGGAAAGATATTTTGGTCACTAGAGTAAGTTGGAATATCGCAAGTCAACTACTTTGAAGCAAAGCTTCTGTTTGAATTATTTTGCTCTCTAAAAAAGTTTTATTGCTCTGTTTTTAACTCCAGTTAACACTTTATCTGTTTGATCAGCACAGTGTCAATCTGTTAGCTAGTCTACACAGAAAAATGGAAAAAATGGATAGAGATGCCGATTATAAACACCAGTTCTGTGCTTTATGATCTTTGAACTGCAGAAGCTATTTCTAAGGAAGAGGATTCACATCTGAGGCACATGAGACGTCCATAAAGGAAAGCACATCTGCATAAACAGTTCATGTTCTCATTCAGTGTTCCTGCCTGAAGGTTTCATCAGTTCATTTTTCCTTTGATGTGATGCTTACTTCTATTGCTCTTTAACCACATTCTCTTTTTAAGTATTTCCTTTCTCTTTCCCAAGGACATGCCGTTTGGTAGACTTAGAGATTGCTTTGCAGGGAGAGTCATTAAAAACCCATGCAACTATGCTTCCCCCACCCCTTTCTCTCTTTAAGAAAAGTTATTAAAACTTCTTAATTAGAATAGATCTGGATCTGTATTGTAGAAGATGCTTAATGGCTACCTAAACATTCAAAAACCTAATGTCACACTATTTTCTTTTTAAATATTCAGTATAGCTTATTTCTATCCTAATGGTGACTAAATTTGAGAAGACAAAACGCAGTAGGTATAATACAAAATTTTCTATTAGCTTACACCCTGCTGATGAACACATCACCTAATCCTATTCATTGCATGTAACTAGGGTAAGGTTCATTAGATAAGGAGTCTGACTCTCTTCCCTCTCTCTGAAAGAGCACAAATGATAAGTTTTCTGAAGTGCAGAGAGAAATGAAGAAATAAACATGTTCCTGGAGATTCCTTTTCCAGGCTGAGCGACCTAAAACAAACAAATATAGTTAAAGCAGAATACCCATGCTTAAGAGTCAGCAACCTTCACAAACTGAATCTTCATAAACACCAGGTTTAAATTTTGACTAAGATAAGGTAAAACTAGTTTTTTTTTTCTTTTTATTCACCTATGAGAGCTGCTCTCAATGACTAGAAACGTGTATGGTGCTAAACATATACATTGCCATTCATCTTCAAGGTTTAAAAAGATTGATATTTAATTCATAGTCAGAGTATCCCTGGGCATTATGTTCTCTTACAATGTGAGAAATTTGGATATGTTGTGAAGCAGAAGAACAAAGAAAGTCTTACAGAACAGTTTCTATAGCATTACACGCTCATCTATATGTACATCTGCACTTTGACCTATACCTATCATGAAATAAAGTCAAGTAATAATCAATCATTTGGTAATAGAATACTTTAAAGTGAGTTATTGCAAGTATAATCTGCACAGATAGACAAGTATTTTTCCTGGCAGTTATGCCATTTTTTTCAAATAACTTCAAAATCCACTCGAAGAAACTCTGTATAAACCTATATCTCTTGGGACTCCTTTGTATTTCTTCTGTTTCAATTTCCTGGGCTTGAAGATTTCACTTTGAAAAACCAGTATGTGCCTTCAGTGTCTCTTTCTTGATATCTGCATGAGGGCATTTGTCTCTGTGATCCTGAAACATTACCTTTCTCTGGGATGATTGGGTTCTCTGGGCAAATTTTGTTTTATTTGATTTTGCTTTTCTTTGAGAGCATGAAGTTTTTCATCAGCCTTCATTCATTTTTTTCAGTGAAATTTATGGCTGGAATAAAATTAGCTCACCCAATTGGTGCTCTACAAGTAGCTTCCTTTGAATTCCCACGGCCGATTATTTTCAGTGTACCAGTAGATCATAAATCTTAGAGGCCATAAAAGTGTTTCTTCTTAAGGTATGTTCCAGTCTGTAAATTCTAAGATGGATAGCCTTCACCTCAAATTCTCAAAGTTCATTTTATCTTTCTTCTTTTATTTTTCATCATAAATGATTTCTTAGTTCCTGAGAGTTGTATTTGATGGAGAGCAACAAATCTTGAAATTTTTAATTTTTCTCTAAAATAGAAAAGTTGTGGAGAGTGAGCTCTATCCAAGCTTTACTTTCTAAATACCTTTAGGTTTCCCCCACCCCACACCCAGAGACAGGGTTTCAATTATAGTGAAAGAAGGAATGATTCATATAGTGAGGAAAAAAGGAGAAAGCAAGAAAAACTGTATCTCATCAACTCTCCCCAAGTTGCATGAAGAATCAAGGTTTATCAACAATTACCATATTTTTTATTATTGAAAACATTTTTTATCTTTACATTTATGAAATCAGAATATATCTTAAATCAATGTGTACTTTAAATGAGTCAATATTTTATTTTTTCTTATTGAGAGGAAGATAACTAATAGACAATGTCTTAATATAGAAAAAATGATGTGTATAAGTTCTATTTTTTTCCCTAGACTTGGCCACCAAATGCAACAGGTAGAATATTAATGCTTGTCTTATAAGCCTGGAAAGCCAAATTCAATATTTATAATAGTTCATGGCATTAAACTAGGAACCTTATAAGCTAGGAAGGAAACATGGAACAAATAAGTAAATGTGATAAATCCCAGTCTGGGGGATGGAGGATAGAGAAAGTACTTCTAGCTGGAACTAATACCAAAAAGAGGTGTAGGCTGGCATGGTGGCTTATGCTTGTAATCCCAGCACTTTGGGGACCAAGGCAGGCAGATCACCTGAGGTCAGGGGTTTGAGACCAGCCTGGCCAACATGGTGAAATCCCGTCTCTACTAGAAATACTAAAATTAGCCGGGTATGGTGGTGCATACCTGTAACCCCAGCTACTTGGGCGGCTGAGGCATAGGAATCACTTGAACCTGGGAGGCAGAGATTGCACTGAGCCGAGTTCACATCACTGCACTCTAGCCTGGGCGACAGTGAGACTGTGTCTCAAACAACAACAACAAAAAGTGGTATAACTCTGCTGAGGAAATGTCTCCCTGAGTAGGAGGATGGATATATTTTATTCTTGAAAGCTTTTTGTTCCCTTGCCTCATGACAGCGATAGCTCCAATTATGATTCCCAGTTGGTGGTGGTTTTGTTATGAGGGAATTGAAGTCAGATCCTCAAAGTAACACACAGGATGCTGAGCAAGGATTGAATGGAATAACCCCCAAAAAGCACTTCAACAGTAAACCAAAGACATTCAAACTCTCTTTTTAAGAGTGAAACACTTGTCTCAAAATTTTGAGTATCCGAAAAAGTATTCAATAGCAATAAAAAAGAAATTACAATTTGATGAGTAATTATGCTTGGTAAAACAGAATCTAGGAATCCATTGAAATATACACGAGAGAATATGATCAAATATTTTGCATATTAAGTTATGTTATTAACTGTTTTAAAAGACACACTTCACAATATGATACAACTTTAAAAGGCAATTTGAGAGAAAATGTTTAGTCTCAGGGTGGGTTGCTGGCATGAAATCACCCAAAGGCAGCAATTATTTTTCTATTCTTATTTACTTCATTTCCACTTAACTAGTAACAGTGTGGCAATTAATTTCTAGTTTTCCAAGGAGTATTATTTAAGGTTTTGCTTTTTTAACCATCGCTTATAAATAGATAACTCTGTGGTAGTTAGTATGAAATGTGGTTTTAAAACTTATCAACAGTGGAGTACCTTTACAGCCATTTTTAATATGGAACATTAAAAGTAATTTTTTTCTAAGTAAGGGTATAGAAAATGCTATGAAGGGTTACAGACTGGCCATTAAAAGCAAGAAAGTAAAACACCACAAGAGTAATGTACCTCTTTATTCATTTAAGTTTTCCATTTATTTTCTTGTTTCTTCTGCTTTTGCTTTTGGTAGTGATGGGGAGGGGTGGGTACTCAGGTGACAGTTTAAGCCCAAGCATTCTGGGTATGATTATTTGAACCACTTTACCAGTCTTATTTTATTACTATTATTATTTTTATTATTATTATTGAGTATAAGAACTAGCTGCTAATTCTCTCTAGACTTTAGGTGAATGACTCATGATAGCAATACATGTAAAAAGGAAGAGAAAGAAAAAAGAAAAATAAGCAGAAAAATAAGCACAGCTCACACATCTGGATCTATGGAGCTACGCTGCCTTGTTTGGCTGCTGGTTGAGAATCAGTCTGGAATCCCACTGGCTAACCTCTGAACTGCTAGAGGCAGGTCTGCTCTACTCACTGTGGACACAATGGACCCCCTCCTAGTTAACAACACTCCTTAAAGCAAAAGCAAGTGAAACGATTCTGGACCAGTTAGAGAGGGCATTACTCATGTTCACACATACCATCCTGAGTCTGTATATAAATTGCCACCTTTTACATCATATACATTGACAGTAGCCGAGCAACATAAAGGATAAAAAAATAAAGCTTTGCCACTCCGAGGTGCCTACACATCTGCTGTCTTAGTTCACATTCTAGAATGTTATCGTGGATTAAACATATGGTGACTCCTAAATGTGAAATAAATGAACGTGCAAAAAGGAAATGGAGGACCAGTTTCTCAATTCTAGCAGATGCTCGTAAAAGCACAGGGAGCCCTCCCCAAAAGTAACTTTGAATTAGACAATACAGTCATTTAAAAAAATCTAAGAAAGGAAGTTGTTGACTTTCAAGTTTATCATGGACTTAGTGACCATTGTGAATATGAATTACACTGATTGCCCTTGAAATGTGTTTGAATAATTCTTGGACTTCTGAGACTATGATGAAATTGTCTTTTTGTGTTTTATGGAGTCCTGATTCTTCCCATGCTGCTGAAAATAAAACCAAATTTTATTGAGTGTCTGCCCTGAACAAGCACTATTCCAAGCCTTAGGATAAGCAGTGAGTAATTGACATAAATAATTACTTCTATAAAGTTTACATTTAATAAGAGAAGATTGAAATAAAATAATTGTTCTACAGTGTGTTATAAAGTATTAAGTTTAATGGAAAAAATGAAACAGGTATGAGAGCTTTTTAGAAAAGAAGTCTGTACTGGGTACACCAATCAGAGTCTCTTTAAACTTGAATCTGGATAAGACCACCAAGAAGGTGTAGAAGCTATGGAAGGTAGATAGAAAAAAAGGCCTGAAAAATGATCTGTAGGGTTTTAAAAATTCAAGATGTAAAATTCATAAGGAGGATCCAGCAAAAGAGATTGGAAAAGAGTAAGAGTGATGGTTGAATTTTTGTGTCAACTTGACTGGGCTAAGGGGTGCCCAGATAGCTGGTGAAACACTTCAGATGCCTTTGTGAGGGTGTCTTTGGAAGAGATTAGTATTTGTATCAGTAGGCTGAGTAAAGAAGATCAACCCTCGCCAAGGTGGGTGATCATCATTGTATCTGTTGAGGACCCTATTATAACAAAATGATGAAGAAAGAGTGAATTTTCTATCTCTATTTGAGTGGGACATCCATCTTTTCCTGCCCTCACACCTCAATGCCTGTGATTCTCAGGCATTTGGACTCTGGACATGAACCAGGACTTCTATCACACCTCACCCCAGTATCTCAAGTTTTCTAACTTGGATTGAATGACACCACTGAATTTTTTCTGGTTCTCCAGCTTGCGGATGGCAGATCACACAACTTCTCAGCTTCCATAGTTGTCAGAAACAATTCCTAGAATAAATCTATTTTAGTTTTGTTTCTCTGGAGAACCTTGATGAACACAGTCAGGTAGCATGAAAACAGGAGAGTGTGTTGCCCTGTAAGTCAATTTTGAAAGTATTTAAAGGAGGTAGTGATCACTATGTCAAAAAACATGGAGAGTTTAAATAATATGAGGACAGAGGTTAAAAAAGAGAACATACTGCGATTGTATTATGTACCACTTGAGTCACTACATGATCACAGAAACAAAGTAAAACTATAAAACACAATGTAAAGAAATAGTAATTTTGTTCGACTTTTCGGGTTTCTGCAATTACTTATGGAAAAGTGTCTTGCATTTCTGTCAACAGGTAAGCTGATTTTTCTTGTCTCCCCCTGGAATGCTGTTTTCCTCTAGAATCGCCTCCCCCCCGCCCCCTTTTAGGGAGAGAAGGGTATTTCCTTTCTTCCTCTTGCTTAACTGTCTGTCTTCTTGTCCAGGGAATAAAGCCAATGAGAACAGCACTATGTGATCCTGATCTTCATTTACTCAAAACCTGTGGTATCTTGGAAAAAGTAAGGGCTCATTAGTGTTTATTATTTTTAGAAAGAGGGAAGAAGGGAGATAGAGGGGAGGGGTAAGATGAGAAAGCAGGGGGAGATAATAGGGGAAGAAAAAAAGGAAATAAGAAAAACATAGATTTGTCTACTAAAATTGTCATTAAGCAAATTTACACAGCATTTAGACATCTGGAGAACTCTTCAGGGAAACAAGGAATGATACCAAGAGCAACCCACATATTTAAAAAACTGTCCTTATTCCCAGCAAACAGCCATTTGTTATCTACTTTATAAGAGTTCCCTGTTAGCACTGCAATTAGTCAAGGGTCAGTCTGTGAGGTCCTTTTAAAATCCCTTCAGCATTAGAAGCAGAATGTTTAATCTTAAACATGTAAGTATACCTGGCAAAAATCCTCTGACTTTACCTTGAACTTCTTCATTGCTTTCATTGTCAAAACAAAATTCAAAGTCTACCTAAAAGAACTATGAAGCTGGTGTTTTTAATGAAGTTACATGAATTAAGAGAAGTTATTACCAATGCTCAAGAATGAACAAAAAAGACAACAATTCTCTCTGAAATGAACTTTCTGAAAAAATTCTATAAATGATTTCACTTTTCTCTGTATCTCACCTCCCCAGTACCCTTCTCTTCTTTCCAACTAAATTTCTGAAGGAAAGTGTATCCATAAAACCAAATAAACTACTTTTCTATTTTTTTCTTACATAAATTAAAGAAAATTCTGTGCTTCCAGCCAAGGTGAGGCACCATATTCAAGATATGAAATTATCCAAATTTTACACCATCTTGAAAAGTTTCCTTCAAAACGTAGACAATAGCATTTATGGGACTTCTACCCCAAATTAGTTTATAGGCATATTTCCAGATTACAGGCATGATTGTCTAGAGAGGTGAGAATAAAATACGAATGAGATTCTTAACTTTCTTAAACCTTCTCAGTACTCATTTAGCAAACATCTATTGAGCATACACTGTGTACTCAGCCTTGTTCTATGCAGAGGGAACTTTATGCTAGGAAAATAAATACAAATATATAGCTTATAAATTCATCACAATCATCATCAATTTTATTGTCAACATCATTGTTAAAACAGGTAGTATTTATTGATCATTTAATTTGTGTTAAATAGCATGTAACATATATTAAATCACGTTTTATCTTCCCAAAACAAGAAAGCTAAAACTTGGACAGTTGGAGTAACTTGGACAAGGTCACATTTCTTGTACAAATGGTGCTAAAATTCAAATCCAGGCACTCTGCTACAGAACCAGGATTCTCATTCACAGTGTTCATTGCCTTCTAAGATAAAAGCTTGAAGTCACACAGACCTAGTTTTAAAGTATGTTCTGCCATTTATTAACGAGTACACTCTTGACAGAAAAAATGTAGCCTTTAACCCTAATTTTTTTCTGTAAATGAGGACAAAGTATCAACTTCTTGTGTTGTCTTGAGGGATAAGTGAAAATGGATTTTCAAAGGGCGCACCATAGCCTCTGAAACACAGGAGGTATTCAGTAAGTAGTAACTGTTGTTACCATCTTTAATGGTGGTACATCTCTCCTAATTGTCAAAGTGAGCTTGGTAGATGGTTCCTGCTTTTTTAAAAAACATAAATCAGTCCTCCCATAATTTCAGAGCTGAATCTGAAGTAAACACATTGAATTCCCACATTCCCCAGCAATCCATTCTCATCTACTTTTCCAAAACCTGCCATGTACTGTATTTATTTCATGAAGTTCTTCCTTCAGCACTAAAGTAACTAATTCAACTGCTTTAAATTTAAACTGGTTGACATATTGATTTATAATTGCTCCGGTACAATTTCTCTGTGTAAAATTGTTTTCAACAAATAGATGCTAACAAGTCTATCTTAGAAAAATCACATCTAGATTTTCTTAAGTTGGCAAAGAGGGCAAATTCTTCAAACGAAGAGGGGCTTTATTATATATGCACATTACTGGGGCAGAAATTGTAAAGGAAGGAAACACGAGAATAACATACAATCTATTCTCCAAAAGGATTACAATTTATGATGAGGGAGTAAAATAAATATAACCTGAATTACATTTAAAGGCAGTTGTTATAGGAGAGCTGAAATTAAAAAAAAAAAACACTTTGTCATCATGAAATCAACACTCTGTAGCAGGAAGTGTCTGGATTTTAAAGCCATGTGGGTTTGAGTTCAAACTCTGACATAGGTATTATACGTGATATGATCTTGGCTGAGTCACTTATTTTCTCTGAACCTGTAACCGTGTCTGAAAGAGGAAAAGTGTGGAACTTTCCTCAGATTGATCTGTTGATGAAATGAGATCTAATAAGGTGGATTAGAAAATATCTTACCCATTATACCGGACACCTAGCAGTACTCTGCTCACAAAATCTGTTTTTTTCTTTCTTTTACAATTAAAAAATATTGACCCAATATATTCTTGCAGATTATTGGACTTAATAGGAATCATTTATCTGGGCTTTCTGAACTTTCTTCCAGACTTAAAAGCAATGCACAGATATTCTTTAGCTGAACTGCAATTTGCTCTCTCAGCTTTAGCACTTTTTGAAGCTCACCAAAACACAAAAGCAGCCATATGAAAAATACATTTATATCTTCTGCAAAATCTCTGTTGAAGACATTTTCTGTTATGTCCCTCAAAGTACCTTTAGTTAATGTCCATCTATAAATTGTGTGTAGAATTCAATGCCAAGAAAGTGTCTACTCTGAAGGATTGAAATACTTCTCTTTGTCTATCAAGAGAATGATCTGAAAGAGATGATGCCACAATGGGTGGACAGGGAGTATCTTTACCTCCTTCTCCCCCTGCAAGAACCTCTATCTTCCCCTTAGAAAACCAACTCCATGGCCGGGCATGGTGGCTCACACCTGTGATCCCAGCACTTTGGGAGGCCGAGGCGGGCGGGTCATCTAAGGTCGGGAGTTTGAGACCAGCCTGACCAACATGATGAAACCCTGTCTCTACTGAAAATACGAAAATTAGCTGAGTGTGGTGGCGCATGTCTGTAATCCCAGCTACTCGGGAGGCTGAGGCAGGAGAATCGCTAGAACCCAGGAGGTGGAGGTTGCAGTGAGCCCAGATCTTGCCATTGCACTCCAGCCCGGGCAACAAGAGCGAAACTCCATCCCCCCCATCCAAAAAAAAGAAAGAAAAAAGAAAACCAACTCCATAAAAAAAATTATGATGATAGTTCTTAATATGGAAAATGTTTGTTTTCTCAACGTTATTAAAGACTAAAAAAAGTCTCTTTATAAATCTTGCTTAGCATATTGATGTGTAGCAAACAATTGAGGTAAAACAGTGTATTTCCCAGGCAAATACAATTTCTAAGGAAAGGTTTTTAACAATGGGTAAAAGACATTTTACTACTTCTTGTTTGGTGTATCCAGAACTGTTCCTCAAAAGGTGGCACACAAATGTCCAACAGGTATATGAAAAAAAATGTTTAACATCACTAATCATCAAAGAAATGCAAATAAAAGCCATAATGAGATATAATCTCACCCCAGTTAAAATGAATTTTAAAGAAATGTAATAATGGATGTTGGCAAAGATGTGGAGAAAGGGGAACCCTCATACCCTGTTTTTGAGAATATGAATTAGTAAAGCCACTATGGAGAACAATATAGAGGTTCCTTAAAATAACTAAAAATAGAACCACCAAATGATCCAGCAATTCTACATCTGGGTATATGTAAAAAAGAAAGAAAATCAGGACGTCAAAGAGACACATACACTTCCATGTTGATTGCAACACCTAGATAGATGGATAAATAAAACATGTTACATATATACAATGGAACATTATTCAGCCACAAAAAAAAAGAATGAAATCTTGACCAGGCGCAGTGGCTCACACCTGTAATCCCAGCACTTTGGGAGGCCGAAGCAAGTGGATCACCTGAGGTCAGGTGTTTGAGACCAGCCTGGCCAACATGGCGAAACCCCGTCTCTACTAAAAGCACAAAAAAATATTAGCCAGGTGTGGTGGTGGGTGCCTGTAATCCCAGCTACTCAGGAGGCTGAGACAGGAGAATCGCTTGAACCCCGGAGGCGGAGGTTGCAGTGAGCTGAGATCGTGCACTGCACTCCAGCCTGGGTGACAAGAGTGAGACTCTGTCTCAAAAAAAAGATCTAGTGTTTCGTAGCAAAATAGAGTGACTATATAGTTAAGTCAATCAATCAATCAATCAATCCATCTATCTATAGATCTATAACAATATAGTTTATTGTATATTTCAAAATAACTCAAACAGTGAAATTGAAATGTTCCTAACACAAAGACGTGATAAATGCTTGAGGTTATGGATACTCCAATTACCCTAATTTGATCCTTACACATTGTGTGCTTGTATCAAAATATCACATGTACACCATAAGTATATACAACTATTATGTACCCATAATAATTAAAAATAATACAAATTTTAAAACTTTTAAGAAGAAATATTCTCCATTCTAACCTTTGCTGTTTAACCCAACTGTCGTTCTGCATCTTGTCACACAAATGACAAAAATCTAGAGTCACAAGTCGATATAAACATGTTTCTATTCTTCCCTCCAGTATTAACATGCTTACAAAACTTTTTTACTTGTAGAAAACATTTTTCTTTCCTGACTTAAGTCACAATCAAATTGCACAGAATGGCATAAGTTTCTCAACTATATTTCTCAAAACAATAACCAAGTTGGGCTTTAGTGAGAAAGTCTCAGAAAGCTCCTTTTTTTTTCTTCCTCCTGCCCTCAGTGTAGAGAATGTTAAGACTTTCAGGTATTACTGCCATAAATAAAAGTACATCTAATTTAATGCCCAACTGAGGTAACTATCTTGTTTCAACTTCCTGTTACAATCACCTACTTATTTTTTAGTCTGCTAGACTAAATCAGTCCTTAGGACAAACCATATCAAATCATCTTTTTTTTGGCTAGGTGAAATTAAATTAGAATACATAAATGGAGGAAACTATAGAAGATTATTAGAGATTTAGGGTTGGAAAAAATGTTAAAAGTCATCTAATATAATCTTCAACTTGATTTATGAGTCCCTTCTAAAAACTCTTAAGTTTGTTGAGGGTAAAGGTCCCCATCATTTATTTTGTTTTGTGTGCCCCCACAGAGCATGACGTTCACGGATCTGCACACAATGGGGTCTCAATAAATATTTTTGACAATTGTTGAAACATATAATACATAACCTTGTTGGACCTAACCTGTCAGTGCCTATTGGTGAATATAAATTATTTCCCATGCGGAATGTCCACTTCGGTAAACCCTACATACTGCAAGCTGATGCTCAAACCAAGAATAGAAACTCCTTCCCAGAATTTACTAAATCATGGTGGATGTTAAGTCAAGAACTGTAATGTTACTTTAATGTAGTAGTTTGCGTGTTAATATGATATATTTCTGCTATTAAATTTTAAGAGGCTTTAGGAGAAAAGGTTTTAGCTCTGAATAGAAGACATTTTACTACATCTGGTTTGGCCTTTCAAGAGATATTCCCCAGAAAGTCCTGCAGTCCTCTCATGAAAATCTAGAGAAAAATGACTCGTTTTGTTCTGACCTCTATTAAGTGAGAAGTTTCATGTAAGGCTAAACTTGCCTGTCTCTGATTCAACTTTCTCACAGTAAAATGCATAGAAGAATGTGGAAGGAAATGAGGGAAGTGTAGTGGGGTTTAAACATATAAAAACGAAAACCAAAGACTGGTCTGAAGAGAAATGTTTGTTATTAAAGATATTAAAAATGAAACAATGCACTTATTTCAGTGCATTTATAATTACTGTTTTCTGAAACAGCATGACCTTGACAAAAATCTCCATGAGCCCTAAGCTATAAACACCAATCTCCAAATTTGCAAGCGTGGTAAACTGGAACATACCCACATAAAGACAATATAGGTGGCTCATGACCACACCTGTTACATCTTCAACCCCATGAACAAAACTGAAACTCAATGACCACAGAATTCTCATCGGAGCAATATTTGCATCTCCAAAGTGCTTTGAGCAAAGTAGAATAGAATTTCACTGCTAAATTGATAGAATATCCATTTGTTTTCATTGCCGTTGAGTATTTTTGTTTGTTGATCTCCTTGTTGCCCCAAGGAAAGTAGACAACTATTGTACTAGAACCTCATTCTAAAGTTTCCCTCAGGGTCTATATGAAGGACTCTATTATAGAGTTAAATATATCCCTCAGGGTCTATATGAAGGACTCTATTATAGATTTAAATATATCCCTCAGGGTCCATATGAAGAACTCTGTTATAGA
The DNA here is from genome assembly GCF_028858775.2 of Pan troglodytes. NCBI lineage: Eukaryota > Metazoa > Chordata > Mammalia > Primates > Hominidae > Pan > Pan troglodytes. The sequence goes on from NC_072413.2 coordinate 83,128,027, forward strand.
TTTAAATATATCAATAATGTGCAGTGCTTTCCTGTGGAGAAGTATCATAGAATAGAGGTTATTTATTTATTTTTTTTTTTTGAGATGGAGTTTCTCTCTTGTTGTCCAGGCTGGAGTACAATGGCATTATCTCAGCAGCTCACTGCAATCTCCGCCTCCCAGGTTCAAGTGATTCTCCTGCCTCAGCCTCCCGAGTAGCTGGTATTGCAGGCATGCACCACCACGCCTGGCTAATTTTTGTATTTTTAGTAGAGGTGGGGTTTCGCCATGTTGGTCAGGCTGGTCTCGAACTCCTGACCTCAGGTGATCCACCCTCCTTGGCCTCCCAAAGTGCTGGGATTATAGGCGTGAGCCACTGCACTCAGCCAATAGTGGTTAATTTTATTAGTTCAGAATTAGACAGGCAGTTCTTTATTAATTACATAAATTTGGACAAATTTAAACTCTCTGAGCTTCAGTTTCCTCACCTATGAAGTACAAAAGATAACAGCCATGTAGTTGTTGTCAGGATTAAAACATATAATGCATATTAAATGGTTCACATATTTATTGTCCCATTTTAGGAGCCTAACAAATGTTAACTAATTGCATTGCTATTATTAAAGTTTAAATGAGGTATATTTTTGAACTGCACATTCTATATATGGTATGCATGTACATATGTTTGCCATTGTTTCTGCTGTTATGAAATAGAATGGCTGACATTAATTAACTTGGACCCAGATGTGGAACTTTAAAATTTTTAATTTACAGTTTGTAGTCCTTCTTCAATCTGACAAAATGACCGCTTATTCTGATATGTCGTTAGATACCCAAAGAAGAAGTTTAAACATCCGAGTTATGGTTCCAGATCCGCCACAGCAACCTTTATTTGTGGTCTCAGTTTCCTCATTTGTAAATGAGTACAGTAACATTTACTCTACAAACCAAATAGGGTAATTTAAAATTACGATTGGAGCAGATTATAAAGGTGAATTCACTCTGATACTTTCTGTCAGTGGAAAAGTCATGGGCCTGGAAACCAATGTGGTTTGGCCCCAACTTCTATCTAGTATTAATAGTATTCAATATCCAGGTTACCGGCTTCATGTTGCTAGGAATCCCTAAAATGAGAAATAAGATGGAGGCCTGACAGCAAAATGTCTGAAATCATCTCATTCACTAATATCCTTATTTACTGGTGTGCACCTTATTGGAAGCACTATCTTTCAGTTATTCATTATCTTGACTTTTCCCCCACATGTTTCTAAACTGTTCTCATTAGCTGCTGAGCTAAGCTCTCTGCAGTAGATATTCAGGGGAAGGTGGTTTTGAGCAGATGATGGACATTTACTCCACACCATGACTTTCATCTTTCATTTTCTGCAACTTTGTTAGTGAAGTTCAGGGAAATCCCATTCACAGCATTGAACACTGACTTGTATGCAATAATTATGCAGTACATATTATTTTGATGAAAATGAATTCAGACTAAAAGATTCCAAAGACAAGACATAACTTTAAAAATTATACTTTGTTTTGGAAGGATTTTTGCTCTGCCACCCAGGCTGGAGTGTAGTGGTGTGACCTCGGCTCATTGAAACCTCCACCTCCTGGGTTCAAGGGATTCTCCTGCCTCAGCCTCCCAAGTAGCCAGGCCACTATGCCCAGATAATGTTTGTATTTTTAGTAGAGACGGGGTTTCATCATGTTGGCCAGGCTAGTCTCAAACTATCCTGACCTCAGATGATCTGCCCGCCTTGGCCTCCCAAAGTGCTGGGAATTTTACAGTAACTATTAGTGTTGAAAATTTGCCATTCTACAAAAAGTCAGTAGATGTTTTTATTTTGATACATTTATGAATTCCTTTAAAAATTGCATTTTGGCATAATAATTATTTGTACTGAATCAAACTTTTGAGGTAGTGTAGTGCCCTTGGTTACATGTTTATTTTTAAAAAATAAAATGACAAGTGTGATTTCCTTTCTTTCTTTTTCCTCCCTGGTAAAATTATATGCAAGAAAATGCATAATTTGTTTTATGGTTTATTGCCAATCCAACCATAAGTGTCTCTTCCTCTCACCCTCCTGGCCTCACCTTGCTTCAACCTGCTGAGTATTTTTTGTAATCTGTTTATTCATCATGTACAATTGGCAAATGAGATCACTAATTAGTTTATGCATTAATTACATTTCCATCTGTGTTCCCTTTTAGAGAAACAGCAACAGCAATGGAAGCTAATTAAGACTAAAGCTGGCCCATTACCTATCCACTGCTTCATTCTCCTTTTAATCCACATGCTCTTTGTTGCCAGATATGTGTGGGAGAACCACACCTTGCAAGTAGTTTAAATGAATCCTTGTGAAGTAAACTTTCACTCTGATTCTCAGTCCCAGTTCACTTTAAGCAGCCAACTGTTAAATGTAGATATAGGTAAGGGTATAGATAGATGTAAATATAGATATCAAGCATTGAAAGTATATAATACAGTGTTATATATAGACAAAATATGTATAGGCAAAAGCAATGAAAATTACTTATATGTTACAAATATATAATCTTTTATTGCTCATTTTAATAGTTTTCCTTTGAGAAAAAAATACATTTCAAATTTAAATTAAATTAAAATACAGATTTGGATTATTGAAAATAATTAAAGGAATAACTTCCTACGTCTAATTTCAAGGATCTGAACTCAATATGCTCAGCTTTCCAGAAAGAGGTATGTAAGTGTGTGGGGGGTGTGTGTGTGTATGTGTGTGTGTGTGTAGAAAGATAGAGATGTTGCTGAGATACATTAATTTTTAAAATTCATTTATTTCCTCTCTGAAAAAGCAAAAAAAAAAAAAAAACCCAAAAAACCCAATAATACATAGTCCTTGTAAGCACTATAATTTGAAAATTTAATTTATCAGTAAAAGTTCTCCTCACTCCATTTCTACTCACATATGGCAGAGTAACAACTGCTTAAATGTGATTTGTGCCTTAGAATTTTTTCTGCTTTACCTAACAGGATAATAGATAAGTAGGTATATAGGTAGATACATACCTACATACACTAATCCGTACACGTATATGCACATGTTGTTAAAACGGAATTGGCCAAAAACCACCAGCAATAAACTAGCTTTCTGAGAAAATCAAATTTCTTGACTGAAAGCATCGAGGGCAGACACTCTGGAGGAGCCATGATTTGCCACGTGACCAGAGAGGGAGAGGGAAGCCTCTAGCCATCAACCTGGGCTCCCACTGACCAATACCCAGAAGGCTCTAAAGGACGCTGCGATCGGTTCGAGACTGATTGCTGTCTCTGAGACAAGGTTAGAAGTGGGATTTACCAGATACTAGAAGCTATCGAGAGGCCAGATGAGTTTGCCACTGGGACTCCTCACTAGAAGGTTATCAGGCAGGTCTGAGGGCGTCACGAGAAGGAATCAATGGACACTCAAAGAGGAGTCATTGTGGCATTTTCCACATGAATGCCAAGGCTGCATGATCTTAGGAGAAACAATGCTTCCTGGCAACTTGGCAGCAGATTCTATATGCACCTGTCCTTCCAGCCAGCCTGATGTAACAGCAGAACTGCTTTTCTCTGTTTCATCCAAGTGGATTTTTACCACTCCTACTCCTCAGTCCCAGATTTTTATTCTTGTAATATATATATCACAAGAGTATATAAATATTAAATATAAATATTTAATGGTCATTAATAATAACCAGAGGCCTTTTTGTACACCTTAGTGAATTCAGATTGCTAAATATAAAAAGTTGCACAAAATACATATAATATGACCTAATTTCCTATTTTGTAAATTAATAATATGGAGTATGCCTTATATATACAAAGTATTAAAAAATACGTGTGTATGTGTATATATATCACAAGATTAAAAATCTTTATATAAAATGTATTTATTTATAATATATAGATATATTTTTACTCTTGTGATATATATACACATACACATATACATTTTTACACTTTGTATATACAAAGTATACTCTTTATTATTAATTTACAAAATAGGAAATTAGGTCATATTATATATATTTAGTGTAACTTACTTTTTATATTTAACAATCTGAATTCACTAAGGTAGTACATAAATCACTGTGGTTATTATTAATAGCTATTTAATATTCAAGAGTAAATTAAAACTGTTTTCCACATTTTCTCCAATTGATTTCTATTTAAAATCATACTGATATGTATACTAAATCATTCATATATATATATACACATACATATATACACACATATATATATACACATATACAATACAAACACACGTACATATCCTTAAACACTTCAGTTAGTATTTTTAAGTTATAAATTTTTAGAAAGAAATTACTAAGTGAAAAGAGGCATATGTAAGTTTTGATTACTCCTGAAAAGTTTTGTAGCCATTATGTTTCCCCTAAAAATGATGGAAAGACATGTTCACAAAAATTGGATTTTATAAATCCTTTAATTTTTGGAAATCTGATGGGTGTAATTTGTATTTTATTATTATAATTTGGATTGACCTGATCACAAAAAGCTTAGCATCTTTTCATGCTTATTATACAATTATCTGCTTGTTTTCTTCAGCCACTTGCCTTTAATATTTCACTAAAGAAAATTAAGTTTCATAGAAATAATTCAAGTAGCCTCATTATTACTTACAAAGAAATGTAAATGTTCAAGTAAGATGACCTCAGGTCAAATAGTAAAATCCTGCTTAAGTGATTTTTCTTTCACTGGTCACAGTCCAAGGAGAAGTTTATTGTTTATAACCCATGCCAAGATCAACATGTTTTATGTTTAATCTTACCACTTATTCTTGGTGCAAATTCAGTTTCTCCATTGCAAAGTGGACTTGATACAAATTGCTTTTATACAACAGATAATCATAGGATAAAATAAGATTAGAAATGTGAATTGCTTTGGTGGTGAAATATTGTAATTATTTTAATTTAATTGTAAATTCTATTTGTATACAGTTTTATAGAATATCATCGTATAAACCTAATAGAAGCCCTAAAGATCTCAAGCCAAGGCCATCTTATACAAATTGTCTTTAAACTTTCAATACAACTACTGGCCATGCTTTTCTTTGTGTTTCTTATGGCTTTAGATTATGTCTTCCTTCTTCCATTTGTTAATTCATATCAAAGTATCTAAAACACTCTAATATATGTAGTAGGTACCCTCTAAAGAGATATAAACTAAACAAAATCTTCTCCTTTCCAGAGGTAAAAAACTATTTCCATTATTTGACACTTATAATTGAGAATAACTATTGTCAGATTTATTTTATTTTATTATTCTTATTCTATTTTTCAAATCTCATCTAAAATCAACTTTTAAAATACAACTTATTACTCTTAATTTACATTCTTTTCAAGTAATATATTTCACTTAATTTATTATCTGAGTTTTTTTTTATTTGGCCCACATTTATTAAAATTGGCAAATTTTAAAATGTTACAAAATAAAATTTAGCTCTGCTCAATATTTTGGGATGCAATGTGTCTCCCATCTCAGACTGTGAGTATGCTGGATTTTCTTCAAAACTTGCTGTGTTTTTTTACTTTACTTTACATTGGTCTACTATCTCATTTAAATGTTAGATGATCCTTTTAACCTTAAGATAGTTAGATGTTAATTAAATTTAACAAACTCTAAATGATCTTTAACTGCATTGAGAAGAAGGATAGATATGAAAGAAATATTAGTTCTCAAAGATCCTAGATTGTAGATGACAAAATATTAAACTAAGAATAGTTAAAAGTTAAATACTGAAACCCAGGTATTCACTGAAGTGATGTATGTGGCACGTTATTGCAGTTGATCAAAATTAAGAGGAGACCTGCCCAAGGAGAATCTGAGCTCAGATGCACCTAGCCTGGCCTCCACCCAATGGTCCTTCCCTACCCACCCTGGTAGCTTAAGACAAAGGGCATATACTCTTGGGAGTTCTAGGGCCCCACTCACAGCTGGTTCCTCTCCATACTACCACAGCTGATGCTCCCTGGAAAGCACCACCAGCACAAAAACAGGGCATTAAATCACCAAAGCTAAGAACACTCACAGAGTCCGTTTCACCCCCCTGCCACCTCCACCGGAACAGGTGCTGGTATCCAAGGCTGAGAGAACCATAGATGGTTCACATCACGGGACTCTGTGTAGACAACCCCCAGTGCCAGTCCAGAGCTTGGTAGACTTGCCGAGTGTCTAGACCCAGAAGAGAGATAACAATCTCCACAGCTCAGCTATCAGGAAACCACATCCATAGGGAAAGAGAGATAGTATGACATAGAGAGAACAGCCCATGGGACAAAAGAATCTGAACAACAGCCTTCAGCCTTACACCTTCTCTCTGACAGGGCCTACCCAAATGAGAAGGAACCAGAAAACAACTCTAGCAATATGACAAAACAAGGCTCTTTAATACACACACAAAAATCACACTAGCTCACCAGCAATGGATCCAAACCAAGAAGAAATCCTGATGTACCTGAAAAAGAATTCAGGAAGTTAGTTAGTAAGCTAATCAGGGAGGCACCAGAGAAAGGTGAAGCCCAATGCAAGAAAATCCAAAAAACAATACAAGAAGTGAAGGGTGAAATATTCAAGGAAATAGATAGTTTAAAGAAAAAACAATCAAAACTTCAGGAAACACTGGATACACTTACAGAAATGCAAAATGCTCTGGAAAGTTTCAGCAATAGAATTGAACAAGTAGAAGAAAGAAGTTCAGAGCTTGAAAACAAGATTTTAGAATTTACCCAGTCCAACAAAGACAAAGAAGAAAGAATAAGAAAATATGAACAAAGCATCCAAGAAGTCTAGGATTATGTTAAACTACCAAGCCTAAGAATAATCAGTGTTCCTGAGGAAGAAGAGAAATCTAAAAGGTTTGGAAACTATATTTGGGGAAATAATTGAGGAAAACTTGCCTAGCCTTGCTAGAGACCTAGACATCCAAATACAAGAAGCACAAAGAACACCTGGAAAATTCATCGCAAAAGGACCATCGCCTAGGCACATTATCATCAGGTTATCTATAATTAAGACAAAGGAAAGAATCTTAAGAGCTGTGAGACAAAAGCACCAGGTAACCTAAAAATGCAAGGCTATCAGATTAACAGCAGATTTCTCAGCAGAAATCATACAAGCTAGAAGGGATTGGGGCCCTATCTTCAGCCTCCTCAAACAAAACAATTATCAGCCAAGAATATTGTATCCAGTGAAACTAAACATCACATATAAAGGCAAGATACAGTCTTTTTCAGACAAACAAATGCTCAGAGAATTTGCCATTGCCAAGCCACCACTTCAAGAATTGCTAGAAGGAGCTCTAAATCTTGAAACAAATCCTGGAAACACGTCAAAACAGAACCTCTTTAAAGCATAAATCTCACAGGACCTATAAAACAAAAATACAATTTAAAAAGCAAAAACAAGAAATAAGAAACCAAGGTATACAGACAACAAATAGAATGATGAATGGAATGGTACCTCACATCTCAATACTAACATTGAATGTAAATGGCCCAAATGCTCCACCTAAAAGAGATAGAACTGCAGAATGGAAAAAAAATTCACCAACCAACTATCTGCTGCCGTCAAAAGACTCACCTAATACATAAGGACTCACATAAACTGAAAGCAAAGGAATGGAAAAAGGCATTCCATGCAAATGGACAACAAAAGGGAGGTGGGGTAGCTAGTCTTATATCAGACAAAATAAACTTTTAAAGCAACAGCAGTTACAAAAGACAAAGAGGAACATTACATAATGGTAAAAGGCCTTGTCCAGCAGGAAAATATCACAATCCTAAGCATATATGCACCTAATACTCAAGCTCCCAATTTATAAAAAAATTACTACTAGACCTAAGAAATGAGATAGACAGCAACACAATAAGAGTGGGGGACTTCAATACTCCACTGACAGCACTAGACAGGTCATCCAGACAGAAATTCAGCAAAGAAACAATGAATTTAAACTATATCTTGGAACAAATGGACTTAAGAGATATATACGGAACATTCCACCCAACAACCGCAGAATACACATTCTATTCAACAGCACCTGGAGCTTTCCAAGATAGACCATATGATAGGCCACGAAATGAGCCTCAGTAAATATAAGAAAATTGAAATTATATCAAGCACAGACCACAATGGAATAAAACTGGAAATCAGCTCCAAAAGGAACCATCAAAACCATGCAAATACGTGGAAATTAAATAACCTGCTCCTGAATGATCATTGGGTCAAAAGTGAAATCAAGAGGGAAATTAAAAAATTCTTCGAACTGAACAACATAGTGACACAACCTATCAAAACCTCTAGGCTACAGCAAAGGCAGTGCTGAGAGGAAAGTCCATAGCCCTAAATGCCTACATCAAAAAGACTAAAAAAGCACAAATGGATATTCTAAAGTCACAGCTCAAGGAACTAGAGGAACAAGAACAAACCAAACTCAGCAGAAGAAAGAAAATAAACAAGATCAGAGCAGAACTAAATTAAATTGAAACCAAAAAAATACAAAAGATAAGGGAAACAAAAAGCCAGTTCTTTGAAAAGATAAATATAGATGACAGACCATTAGCAAGATTAACCAAGAAAAGAAGAGGGAAAAAACAAATAACCTCAATAAGAAATGAAATTGGAGATATTACAACTGACACCACAGAAATACAAAAGATCATTCAAGGCTACTATGAAGACCTTTACACACAAAAACTGGAAAACCTAGAAGAGGTAGAGAAATCCCTGGAAAAATACAACCTTCCTAGCTTAAATCAGAAAGAATTAGATACCCTAAACAGACCAGTAACAACAGTGAGATTGAAACTGTAATTTAAAAATTACCAACAAAAAAAATTCAGGACCAGATGTGTTCACAGCATAATTCTACCAGACCTTCAAAGAAGAGTTGGTACCAATCCTATTGACACTATTCCACAAGATAGAGAGAGAGGGAACCCTCCCTAATTCATTGTATGAAGCCAGTCTCACCCTAATACCAAGTGAGCAGAATAAACAGACAACTCACAGAGTGGGAGAAAATCTTCACAATCTGTACATCTGACAAAGGACTAATATCCAGAATCTACAAGAAACTCAAACAATCGGATCATAAAGTATGCTAAGGACATGAATAGAAAATTCTCAAAGAAAGATATACAAATGGCCAATAAATATATGAAAAAAATACTCAACATCACTAATGATCAGAGAAATGCAAATTAAAACCACAATACAATACCACGTAACTCCTGCAAGAAAGGCTACAATCGAAAAATCAAAAAACAGTAGATGTTGGCGTGAATGCAGTGATCAGGGAACACTTCTACACTGCTGGTGGGAATGTAAACTAGTACAGCCACTATAGAAAACTTTGTGGAACTAACTCAAATGCCCATCCATCAACGAGTGGATAAAGAAACTGTGGTGAATGATGGAATACTACTCAGCCATAAAGAGGAATGAATTAACAGCATTTGCAGTGACCTGGATGAGACTGGAGACTATAATTCTAAACGAAGTAACTCAAGAATGGAAAACCAAACATTGTATGTCCTCACTGGTATGTGGGAGCTAAGCTATGAGCATGCAAAGGCATAAGAATGATACGATGGACTTTGGGGACTTGGGGGGAAGGATGGGAGAGGGGCAAGGGATAGAAGACTACAAATAGGGTGCAGTGTATACTGCTCGGGTAGTGGGTGCACCAAAATCTCACGAATCACCACTAAAGAACTTACTCATGTAACCAAACACCACCTGTACCCCAATAACATATAGAAAAATAAAAAAAAATTTTAAAAGAAACAAACTATGGACACATGCAATGTAGTAGACAGAATAATTCTCCCACCTCCCCCAAAAAGATGTATACTCTCTAATCCCTATTACATGGCAAAGAGTCTTTGCAGGTTATTCTGGATTTTTCAGGTTGATTCAATCTAATCACAGAAACTCTTGAAAGCAAAGAATTTTCTGTGGCTATAGTCGGGGAGAGATGCAGCAGAAGTCAGAGGGATCCCAAGCATGAGAGATACCCTATCTGCCATTGCCGGAGGTGCACCACATTAAGTATAGGAAGGATGTAGGCAGGCTCTAGGAACAAAGACTGGCTCCTGGCTAATAGCCAGCAAGGAAATAGAGACCTCTGTCCTACAGCTGCAAGACACTGAACTTGGCTGACAACCTGAATTAACTTGGAAATGGATTCATCCCAAGTCTCTAGAAAGGAACACAGGCCTTGTTTTAGGCTTCATGAGATCCTAATCAGAGGGCCCCATTGAGCCACTGTTCACAGACTTTTGATACTGAGAATGATAACTAAGACAAGAAATGTGTGAGACAATAAATGTGTGTTGTTTTAATTAAAAAAAAAAAAGTAAAAGGAGACAGCTGAGTTGGCAGAGTTAGGGAGCAACTGTGATCGTCTTGGATTAGTCTTTGAGTAGAAGAACATTAGAGGCACAAAATGTATGGAAATTCACTTATGGAAAAAGTAGGAGGTAGGTACAGTGATAAAAGTTAAGTATTTGACATGATAGTAAATTAGAAAATGAATATGACTAGATTTAGGAAACCTAGGTTAAAACCAGGAAGTTTTCCTTTCAGTTGTGTGACATTAAGAAACTCTTAAGTATATTCAATCTCAGTTTCTCCAGTGTAAAAAGAAAGGAAATTTACAACACATATTTGGATAGGTAGCTCTCATACACTGCTAGTGAGAGCAGAAATTAGCACAATCACATTGGAAAACTATTTGGTCACATCTACTAAAGCTGAATATATGCATACTACCTGAGCCAGCAATTCTTCTCATAAGGGTACACTCGAAAGAAATGATTCAATGGGTTCGCAGGGCAATACATACAAGAATGTTTATAGCAATATTATTCATAATATCTAAAAACAAACATATGTAGTTAACAGTAGAATGGGTGACTTGATAGATTAATAAATGGAATACTGCACAACGTGAGAATGAATAAACCCTACTACATGCCATGAAAGGCTAGATTTTGAATTAATCTCACAAACACAATGTTAAACAAAAGAAGCCAGATGCAAAAGTACAGACTATGGAAATCTATTTATGTAAAGTTCAAAAGTAGACAAAAATGCTCTATGGTGTCAAAAATCAGGAATGTGACTATCCTAGAGGTCTACGTTATGGGGAGTACGAGCAGGGGTCTAAGCAGTCTTCAGAGATTCATTACATGCAACAATTTGGATAAATCTCAAGGGCTGTAGGCTGAGTGAGGGGAAAAAACTAATCTCAAAAGCTCACAGACTATATTAATCTATTTATATAGCATTTGTGAAGTAACAAAATTACAGAAATGAACAGATTAGTGGTTTCTAGGGATTAGACATGGAAACTGGTGGTCAGAAGGGAGTGGGTACAGTAATAAAAGATAAACATGAGATATCCTTGTGGTGATGGAACTGTTCCTGTATTGACTATGGTGGTAGATACACAGATCCACACCTCTGATAGAATGCGTAGAACTACACACACACACACAAATGAATACAAGTAAAACTGAGAACATTTTTTGTAAGATCAGTGGATTCTACCAAAGTCCATGCTCTGCTTGTGATATTACACTATAATCTTGCCAGATGTTACTATTGGGGGAAACTGCATAAAAAGTATAAGGGATCTCTTTGTGTAATTTCTTACAACAACATGTGGATTGATAATTTTCTCTAAATGGAAAGATTAATCAAATTTTGTGGCAGCAAGAGTTTGATAATATACTAATATTCTTAGCAACCAAAAAAAATTTTTTTCAGTTTTAAATTGATGAGATCCCTCATTTAATCTAAGTCTATTAATGCATAATCAACAAAAGCGTAAAATTCAATTAGGATTTAAGTAATATATTAACATTAGTATTTCTAAAGTTGTACTTCTATGCTATTAAAGAATCTTGAAGAAAGAATGTGTTTACTTAGGTGTGAGTCTGGGAATGTGTGTGTTAGGGCATCACTTATTACAGTAAACAAAGGGAACAGAGAAAAATTTGTCTGTGGACTTCCAGCCCTATTACAAGGAGTGAGTACACTGTCCAGCCAACATAAATATGTCCAGTCCATCTGGTAAACATATCCCTTGAGTGGAAAAAGTGCCTTAATTTAGTTTTTGAAAACTACATTTCTGATTATAAAGTAAGAAGTAGTAGTAAATTTGGAAAATCAGAAACATAAAAGGATGTTTAAATTGACCTTATAAACACTATTTTCATACAATTTTTTTAGATATGTATATTTTTGCAATGAGTTTTATGTTGTATGCAGTACCTCTTTCACTTATTCTGTTTGAATATTTTTCCCTGACATGAAATTGATTTTTTAAATGTTATTTGTAATGGTTATATAATGAACCCTATGACAGAAATACCAAAATTAACCAGTCTTATATTTCTTGAGTTAAGGCTACTAAATTTCTGTTTTCAAAAGTAATGTTCCTCATTCCTTAAGTATGAGCTGTACATAGTGACTTCCTTCCAAATAATACAGTATGCAGAGGGAGGGAGAAATGTGTAAAAAATAGAAAAACCTGAAGAAAAAAACTACCTCAGCCAGGTAAAAAGATTGACAGCAAGAATGATAACTCATCTTGATAGAGTTCACATTTGATATGATGTGGTGAAAACGATACTCTGTCTTTGTGGTCTTCCTCACAAAACCAATAAACCCGGTCTAATCATTACAAAAACATCACACAAATCCCAGTTGAGGTTCATTCTGCAAAGTTCCCAACCAGTACTTCTCAAACTATTCAAGGTCATTGAAAAGCAAGGTGAGTCTGAGAAGTCACCAGAGCTAATGAGAACCCAAGAAAATATGACAATTAAATGTCATGTGGAATCCTGGAACAGAAAAAGGGACATTAGGTAAAACTGAGGAAAAATAAATAAAGTATGTACTTTAGTTTATAATAATATGTCAATATTGGTCCATTCATTGTGACAAATGTACAATACTAATTTAAGATGTTAATAATATGGAAACTGAATGCAGGATATATGGGAACTATCTTTGCGATCATTCTCTCAGCCTAAATAAAAAGCCTGTTTCAATATAATGTGAAGACTTTAATAAAAAAAGTTTTCTAGCATTTTTTCTAATGAAAGTTGCTCGAAAGAATACCATTTGGTCTGTAACTTTGAACATTGTACCTCTCTGGAAACATGTTAACAAATTATTTTTCGAAAGTTAGTACTTTCTAGACTTGTGCTTTCATACAATTATGTGGACACCTTTATCATCACATGTACAGTGCGTGTTTCCTTTGGAATGACAACAAACAAATTGCTCTTTTTCAATGGTAAAGATGTCAGTCAGGGTAGCAATTTATTGAAATACTTCATAGACATTTGCATTTCTTTTTTTATATTTTTTTGGTCACCAATATAAGTATATTTTAATTTTTTTTCCTTTTTTTCGGCTTTTAAGTTCAGGGGTACATGTGCAGGATGTACAGGTTTGTTGTATAGGTAAATGTGTGCCATGGTCGTTTACTGTACAAGATCATCTCATCACCCAGGAATTAAACCCAGCATTCATCAGCTATTTTTCCTGATATTCTCCCTGCACCCACCAACCCCACAGGTGCCCAGTGTGCATTGCTCCCCCTGATGTTTGTATTTCATAAGGTATAAAGTATTGTTTCTCCTCTACTTCTTAAGTTTGCATTTAAAAAAAAAAAACTCTCCAAACATATTAAGGCTATTCTTCCTTCATTTGTTTCAAAACATTTTCTTTAATTTCCAATTGCAGTTATGGTCCTTTCTGAAGCACAACAGACTTAAATTTGTATATAGACTAATTTATAGCATTTTTTCTTTGTGAATTCTGATATCTTTACACAACCGTGCTTCATCCTTAATTTAAGTAAATTTCCATCTATTTTGTTCTGATTTTTATTTTATTCATTATATTTTATTTATAATTGTTTCTATTGGTATGTGGTTTGTGGAGCCTTTAATTAAAGAAATTAGCAACTTTGCGAGTGTTAAGTATAAATAATGCTTATTTTCCTACAGAATCTGCCTCCTGGTTTGTTCACAATATTGTCTATTTTGTGACTGCTTTATTTGATAGATCTGTAGATTTTTGTTTCAATACTGAAATCCTTTAATTTTTATAGTTTCATTATACATGTATGTAACTGGTGATAAATAGTAGAGTACAGAGTAGTTTTTATACTTACAAATTTTTCTTTACAGTTCTCAATAATGGAGTCAATCATAAATTCATATTGGTGAATTCAAAAAAAAACTATGATTTTTACTAGATTTGCATAAGATCTAAAAAAAGAAGAATTGGTTTATCATATTCAATTTTCCCATCTGTGGACTTGATATGTCTCTCCATTTTTAAGTCTTCTTTTGAATCTCTCAGCAAAAATATTCAGATGAGTTCAGTTTAGAAGCATTCTTGTTAAGATTACTTCCAAGTATTTAAATTTTTGCTCCTGTTATGAATGGACTCTTTTTCAACATTATATTCACTAACTGTTGGTGATATAAGACACCTGTCAAGTTTTGCACCTTTACTATTTATATAAATAAATTGAATTTACATCTTAGTTCCAATAGTTTGATTCTTTTCTATTTTCCAGAAAGAAATTCTTTTCATATGCAAGTAATGATAGTTTTGCATTTTTCTTAATGTTAACCACAGATAGTATTTTAGTTTCCTGGTCTATTACACTGCTAGACAGGCCAAAACATATTTTAAAGCAATAAGCATTTTTTTGTCTGATTTTAATGGGATCGCTATTATGTATTCGAAGTAATAAATAACCTCGTATGTTGACTTTGATAATTGTATTAAAATGCTTTCTCTCTTTTTCTCTGCCCTGGAAAACATGGTCAAGCATGGGAATCCCTTGTAACACTAAAGTCTGAAAGAACATATCTCTGAAACTGTCTTTTAATCTTGTATTACTAAAGGGCTTATAGTTCCTTTGACACATTTTTACCGGTCTCGATACCATTACTGAGCCCTTTTAGTCTACCTAGAATGGCTTTGTTTGCTTGGTTCTTGCACTTCCTACAGAGTTAAACTCTGTATGACACCCTCCAGAAAGCCGTTAGAGATATGCTGTTCCCCTTACCCAGCACAAGACTAAAACTCTTTCTGCATGGTCTGAAATATCTTATAAATAGAGCTAACCATGCAACACACAACTCTGAAATTATTTGCCCACCTGTCCCTAAACATCACCTCTTCAAGGGATAGGGACTTCATATTATTCAACTGCCTACTGGCAGGGACAACCACAGTGCCTGACAAAATGTTTTTAAACTATTCTAAAGCAAAAAGTTATCCTAATACTGGAAAGGTAGAATTCTAAAGGCAAGTCATAGATATTATGTTCTATTTGTCATGTGTCTCCACTTGACTTTTCTAATTACAATTCATCCTCCTGTGGATAGCTTTTATCCCCAGTTCTTACATTTATAAAAGAAGTTTCTACCAGTTTACTAGTTTAGTAATTACAACGTACTAAGGATTTTGGAAAAATAACCAAGCCCTCATAACAAACCTATAAAGTAGATGTTATGATTTTGATTTTATAAATGTGGAAATGGCTCAGAAAGTCTTGGTGAGTTGGAGAGCTCAGAGTTGAACCCAAGATTTTTCTGACTTCAAAGCTGAGACCTGTGACTCCTCTGTTTGTACACTCTTCCACTGTAGTAAAAAAAAATTTTACTCCCAAGATAATGACTACTTGGAGTTCATTGTATCAATATAAAGTAGACCAGAGATGACACTCCCAGACTGAAGTCTAGAGAAAACCTCTTAAGTTCTTGGAATGTGAGAGAGCACAAGTCAGGGGCCAAGAATATTCATGTTGAAGAGATTGTTTGGAATTGCATTGAAATGATCTACTGAGCTCCAACAAAAAAAAGCTGTAGTAATATTTAATCAAGTTAATTTAGAGATTCACTACATAGACTTCTATTTAGGAGGCTAAACTACTGGCCCAGATAATTGAGAAGAATTTCTACTTTTAAATTTCTTCTCTTTTAAATTTAAACAGGTACTGGCTTCTTGAAATAAACTTTATTGTCTTTCTAAAACCTAAACTAGAAATTCTTAGATCATTTAAAACCACCATTTCAACTGTGAGCGATCGCAGAATTATCCCGGTACCATTCAGAATTGACACGCATCACTGAAGTTTGGGACTGTGTCATGGAAAAGAAGCTTGTCCCCAGCTACCACCTGCAATCAATCACTTTTCTCATTTTGGTCTAAATTACCAGTAGAAATAGCATTTTTTAAAATTCCAATGATCTTCCTATCTTGATATTCTCAATGTAGTCATTGTCTTTTCTGTATCCTAACTCTGTTTAGAACAAGTTGGATTTTCTGCCAACTGGTTGATTAACTTAAAAATCCTGAAATACCACTGTTTTTCAAATTTGTGTTTCATGTTTTCATTTCTAATTTACTATTGAATAATTTTTTCCCAATGACTTCTAACAGTTCCTAGGCACTGACAAACTTTGTTGGCATTTTAAATCTTTGGTCAATTGTTTTATTCTATCTACTTCTTCTAAGAAAAAGAAAAAAGAGAGACAGAAAGAGCAGAATACTGCTCTGGAAAACAGATCATTTTATTTCTAATATATACTGTTCTGCTTTACATGAGCCACCTTTCTTATACTTCTCTTCTGCACTCAAACTGTATCTAACATCCCGCTATGTATTTAGTTTTTACCATTGACCTGGCAGAAAATCCTCATAGGAACAAAAGATTTGTCATGTTGGATCAGATTCATGTTTCATCCCAGTCCACATTGTTTCTCTTACTAGAGCTAAATGATACTTTATCTTGAGAAAAAAAAAATGAGGCTTAGGGAATACAGGATATCTTTTAATATGTAAAAGACTCTCATACAATAGATAGAATATGTTCATTCCATGATAGTGGAGAGCTGGTCAAAATACAAGTTACAGGGAGCCAATTTTTATTTGATAGTAAAGAAGAACAACAAGAGCTATAAAAAATGCACTGTGCTGCCTCTGAAAATACAATTTGTCATGACTAAAGTTTTAAGCCCACTTGGATAGACTGCTTTTCAGAGGTCTTTGCATGTACGTTCAGACTGTAAGTTAGTCTGAACAGGGATCCTGCCCAGCTCTTGTTTCTGCTTGTCTATGCTCTTCTCATTTCGTCTAACCATATCTCAGATCTCTCCATGTGGTAGAGAAGTTGGTTGCTGCAGGCCCAGGCATAACAATCCAGTGGAGAGAG
Organism: Pan troglodytes; assembly: GCF_028858775.2. Taxonomy (NCBI): domain Eukaryota; kingdom Metazoa; phylum Chordata; class Mammalia; order Primates; family Hominidae; genus Pan; species Pan troglodytes. The sequence continues at coordinate 83,145,303 of NC_072413.2, forward strand.
TGTTTCTTTTTGCCATTGGATGTTCACATTTCACTTCGGGTAAAGCCCTCAGGCCCTACTTGGTTCTTGAGCTCCTGTCTTGAATCAGTTGCTATTGTCAGGTGGATGATTGGCTAACATTGGTCCATACCAGTGGCTTAGAAGGAAGGGGTGAGGCTATGATTGGGAGACTACTGACGACATGGCTCATGGAAAGCAGGTGCTAGGCAGATAAAAACAACATAAACCAACACAGAGAGATCAGACTAATATTATTTCCACATAGATTTGAAAAATTAAAATTAAAAATAGTTTTTCCTTAAGAACTAGTAAAGAAAAAATTGCTCTTTCCAAACAGCCATAAGAATTCACACTGCTAGAATTTGATTTCAAATTACTCAAGTTTGAGGAAGCACAGAACAGACTGAGCCCTCTTATTATATACCCAATGCCAGTTGCTGCCAGTATTTATTTGTCTACAATATATAATATATAATACAATACAATACAAATATATAATAATATTTGTCTACAACATTTTAGTCTGAGAAGGAATTCCCATCTTTCTTTTATCTAAACTCCTTTAAAAACTGCTTTAAAGCTTTTACTTCTCTGTGTGTCACAGGCGTGCTGGAGGCAGGCTTAAGACTGAAAGCCTCTCTCTAAAACTGTCAACTCCTGCTTTGCTCAAACCCGCTGACCCTGGGCCAACATAGAGAGAGGGAAAAAAAAAAAAAAAAAGCAAGCCATCTGATTATTTTGGTTTTCTCCACCAGGAAATATAGCACTTTGCCTTCAAATTAACAAATGATTAATCAAGACATAGCACTATTTGTGAGAGTTTAGGGTTTTGGCTGACACTGAGTAGACTAAGAATTGGAAATGACCCAGTACTAGAAAGCTTGACTTCAATGTCCCAGGATTTCTGGTAAGTGGCCAGGTTGAGTGAAGGACAGAGTCGATGAGAAAACTAGAAAAAAAATAAAGACTGTTGAGTATTCAGGAGCTCAGTTTTTGATTGAGTCGTTTTTTGACAGATTGCTAAAGGGGACTTTTTAGAGCAAAGTTCCAAATTAGCTTTCAGTGAAAAGTGCCAAAGTTTGTATTTAAGATATACAAGAGCTACCAAATGTGTTAACAGTTTCAAAGGTATCAAGAAAATATTAGCCATATGGAATAGGGGTGGATTACTTTATTTTTATGGTTGATAATGGTGTCAGCAAAATACAGGAAGCTTTGTGAATGTAAAAATCCAGTTATCCAAGAAACATAATTTGTTTACTGCCTTTGGATTCAGCTCCTAATAGAAGAAACTGTTAATCCATTAAAATATTATCTTTTACACTTGGCAATAGATAAATACATAAACCTTCTTAGGTTCTTTTTCTTGCTATTCACTAATAGTTTTATATTTCTGAGTTTGTGGTAAATGCAGGTTAGATGGGGGCGGGGTGAAGTAAGTATGATGTCCATGCAAAGTAAGCATTATTATTTGTTTATTGACTAAAAATATTCAATAATTAGTATTTTATCTTTTCAAAAAAGCTGACATTTTATGGCAAAATTTGTGGTTTTGGTGGAAAGGTTTTGGATTGTTGTTTTAGAAGGCACATGATAATGGTCTAGGACTCTATATAGGCAAAATTTTTGAACAATTCTATTTTTTTAAATACTAATTCAATATTATTCAGGTACTATGAAATTCCCACAGGAGCTTCAGTGCTCCACTTTTTCGTTAGGGTAAGCCTTTAAAAAATGGCTTTAAACACATTTAAGAGTGAGTCATATACAGAACCCTATAAATGGTCTGTCTCTTAGTATTTTGCACTGATCTGACCCAGGTTACCCAGGGCTTCACCCTTGCATTGTAGGGTAACTTGGAAATCTCTGGAGATGTGGCTTTTGTACAGATCAGGATATGCTATATATCAAAACTGCCAAATATAGTTTCTCTGATCCTAGGGTTTCATTCTACTAGAATGCAGGTAAAGAAAAGCTTGATTTACAGTCTCAGAAATGTAGAGGGCTCCCAGGGAACAGAGTGGCTTATGCCAGACCCTCTGACCTACAGCTGGACCTCGTTTAGGCAAACAGACTATAACATTTGCAAATGGACAATGATCATGAGATGTTCCATACTCTTTGTATTTTTTTAAAATGATATTAAGATTTTGATACCCTCTAACATCAATGAGGAGTCATAAAGTTAACTTTAACTGGAAATTACTGAAAGGTTGAAAAAAGTGATTCCAAATATTTATATCTAAATTTACCTTAATATTTTGCCATAGTTGAGTGTATAGCTCCCTGAATTCAGATTAATAAACAAAGCATTACTAGCACCCTGGAAATCCTCTGTTTTAGTTAGGGTTCTCCAGAGAAACAGAAACAATAGGATGTGGGTACATTCTTTACATTTATAAAGAGATTTATTGAAGGAACTTGTTCATGCAGTTATGTAGGCTGACAAGTCCTAAGATCTTCAGGCTGAGTCTTCTAGACCAAGGAGAGCTGATGGTGTAGTTGCAGGCCAAAGGCCAGCAGGCTCCAGATCCAGGACTAACTGATGTTTCACTTCAATTCCCAAAGTAGGACAAAGCTGGTGTCCCAGTTCAAATGAAGTCAGGCAGGAGCAATTCACTATTTCTCAGAGGAGGGTCAGACTTTTTGTTTGTTTGTTTGTTTGTTTAATTTAGGCTTTCAACTGATTGGATGAGGCTCACCCACTTCAGGGTGGGCAATCTGCTTTACTCAGCTTACTGATTTAAATGTTAATCTCATCCATAACCACTCTTATAGAAATACCCCATATAATGTTGGGCCATTTATATGGGCACCCCATGTCCCAGTCAAGTTGACACATGAAATTATCTATTACACCCCCTCAGTGTAAATGCATAAACACACACACACACAGACACACACACCCCACCCCCCCACACACACCCCACCCCCCCACACACACCCCACCCCCCCACACACACCCCTACCTTACAGTATCTACATTTTTTGTTTGATCTTTTTCACTCAACATTATACTTGTGAGTTGTTGCAGTCATTTTATTATTAGTTCTGTATGCTATTTCATTTTGGGGAAATATACCAAAATATACTTATCTCATTTTACTATTAATGAGCATTTGGGGAGTTTGCAATTTGTGCTGCTCATACTTTTTTTTTTTTTTTTTTGGTTGAGCATCTATGGAAATTTCTATAGGCATATACTTAGGGATGGAATTGCTGGGCTATGAAAGTTGATTATGATCAGCATTAGTATATCTTCTGTAAACAGACCATTCAGGCCAGGAAAACTTCCATATTGGATGATGTAGCAGAATTTCCAGGATGTCTAAATTTCTGTTGCTCAATCCTTTTACCAAGAAAATATGTGCATGAGGATAATCCCAAAGATTACAGAACAGATGCTCATCTCCCTGGATTATCGATTTTTATGTCATAAAGACCTCAGATACCAAAGCCTACAGGCCAATGCACTTATTTGGAGGTTGTTAAACTGATGTCATATGTTTATGCAGGAATATTGCCAATTTGTGGTCCTTTGCCTTTTTTGACTAATTCAACAGGGTTATTTTTTTCTAACTGCTTTAAGAATTCAAAATTTATATAAGTACTATTCAGTGTCAGAAATTTAGAAAATATAGATAAAATGAAATGAATGTTAAAAATCTTCTGTGGATTTATAAATTAAAACTTTAATCATCTTGAAGCCCTTAAATGGCCAAGGGATATATCCCTTGCCTCAAAATATACTTCTAGTTCCTTAGCATGGACCTTTATGATATGACCTCTGCCTTAATGTTTTTCATTTATGGCCTCATTCTCTGTGAACCACTTCTGTTTCTAGGACTATTTCAGGCTATTTCTCATTCTGGGTATTGAACACCAACCTTCTCCCCTTCCTGTGAGAGGGTATTACAAGCCCTATTTTACAAGACAGAAAAGAATCAGAGAGAATAAGTCACTAGCAAGCATCACACAGGAGAGCCAAGTTCCAACCCACACCTCTCTCTTTCCATGCTGAATTATTTAGCCATTCTTCTCCATTACTCTTACTGTCCCTGGTAAAGACTTCTCTGGCCTCCCAAAATTGTATAAGACATTTTTTCTTTGTGTTCCAATAGCCACCTGTGCACATAAAATCTTAATACATTCACTTCCTTGCTTAAAGTGTTACCATCATTTCATTTTAAGCTGCGTGAGGGTAGGCTCTGCCTTCTTGACAGAAATCTCAAATAGCTGCCATTCATCATCTGATCTTGTGGTTTTCCTTTTTCTATGCTCTTTACTCTCTGAAAATTATATCGATGGCATGTTTACTTGTTTATTATCTGTTATGCAGGCTCCTCACTGACTGGGGATTTTGCTGGCCTGAACACCACTGTTTCCCCAGCACTCACAGATGTGCTGGGCACATGGCAGACCCCAGAGAATAATTAAAATGAATAAATAATGGGCACTAATATATTTAATGGGTAAACACACTATGCACATTTATATTTGTACTCTTTACTAGGGCCCTAGATTTCATCTTCATGCAAATAAATCATTGAAGGGATGGGATTTACATGGTTGTTTACCTTTTCTAAAAAGAAAAGGGCGGTAGTCCCCATGCTGTCCAGAGGCCATACTGAATGCTTATTTTTGTGAGTCTGAGATATGAGTGTCTTTCTTGACATTAAAATATTAATTATTAATGTAATTATCCTTGAATAATGCTCAGTGGAAACATGTATTAGTCTGCTCGGGCTGCCACAATAAGATACAATTGGGTGCCTTAAACAGCAGAACTTTACTTACTCATAGTTCTGGAGGCTACAAGTCCTCGAAAGAGGTCCAGCAAGGTTGGTTCCTGGCCAGAGCTTTCTTTCTGGCTTGCAGACAATCCCCTTATCACTTTGTCCCCACAGGACCTTTCCATATGCATGGAAAGAAAGCAAAGGAGCTCTCTGGTGTCTCTTCTTTAAGGTGGCTAATCTAATTGAAGCAGGCCCCGCCCTGTTGACCTCATTTCACCTTAATTACCTCCTTATGGATCCTGTCTCTAAATATAGCCATATTTAGGGTTTAGGGTTCAATATAAACATTTGGATAGAACACAATTTATTCCATAGTCGAAGGCATACTATTGCAATCTGTCAGGCATTCCAGTTGTGATAAAATCCTTCCTTCTTGAGCTAAGTACAGGCATTTCATGTGAAAAATCTTGTCTAAGAGACGTTTGAAGGATTGTTTGATGTGTTAGAAGCTCTTTCAGTATTAATCTGCTTCAAGTACTCCTGCATGTCTGCCTATTGCCCCAAATCACTGGGTAATATGGGAGGTAGAATTTGTGGTCTTCTATGAAAGATGGAGATTTAACGAGCCCCAGAAAATTAGTCATTTCAACCATGTCGTGGAGGAAAGTGATGAAATAGACATTTCTGGGTGGAATGGCATAATTGATTTCCCTGAAATTGCTTACTGAGGCTATAAAAGCTTGATCAACAATAGTAAAGGGAAGGGAGTAGGACTGTTGGCTTAGGTAGGATGCTGAAATCATCTCTTTATTTAAAGCATTTTGCAACTAATAAGGCCTTCTTTAGAAAATAGAAGGTTGTAAAAAACAACAACACTTACAAACACCCATTTTCAGAAGTACAATATTGTTCCATTGTAATCATCTTTATTTCATGACAAGGTTATTTATCACAACTTTGCTTTCCAGCCAATAAAGCAAGGCCAAAATAATGTTAAATTGTTGTTTTTCCTCGAGGAAATAAGAACAATGAAACAAGATAAAAATATTTCATCTATCTTGAGTTGTCAAATTATTTTCTACCATTTTTAGAATTTTAATAAAATATTTTAAATATGTTATCCTGTTATCTAGAGTGATTAATTTATCAATTCTCTTTCTCTTTGGAATAATAGTCTGTTCTCCCCTAGATTTTTAATAATACTAAATTTGTACGGAATTTAAATGTTTGATAGTATACATACTGTGAATTTTGTATTTTTATGATTCTTTTAAGCATTTAACACTTACTGAATACCTATTAAGTCCCTTGTATTGTATTGGGATATTCACAGGTAATATCTTATCCCTACATGCATGACAAGCCATTAAAAAAAAAAAAGTACTAAATCATTTACAAGACAGCAAAAGAAATTCATATTGAGGTATAAACAAAGTAACATTTAAATTACTATAATGGATTGAAATAACAGAGAAGTCTTCACAGATGAGGTGATATTGAGTGTAGAGGAAGAATAAGATTTCACTATGCTATAAAGGTTTGGAAGAATATTTAAAATTGGTGGTATTAAGGCATGAATTCCTGAAAGAGAATAATACACCCAGAGTGAATATAATGGCTTACAGAGGAACTTGAATGAGTAGGGAGTGGCAGATGAGATTTGTAAGAAATCAGAATCTGCCACCCCAAAATATATCTCTTTGGCATAAGGATTATTTTGAATTGATTATTTTGAGAAACTACAGACAGGAGAAGCTCTGAATATAGAGTAGAAGTTACTCTTTGGTAAAAGAAATTTACATTTAGAAAGAAAATCTCCATTTGTAACGATGTCTCCCTCTCTGTACCAGGAAAGAAGAATGACTAAATCACTAGAGACTCTTACCAATAGAGAAAGCTCTTAAATCGGCATAACAAACCTTACCCTTGTTTGCCCTGCTTTTCCTGGTCACCTCCCCATCACTGGCTCCCACAACACCCTTCTTTCTTTGTTTCGGGGAACAATGGTAATATAAGGTTGAGTTCAAAGCTGCTTCTCTGAAATGCACTGACTTCTCTGGGTATCACCAATGTATACATGAGGTATACATGTCATTAAACTTGTTTGTTTTTCTGTGGTTAACCTGTCTTTTGTTAAAGGGTTTCATCCCAACTAATAAATATGAGTGTTGGGGAAAAAATTATTTGCTTTCTCCCTTACAAATCCAAACAGTAATTAGATGAAAGGCTGTGAAACGTCTTAAATGCCATGTAAATGAGTTTAAATTTTATTCAATAGACCAGGAGAAATAACTGATGAATTTTTTAAGTATGGGTAATCAACCATGTTTCATATAATCTTTAAATGCTAAAATAAAACTTTAGCTTTAATTTTAAAAAGTGTGTTGGTGGGGTGCTTGTGGGAAGGAGAAAGAAAGCAGAAAGAAAAGTCAGGTGGTGAGTGTGGTCCTTCACATGAGAGATAATGAAGGACAGTTATTCCAAATGTAAAAGTACAAATGTTAGAGTAGGCAAATGTGAGCAGGGCAGGAGAGGTCCCACCGAAAGAATGTCAGGCAAATACAGAAGTGTTGGGCTCTTGGCTAAACTTCACCCTCAAGCCTGGAACTTTGGCCCTGGAACCTCAGCTCTATGGGAACTGCTGACCCATATACTGAAGGGCTGGGCTTCCAGCTAAACTCTACCTCAAGCCTGGACTCTCAGCCCTAAATGAAAGCATCTGACCCTATTTTTCCTACCCAAATGATTGGCTTTTTGGCCTGCCCCACTCCCTATCCTGTGCCCATAAAAACACAGGCAGCTGATGCAAGTGGTCAGGGATGCAAGCTGCTGAATCTCAGGGATTCAAGCTGCTGAATGCTGGGGATACAAGCAGATGAGTGGTAAGTAGAGAAGGAATTGAGGGTCAGTGACTACAGATAACATGGCTCACTTCAGATGGCGCAGTTTCACAAGGGAGCCTAGCCAGAGACAGCTGGGCTTCAGGGAAAGATCGCCTTCTTCCTGCACCATCCCCTTTCTAGCTCCCCTTTCACCAAGAGCCGCTTCCACTGCTCAATAAAGTCTTCTGCATTCATCATCTTTTAAACAGTTCCTATGACCTGATTCTTCCTGGACACTGAACAAGAACTCAGGCGTTATAAATGGCAGTTGCAAGAGGCAGTCAGCCTGACCCTTCACTGAGCTGTTAACACTTAGCTGTCCATAGACTGCAAGCTGAGTTAAATGAGCCACCCTAGTTCCTGCCCATGAAGGGGGTCAAGGTCAAGGGAACACATACCATCTCAAGGCAACCATTAGGTAATGGGCATGCAGTTGTTAAGCTATCTCTCTAAAATAATAATTGGTCACATCTGGCATCAAGGAAAATCAGTCTCCCAATAGACAGAAAACACCTGAAGCTGGTGATCAGCAGCTTCCCAGTAAGATCGCAGGATTTGGGCAAGTGGGTCCAAGCATGTGCACTAATAGGCAAAATGGCAGAGTTTAACTGGTATATGACCTTTCTCTAGGAACACTCGATTGATAAGGGGAAAAATCCCTCAAGTGAGCATGTGCGCTACTTCAATAAACACACCATACATGCACTCCCCTCTTAAGTGTTGGCAGGCTACTGCACATGCAGACAGCCTGCCCCAAGGAAAAATCAAGGGAGGAGAGATGCAAAACTCCCGAAGCATGCCAATGTATAAAACCCCAAGTCTAAGGTCAAACAGGGCACTTGGATTGCTCAAGTCGCCTGCTTGGCCCTGTTCTTTTCTTTCGTTCCTGCTCTAAAACTTTTCAATAAACTTTCACTGCTTCTCTAAAACTTGCCTTTATCTTTCACTGTGCATTATGCCCCACAGATGAATTCTTTCCTCTGAGGAGGCAAGAATCAAGTTGCTGCAGACCCATAAGGATTTGCTGCTGCTAACATAAAGACCCCAGAAGACTTGCCAGAACTGTTATTCTCAGAGTCAGCCAAAAAAATCTGAAATATGAGACAAATAGTTGAATTTTCCTAGCAAATATATCCCAGCATTGCTGCAGGACTTACAAATATTGTACAGTGAGGCTGCTAGACTGGCAGTTCTCTCTAACCACCAAATATCCCAGATCCATAGTTCTCACTCATTAGGATATATCAGAATCACCTGGAGTTGTTGTTACAACTCAAGTTACTGGACCTCACCACCAGAATTTCTGATTCAGTAGCTCTGGGTGGAACCTGAAAACTTGTCTTGTTAAAAAATACCCAGGTGACGCTGATGCTACTCTAGCGATCACACTTTGAGAGCCACTAATAAGCAAAACATGGAAAATGGGAAACTATATATTTTTTCAAAAGTCATATACTTTAACAAAAAATAGCGATGTTTTAGAAGAATGGTCTTCATAATTTTTTAGTAGAATAAAATAATGAAATATAAACATTCAAAAATAGAGGATTTATTAAGAGAATAAGGTAGCTAAGATTTAATAACATGTAATCAAAAAGTATTATAATATTTAAATAAAGGACAAAATAGGATAGTTTACAAAATAGGATAGAATCTATGAGCTCTTTGAAGTAAAAACCTGTTTCTGTTTACATATATGTACAAATATAGACACATAACTAGAACAAAGAACCAGAAAGATGTATCTCAACATGTTAATAGTAGTCATCTCCAGTGTGGTGGGATTATGAGTTATATTCATTATTTTCTTTAGACTTCATATATATTTTCCTAGCATGTCAATAAATATAACACATTTGGGGTTAACAAAGATATGTTTTAATATTGATGCAGGGGATGCCTTTGGATTATTAGCTTCTTTTGGAAGGGAGGTAAGCAAAAGACAAGCATCTTACATCAAAAGTATTAGCTCATCAGGACATAGAACTAGTTCTATTCTAATGAATAGAACTCATTAGTTCTTTTTCTGCCATTTTAGGGATTCTGATGCAGAAAGACCTGAGCCAATAAGGAACGCCCCTCTTTGTGTTTAATTGACCATTCATCCAAGCAGCAGAATGAAATCCCAAGGGAAGACCTCACAATCACAAATGCATGTTAGCCATGAGGAGCTTACATTAATGCCCAGAGAAAGTGGAAACACTCAAGGAAGAGGCTAAAGCCATAGGAAATAGGAAACCAAGCTCCCTGAAGGAAGAGAGAGAGGCATGGGAGAGAGAAAGGAAAAGCCAAGCAACGAAATCCTGGGGGAGATTTAAGGTTCTTGTGGCACTTCAAATTATGTTAGCTTTCCTTTCACACAAGATTGAATTGAGCTGCCAAGAATGAATCTACTATTTCTTTCTTTCTTTCTTTTTTTCAAAGTAACATTACATTTATTTCAACAGGCTGTCTGAGCTACTCTGTTTTGTTATGAGCTGATGAAAATCCATCATCAGCCAATGACAGACCCTGCCTTTCCCTCACTCCAATTTAAGGCCTGAGTACAAGCAGCTGCAGTATTCCTGTCAAAAGTCAGGCGCGTCAATGGCAAGTCTTCTTCTACTAAGATTAAAACTTGGCCTCTCTTCCTGCAGCCCAGAGTCACCCATCAGGAAAGGTGAGATCTCTTACCACCTTTCTCAGTGAAGAGCCATTCATTCCATCAGGGAAGTATGGTAATATCCTCGAAGCCAGACACAGGAGGACTCTGATCTCATCTGTCCCTACAGGGTTATCAGAACCAGACTTAATCTCAACTTGACTGAAAAACTGTGGAGAAGAGTAATTGTTGCTTATGACTCATTACCTGAACTGCACTTTTCTTGTGCAGGACTTTAGCAGCAGGAATTTTCCCAAAATGCTATATCCTTCTCCCTATGACTGTTATCATATGGCATTAGTGTAGTCTGATCTAACAAAATCTGTAGCAAAATGCTGTATTTGAACTGTCTGCTTTAGAAATCTAGGTGAGGTGAACAGCAAATAATTGAACCCCACTCTCTGCCCACTATATCTGAATTTCTGGTAGTAGGGCCAGATAATCTAGAATTTGAAAAGACACCCCAGGAGATTCTGATGCAACTACATTCTAACTACTGCTGACAAAATGATTAAGAACCTAATTGTCCAATTCAGACAGTTTTACAGCTTGCTTTTTTTCATGAATTTGGAAAAATTACTCCTTTAGAAACTTAATTTTCTTATCTATAAAACTGGGATGAAAATACCTGAATTCCTACTAAAATCCTTGGCTTTCAACTGTATATAAACCACTTAAGCACATAGTAAGTCAGTAAGTGTTAGTTATTGTTATTTACTGTGATAAGATCATTTTCTTTATGTGCATAGCAGCTGGGTGAAAAAATGATGGACATCGGAGCAAACCAGAATTCAGCTTTGATCTTTGATAAGTATGCTTAAAGATACTGGGACAAGTTTTGTTTTAGTTTAGTTTTTTTTTTTTTTTTAATGTATTGATTTTGTGCCTAATATGTGACAGGTAATATTCTAAATCCTTGATAGATAATGAAGAATGACATAAATAATTTGCTTACTGTCATGGTATTCCTCACCTACTGAAGAAATAAGCAAATGGCAAAACACACAAACACACATAATGGAATAGTTTCAGATATGAAGTCTATGAGGCAAATAAAGCAAATATTTGGATAGAAGGTACAAAAGTTAGGTAAAAGATAACTTTGGATAAGGTAGCCCCAAGCATTTTGTAAGGAGGTCACATTTGAGCAGATCTCGAATGATAAAAAGGAGGTAGCTAGCTATGTGGACTTTGGTAAGTGTAATAAACATGGCTTAACATTAAGGATGGTAAACTTCATCACTTGGATAAGGTATATTTGCGAGGTATCCACATTGCAAAGTGACTATTTTCCCACATCTATATTCTTGTAGCAATGACTAACTAAGCCCTGCTCACTTTCTTCCAGCCGTATTATTCCAGAAGATGCCTCATTCAAATGGCAAACAGGCAAGGATAGTTTAAGAAGAAAAGGGTTGGGTGGAAACCTATAGGACAAAGTTTCCATCCTGAAATGCTCTGTGGATAATCTTAAATTCAGGGAAGATCTTGACTGAATTATCATTACTGAACCCCAGACAAGCTATTTCCTGATCCAGTTGAGGCTTGCTAAAGTAGAAATCCTTGTCATTCTTAAGGCTTATTTCTTCCTGTCAATCCAAGTGAAATGATACATTCCACCGGCTAAGCATATACTTAGGACACAGTTGGATAAACCACAGATATGGTTGTTGTCACAGGTGCAATGGCACCAGACATCACCTGCATGCATAGCAGAAACCAGGACAGACAAGGAAGAATGGAGCAAAATCCACATAAACCAAACTCTAATCATGAGTGTGATTCCATTTGTTCTTTTTTACTCCCAGGCCAGTCCTATAATTCTGAAATATTTTGAATAGCTTTTTTCCCCTCAACTATTGAATTATGTTTTCAAAGTACTAGGTCAGTGGTTCTCAAACTTTAGAGTGTATTGGAATCCACTGAAAGGTATGTTAAAGCAGGTTGTCTGGCCCCACCTTAGAGATTCTGATTCAGTAGTTTTGGGGTAGGACCCAAGAAGTTGCATTTCTACCAAGTTTCCAGGTGATATTGATACTGCTAGTATAAGAATTACTCTTTAATAACCATTGTCCTAGATGAATCATTTGGTTCTAAGTCTTTTAATTTAAAAAACAAAGACACTGGCCGGGTGTGGTGGCTCACGCCTGTAATCCCAGCACTTTGGGAGGCTGAGGAAGGCGGATAACGAGGTCAAGAGTTCGAGACCATCCTGGCCAATATGGTGAAAACCCGTCTCTACTAAAAATACAAAAATTAGCTGGGTGTGGTGGCACATGCCTGTAGTCCCAGCTACTCGAGAGGCTGAGTCAGGAGAATCTTTTGAAACCAGGAGGCGGAAGTTGCAATGAGCCGAGATTGTGCCACTGCACTCCAGCCTGGTGACAGAGCGAGACTCCGTCCCAAAAAAACAAAAACAAAAACAAAAACAAAACAAAAACAAAGACTCCGATATTGGTGTTTTTTATGAGTTTAAGTTTTCATAGGTTATAGTTTGAAAAAAAGAGATATGTGTGGCTGGATTATATTGGAGTCTGTGTGTGGTAAAAGCCCAGTAGCCCAGCCTCAATTTGGGCAACTCTTAAGGTTGACCCAGAATCTGAGTTAACCATGGGGGTAGATGGGGCCTATGCTGAAATTGCTTTGCTTTTCAACTTCTTCCTCTACTCAACCCTGCTCCCCTTCATTTCTCCAAAGGAATTACTCTTAAGAGTACACCTCAATAAAATCCCTGCATGCAAATATCTACCTCAGCTTCTTAACTGGGGAATAAAAACTGCTCAACACTTGAATTGATGGTGTCAGTTTTGTATGCGTCCATTGGTTAGTTTTAAAAGTTGCACAGAGTCTAAATTCTTGCAGCTCTGAGATGTGGCAATTGGTTTTAGTAAAATACTATATAAACTCATGTTCGTAGAAAATCCCAGTTTGAGTCGAAACAGTCTAAGTCAAAATTCTATTAGGTTGGTGCAAAAGTAATTGCGGTTTTGCCATTAAAATTAGTGGCAAAAACACCAATTACTTTTGCACCAACCTAATAGATGATAGCATTATTCTTGCTCATACTATATCTCCTGACAAAAGTAAATAGATTTAGCGTATCACTAAACTACTCCCCTCCACTGCTTGACTTCATACTGTATAAAGATTTGGCCAGTTTAATAGTTCTTTCTGGTTTAAAAAAAAACAAATTTGATGGCAAACTGTTAAATTATATATTAGGCAAATAGACAATTTTAAGAATATATATATATACACACATAAAGCATATTTATATCTATATATACATAAAATATATATACACATAAAGCATATATATATCTATATATATAAATATACATAAAACATTTTACTGTTCTGGACAACCCTTGGTATGTAAATGCCTCCCCCAGTACATACACTTAACTATTCATTCAGCTGGAGAACTTAGTGTGTGTTTTTTAATTGTATTCATATTTATAGCTTGCCTTTCAAAGATACTTGTGGTCTATTAAAATTCTGTTTTATATGCTTGCCAATGTGACCTGTGTGTGACCACAAACCTCCCTAGAGAGGGAGTTTACCTCTGCTGTTCTTTCCTCTTTTTCATTTTTTCCCTGAAAGCAGGTGTCACATCTGTCACGACTTGGCCCAGTAGACTGTGCTAATTAACTTATAAATTACGTCCATGTGGCATTGCCTCTCTCCTGTGAGGCAGTCCTAGTTGTTTGTTATGCTACGTCGGAACAGGGTTAAAGAGGGCCACCGATTTTGCATAATCGCCGACCTAAATGTTTGGACACTGGAGAGCTTGTACTGTGTTTCTTTGTATTCCCCACTGTGTTTTTCCATAACTGGGGGTCCATGTGTACTCGTTGAATGATATGACTAGTTGGGGGAAGTATCTTTGAACACATTGTACAGGGTGGTTTAGGGAGCAAAAGAGGTCAGTTGTAAGCAAGATCACAGGAAACATGTAATCACTGATGATATAGGCAACAGAAATTCGACTTTTTCCCTTTTGCCACGCAAATTTGACCACTATGTGGCCAATCCTTCAGCACTTTGCCAAGAGCCCTTTAGCACTTTGCCCTGAGTTGGGTTGTAGCATTCCAACTAAGGCATGTACCCTAGGCGAATGTTTAGTATTTGAGAATTATTACTGCATTTCTCCTTCAAAGGAACAGATTCTTTAGCATGGTATTGGCCATAGGATAGAAAGCTGTGAGAGACACAAAATTGGGCCACTTCATTGTCTTTGCTGTTCTTGTGGAATCAGTATGCATTTATATATTTCAGCCAAGTATTCACATCAACCTGTTGAATGCAACCTAATAGCAATCCACAATATGTCTCTACAAGTGGCCAATTGAATCTTGAAGTTTGACTTTTGGGGAAAAAGTAGGTAACCCTTATGTCAGTTTCAATAAGTATGATAAACTTATTCTAGAATGAAGGAAGCTTAGCTCTTTTTCCCCAGATTGCTTTCTTTGTAACACTTATTTAGAAAAAGGATTATGAAATGCCAAGGGAAGGCAAATATTAAATCATTTCTAAAATGGCTATGCATTAACATTTGTAACCAGTAGCTACAAATTAATATCTTGTAGTCTAAGTTAACAATGAAAAAAAAAAGGCATAAGTACAGCAATTATTCTCTTATTGTACCAGGAAAACAGTATACTGGTCTTTATATACCATTTGTACTAATTGAATCCAGGCAATATTGCAGAAATAATCAGCCAATATGCAAATGCTCAAAGAGCCTGCCTAACTCCATTTGGATTTAATAATAATTTATTTGAGAATCAACTCTTTTTCTGCCCTGATATTTTTCAATGCTTGCTGAATTAATCTTTTGAGAAGGAATTAACATACGTAGATAGAAGTATTCATCAAGGCTAATTTTGAAACCTTGTCATATTTGACAAGATTTCTATCAATTAAGTTGTCTATCAAAGGTAACCCCAAAATCTAGTGACATTAAGTTATAAAAGCCACCAATCTAATCCACCTTATTTAGCAAATTCTTACAGTGTACGACATTAAAAAAAAGTACAGGTAGTACAGTAGAGTGTAATCTGAGCTGAGCCAGGAAACAGCTCTATAAACAAAAATGAATCACCCACACTCTCTAAGGCTCTATTTCATTTCAAAATTGGGTATAATAATAGCTACTGCAAGTTTGTTGACTTATTTTGGGGAATTAATATAATAAAGCATTTCAAATATTGGAACCAGATGTATGAATTTATACTAATATAAGTCTCTGCCAATCTACCAATTTTATAGTTTTCAAACCAGGGAATTTTATCATCTACAAAAATATACATTTTGTAAAGTTTTACTTTTAGACATTTTTTGCACGCGTATTTCCTTACAATCATACTTGGTATGATTTTGTTCTGTGTAGACACCCAAATCTTATCTCAAACTGTAATCCCCTGTGTCAAGGGAGGGACCTGGTGGGAGGTGATTGGATCATAGGGGCGGTTTCCCCCATGCTGTTCTCATGATAGTGAATGAGTTTTATAAATGGCATTTTCCCCTGCATACTCTCTCTGGTGCCACCTTGGGAAGAAGGTACTTGCTTGTCTTCACCTTCTGCCATAATTCCAACTTTCCTGAGGTCTCCCCAGCCATGCAGAACTGTGAGTCAATTAAACCTCTTTCTTTTATGAATTTCCCAGTCTTGAGTATTTCTTTATAGCAATGTGAAAACGGACTAATACAATAATTTCTTTTCCTAAAGATTTTCCCTACTTAACAGTGAGTATCCCTGATGCTCTTGATGAGTTTGTGGTAAACAGGCAGTAGGGTTTGATCTTCAATGATAACTCAATAATTTGAAATTGACTTTATTGCATAAACTATATAAATCTTAGTGCTCTAAATATTTTTAACATCTTGATGACTTTGAAAATATAATATTGAATCTACTTACTCCACCAAATTAAATCTTTACTATATTATTATTCCAGTGATCATGTTCACACTAAAATGTGTCTATGGGACTTTATATACTTCGTTTTTTGCAATTTCTAAGTCCATAAGTGTTTCAAAAGAGAAAGTTTTAGAAATAAAACAACAAAATAATTAAGGTAGAAACTCAATCACCTAACAGTGGCTACCATTTTGAAATGAAGATCAGCAGTATAAACTAGTAAAAATGTTAAATTATTAAATATTTTAATAAATTACAATTATGTTGTTTTTTAGTATACTCAATAATGTTCTTAAGTAGAAGACTTTGGAACATCCTTTAATTAGAATGTAAGGATATGAGGGAGAGTTGGCAGTGACATGTCACCTCATTGATCTCCAGGGTTGATTCGGTTGATTAGGCTGGTTAGGCAAGTGTTCCCTTCCTTCCTCACCTCTCCATGTGCATGCCTCTCAGAGCTGCATGTTTGGTTGAAGAGGATGACCATCCCTGACAGAGGAGGGCTGGTGTTCACTCAAGGGTATACAAGTAGCTCCGTTTCCCTGCTAGAACTTTCAAACAAGCTCTCATAATTAGAATCTAAGAATGTTACTGATATTGCCAGGTTATCAAGTGAAGCTTCCAGGAGTGGGTCATCATAGTAAGCCAATTTGTCCTATGGAATATAAATAAACATTTGAAAGTAGTTGTTTATGTTTAGCTTGTTTAATTTTAACAAGTTTTGTCTTGGTGAATCCCTGAGATTTGGAGGCAATAGAGAGAGAAGTACTCTTGTTCTTTCGTCTTTATTTTCTCTTAACATGCCCATTTCTCTAGTTGTCTCCTCTTTACATCGTTAGTGATGAAGAATTACTAGGAGTTACTCATGAGTTACTATGATCTTCATGATTGAATATGGCGTGCACGTATTTGAAAATGGAATAATGCCTTAGTGGCATGTTTTGGCACAATTCCTAGTGCAAAAGGATGCCAAGTGTAACGTTTCTTATTGTCTCTGAAAAACAAAACAAGAAATGCCAAGTATTCACCCATTCCAAAGCGAGGTGTTAGCTCATGTAGGCATGGAAGGGAGCTTTTAATTCCATTATTAAAATTAAGGTTGGACAAAACCAGGATATATGGTCACCCTACATTATTAAAAACTAATTTTGCAGCCTTTGCTTATCTTCAATGTTGCAGATGTTGTAAAGGGTGAACACTGTACCGTTTAAAGGCTGAGAGATTAGAGAGAGAAGACCACTTGGAGACAGAATTACTAATGTGCTTTCAGTCTCCTGCCACTTAGTAGATGAAGGTAAGACATGTGCTACTCCTTTACGTTAAGCCAAGAGAAATAGAAAGAGGTAAACAGGTGTCAAGGTAACCGATTTGAATGTCTTGCTGGTGTCCCCTGAGGAAACTGGTGTCTGATCATCGCTGGAAGAAACCTAAAAGGAGAAGTTGGTTATAACTTGAAGATCCAAGAGCAAAAGGTACGCTAGAGCAAGTTGTCATCCAAAGACAGCAGAACAAGGGCCATGTTTCCAATAAACCAGGTATAAGCGCCAGCGAAGGCAAATGAAACCCCATCCTAACAGAAGATAGGCCCCTAAAACCCCAGGGCCAGCACTGTGGGGACACTTAAAATTGGCTAGCCAGATAATTTCTGGCTTATGTCAAAAGAACCAACAGGAGGATTCCTATGGGGATACACCAGTAATCCATAAAAGCATCCACCACCCACTGACAGCAGATGAAAATGGTACTGGTCATGTATGACCTTTTCTGCTTTTTCTCTCATCTCTGAACCCCTGCTTCCCAACCCTGTGGAAACCTATGGCAGTTAGTGAATGGAAGAGAAGATTAAATGAGGGGAGAGAGAAGCAGCCAACCATGCATCCTCTCGTAGAGCAAATTCCAAGGATTAAGTTGGCTTAGCCCAGTGCTTGGCACATAGAAGACATTCCATCAATGTTAATTGAATACATTCTTCTTTCTTTCTTCATCCGTTTTGTCTTTGTTGGATGCTTTGCCTCTATATGATTTTTCATCGTT
The DNA here is from genome assembly GCF_028858775.2 of Pan troglodytes. NCBI lineage: Eukaryota > Metazoa > Chordata > Mammalia > Primates > Hominidae > Pan > Pan troglodytes. The sequence continues at coordinate 83,163,519 of NC_072413.2, forward strand.
AATGTTATTTTTGTTATCCTCATCCTTTTTTATTTGAAAAGAGGGAATAATGCCAGTAAAATTATTGAGTCTTCTTAGAACATCATTGTCTGCCTCTCTATCTAAAACTGGATGAAATACCACAAAAGCCTGAAGTGTCATGAGAAGGCCAAGTTTCAATGAGAAGCACTGAATCAAAGAACTGTGAGTTGGGATGGAAGGATCAAGGAATAAAGGTGCCTGTATATCCTATATAATTAGGCTATCACTCCCTGGCAAACAGCTTGTCAGAGGTGAGGTGCTGAGCAAGGATGCTTATGGGCAGGTAGGAACAGTGGTGGCCCTGATTCTGTTGCAACTTAACCTGATAACGAAGTTAAGCAACTTAACCTGATGATGAACTATGACCTGAAACTTCTCTCCTTCATCCTCTGTGTTTCTTTTCCCAGCTCAATTCCACCCCTCAAAGTATCTTAGCTAAGACAATATTTAAATGTATTACCTGAGGGAGGAAACGGGGCCAAAGGAAATGTTGGCAGGGCCAGGGCCAGGGCCTGGGCCAGCATGGTTATTTGGTTCTAAATCTATTAATACAAGGAAGATTGACATAGACCAGCAGGGCCTCGGTCTCCTCACAGAACTGTGAGTCTTTAAATTATGCTTCAAATTATGCTGTTTACCTCTTTCTATTTCTCTTGGCTTAACGTAAAGGAGTAGCACATGTCTTACCTTCATCTACTAAGTGGCAGGAGACTGAAAGCACATTAGGAATTCTGTCTCCAAGTGGTCTTCTCCCTCTAATCTCTCAGCCTTTAAACGGTACAGTGTTCACCCTTTATAACATCTGCAACACTGAAGATAAGCAAAGGCTGCAAAATTAGTTTTTAATAATGTAGGGTGACCATATATCCTGGTTTTGTCCAACCTTAATTTTAATAATAGAATGAAAAGCTCCCTTCCATGCCTACATGAGCTAACACCTCGCTTTGGAATGGGTGAATACTTGGCATTTCTTGTTTTGTTTTTCAGAGACAATAAGAAACGTTACACTTGGCATCCTTTTGCACTAGGAATTGTGCCAAAACGTGCCACTAGATGCAGAGCTAAAAGATGATACACTGGCTCATGCCTGAAATCCCAGCAGTTTGGGAGGCCAAGGTGGGCAGATCATGAGGTCGGGAGTTCGAGACCAGCCTGACAAACATGGTGAAACCCCATCTCTACTAAAAATACAAAAATGAGCTGGGCGTGGTGGCACGCACCTGTAATCCCAGCTACTCAGGAGGCTGAGGCAGGAGAATAGCATGAACCTGGGAGGCAGAGGTTGCAGTCAGCCAAGATTGCGCCACTGCACTCCAGCCTAGGTGACAGAGATAGACTCCATCTTAAAAAAAAAAAAAAAAATGATACACAGGGGAACAATGTTAACTACATAAGTACCAGCAATCATTTGGAAGTGCTTGTTGGTCTCACTTATCATAGATTTAATAGCCAGAAAAAAATTTAACAAGAAATAGTTTTAAATTCCTTTTTCAGATGTTAGGCATAACAAGACAGGTCTCAAGGCAGGTGGTTTGGTATAATGACTAAGAGCTTGGGTTCTGGATGGAGACTGCCTGGGCTCAGGTCCAGGCTTGCTTCACTTACTCTGTGTCCTTGAGGAAGTGGCTATCCTCTCTGAGCTTTATTATCTACAACAGTAAACAGAGATAATCATACTGTTACAAATCACATAGGGTTTTGTAAGAAATTAATTGGGTAACAGAGTTAAGTGCTAGGACTCAGTAATCACTAGTTCTAATCATTACTTAAAATTCAATCATTATTTTAACAATATACTATAGTGGTACTATATTTGCTCTTTATACTATGTCTAGTGGTTAAGAAAATGTATCGGCCGGGCGCAGTGGCTCACGCCTGTAATCTCAGCACATTGGGAGGCCAAGGCGGGCAGATCACGATGTCAGGAGTTCAAGACCATCCTGGCCAACATGGTGAACCCCTGTCTCTACTAAAAATACAAAAAAATAAGCCGGGTGTGATGGTGGGTGCCTGTTAATCCCAGCTACTTGGGAGGCTGAGGCAGGAGAATCGCTTGAACCCAGGAGGCAGAGGTTGCAGTGAGCCGAGATCGCGCCACTGCACTCCAGTCTGCGTGAGAGAGTGAGAGTCTGTCTAAAAAAAAAAAAAAAAAATCATTTGTCAAAATTCACAGCAAAACCCTTCTTCATAAACCAATTCCAGGAAGCAATACAGTAATGGATCTTCCTAAAACCTGAAGTTATTGGGATAGTAATTCCTTTCTTAAACTCTAGGTAAGACTTATCCCAATTTAGAGCTTTGTAAAAAAAAACTTAAAATTCATTCCACTTTTTGTCCTTAGTAAAAGAACCCTGATTTTTCACTAGTTATTTTATGCCCAAATGAAAATCTACTTTTCCCAGCCTCTCTTGTAGTAACAGCTGGACAAGAAGTAGTAAGCAGAAGCTGTTGGGTGAAACTAGGCAGGAAGGCTCCTCAAGTGAATGGACAGATGATTTGGGTATTTTTGCCCCCTCTATTATCCTGTTCCTGCCTCTCTGCCTGGAACTTTGTTGCGAGAGTTGGAGGGTCAACAGCCACAAAGTAACAGTAAGGATTGAAGCCATGCTTGAAGAATGATAGAAAAGACAAGAAGTTGCCTGAACATGACGTCACCATACCTGATCTTGACTCTGTTCTTTCAAATTCCTTTTATGTGAGAGAGAAACAAATGTCTCTCTTGTTTAAGTCACTGCAATTTCTGAATTCTAGGAGCCAATGCAATTGATGTAAGCATTTTACGCACATTTTATGTGTGATGTCACAACGGAAGCTGGCTTGGGTGTAAAACATAACTTTCTCATTGGGCAGGAGAGGAACAAGCTAAGGGATGGGACTGAGCTACAGTGGCTCATATAAGACACAGTTGCAAAGGGCCTAATCAGTTCCTCATGACATCATAATCTAGGCAACCAGGAAATATGCAGAAGACAGGCACACAGTAGCAATAGTTGCTGAAAATGTGACGCTACCTAAAAAGCCTGCTGTCAAAGAATAGAACTTTGCTGGGATATGGTGGATTAAAGATGGCCACAAATTATTTGAGATACCTCCCTTTACGGAGAGGGGCCTATGTTTTTTCCTCTTGAATGTGGGCAGGCTCTTTGACTACTTTAACTGATAGGATGCAGCACAAATGATGTCTCAGGTCCAGGTCTTAGCCTTAAGAGACTGGTAGCTTTTACTTCCTGACTCTGAGAAGACTTTTATTCTTGGAGCCCCAAGCTGCCATGTAGGAAATCTATCTGCTCCTCTAAAGATATCATGTGGGAAGGTTATAGATGACATGGAGAAGGAAGGGGCCCAGCCCAGCCATTCAGCCAGGCAGCCATCTCTGGCAATGTGCCTGGCAACTAAATCATGCTACCTTAGACCCACCAGGCTAGCTCAGCTGCCAGCTAAATACCAAGTCAAGACCACGTGGAGAAGAAGAATTGCCCAGCCAAGCCCTACCTAATCTCCTAACCCAGAAACTCATGAAATATAATAAAATGGTTGTTGTTTTAAGCCACTGAGATTTGGGGATACTTATAATGCAGTAACAAAACTGTAACATGGGGTAAGTGAACCACCAAGAGCTAAGGCTTAAGACAGGACCCTGGATATCACTGAAAAAAACAGAAAACTAGTAAAACTAATTTGGTGGTATAATTCTGTTTGGGTCAATTGGACTGGAAAAGTGCATTTTAATTTTGTGGATACATTGTTTTTCAGTTAGTTAGCCTAAAAGGCACCAGAGCCCACCAAGGAAAGCATATATAAATAAGTACATAAAAGAAACACAAGAACCCAACATAAGAATCCAGTATCTGAGAATATGATAATGACAAGACCATAGACCCCAGAAAGGAAATTCTACAAGATATGAGTGAAGAAATGAGAAAAGCCTGCACTGGTCGATGGAAGTCATTAGTAGAATCAGCTGTAGAAACCCCAAAAGGGCTGAGGCAGGAAATAAGAGGCAACTGTTTAAGTATAAGAGATGGAACGAAGCTGGGTGAGGTGGCTCACACCTGTAATCCTAACACTTTGGGAGGCCGAGTTGGGCAGACCACTTGAGCCCAGGAGTTTGAGACAAGCCTGGGCAAAGTGGTGATACCCTGTCTCTACAAACAAAACAAAACAAAACAAAACCCATAAATTAACCAGGCATGTTTTCACACACCTGTAGTTCCAACTACTTGGGTGGCTGAAGTGAGAGGATCTCTTGAGCCTGAGAGGTGGAGATTGGAATGATCCATGTTTGTGCTACTGCACTCTAGCCTGACCAACAGAGCAAGACCCTGCCTCCAAAAGAGAAAAAGAGAGATGTAGATGGAATGTATCAGCAAATTAATTGTAAAGGTAAAGTTTACATTAGTAAGATTTAAGTTAATCTTGGTGATATAATTTGGATATTTGTCCCCACCCAAATCTCATGTTGAATTGTAATCTCCAGTGTTGGAGGTGGGGGCTTGTGGGAGGTGTTTGAATCATGGGGGCAGATTCCTCACAAATGTCTTGGGCCATCGCCTTAGTGATAAATGAGCTCTTGCCTTCAGTTCATAGAAGACCTGATCATTTTAAAAAGTGTGTGGCCCCTCCTCACCACTCTCTCTCGCTCCTGTTCTCACTACGTGATATGCCCTGCTCGCCCTTTGCCTTCTGTCATGATTGGAAGCTTCCTGAAACCTCCCCACAAGCAGATGCCATTATGCTTCCTGTATAGCCTGCAGAATCATAAGCCAATTAAGTCTTTTTACTTATAAATTACCCAGTCTCAGGTATTTCTTTATAGCAGTGCAAAAACAGCCTAATACTTGGCAACAAGGTAATGACTTCGTTTTATTTAAATCACTCAGTGACAAAGGATTTATTAGGGTTCTTCTGTCAGACAGGCCTCCTTCCCTTTATAAATACATGCCTTCATTAATTAATCTAAGCCTTAGTTTCCTCATCTACAAAATAGCCCCTAACTCCTGCCTCAAAAAAATGAAATACATTAATAATAAAAGCTTTTAGCCAGTACCTAATACACAGTAAATTGTCAGTAAATATTAGCATTTTCTTAAAAATAATGGCATTCAAATGACCATGGGATTGAGTGCCCCAGAGGAGTTTTGTGCAGGAGAGGGAAAGAGAGTTGAGGATACATGAGGCAGTCAGTTGGGAGAAGAAACTAATAGGGTATGAAAGTAACCGGTGAAACTAATTGACTTCCCTTCCCCTATGTCTGCCACCTCAACCATTTTCTCACTGCTTGTTCCTGGAGGAATTGTTAAAACTCCTGAGAAACACAGAAACAGAGCTACAACAATCCCAATCTCAAGCCCCAGGGATTCCTGGAATAAGGCAAAAAGAACAGTTCTGCTGTAATGTGAGAACATTTTGTTGGGTTAAAATATTTTGTACCTATTTCCAAGATGACCTCTAGAGGCAGTGCAATGCCATTTACCACCAGTGAAGGTGAACTCAGTGGAACCTTCAAAAAACTGGGAGACTGAGCACTAAAGTAAAAGCACCAAATGTTTCTCATAACCGCCTTGGAAAGAATACTTGGGCATAGGCTGTGGGCAAGGTGGATGGACGGAGGCTGCCAGGAGTATCAAGAATGGGAAAGGGCTTTTCATCTGGGCCCAGAGATGGTCCATGATAGCCTCTTGATTGACAGTTACTTTTCTAAAAAAGAAATATAAGGATACAGGAATGTTTTACGAAACACGAAGGCAGGTAATTAGCCAAACTTGGAGATGGAACAAGAATCTAGATAACACCTCCTGTGTCCTGGCCTTCTCTCTGTCTCATTCCACTTCTTCTGACCTGATTCAGACTTATTTTCTTTCTCACAGCTGCTGGCTTTCCATCTCCTCAGCTCAAGAGATGGGCTGCCTTTGGGTGTCAATCTCAGTTTCCCGGAAGATGGAACAAGAGAGGCATAATTTAAAGTTTATGTCCACTTCTATCTAATCAGCAGTATTCAGAAAGCCCTAACACACGCATGGCTGCTATAGATTCAATTCTATGCCTACAATATTACATGTGAAATCTCTATTGTGACACCATGAGCACTATCTTTTAGGAGTGTCACATAATATTGTAGGTGTGAAGTCTTGCATTAACACTGAAATCCACATGAACACCAAGGACAAATTCAACTATGTTTGGTTCATATTATTTTCTATTGCTTTCCACGGGTAGACCAAATATCCAGGCTATCCTAGCGAATTACTTACAATGAAGGGTTGTCTTGTCAATCTTTGTCACTCTTTGGCTTCTCTTCCATCTCAACTGATTTCTTTATTGCAGTTAATTCTTTTTTTCATATTACTTAAGAGAATGATCAAATTAGAAAACATGAAAAGCACTTTCTTGTTTTATTTCATCTTTGCTTATCTTTTATTGTAATCCATATGTTGGAATGACTTACTTGTCATTTTATTTTGTGGATTAGAAAGCTCTCTAATTTGAAGCTACTTCAATCTAAATCTAAATCTAAAAAAAATTTCTCACTCATAAGTGAGAATTGAACAATGAGAAAACTTGGACTCAGGAAGGGGAACATCATACACCAGGGCCTGTTGGAGGGTTGGGTGGGGGCAAGGGGAAGGAGAGCATTAGGACAGATATCTAAGACATGTGGGCTTATACCCTAGATGATGGGTTGATAGGTGCAGCAAACTACCGTGGCACTTGTATACCTATGTAACAAACCTGCATGTTCTGCAAATGTATCTCAGAACTTAAAGTAAAAAAAAAAAAAAAAAAAAAAAAAAAAAAAAAAAAAAAATTATGTTAGTCCATTTATAAGAAAGGTGTTTTTTTTTGTTTTTGTTTTTGTTTTTTTTTTTCCGAAGTCACTTAAACTGCTTCTGTGGTTTCACTAAAGTGTTTGTAGTAAAAAGAATTCCAGACTCACTCATCTTACCCTGATGTGGTTCTGTAAATCCACACATAGCTACTACCTTTGGAACCCAAAATTTGTCCCAGACAATCAGCTTTGGTCTTTTATTTAGAATAGCACTATTGCATATGTCATTTGGGGCTTTCGTATGGTTCTATGTATGCAATTCTTCAAATGCACTGTCTTTCCTTGTTCTGCCAATTGAGTTAGAAAATATCCAAGCAAAAACGACAAGATTACACAAGATGATTCATGTGTAGTACAATGGTTTGAGACAGGGGTGTTTTTGTAACTTGTGAACTCCAAAGATATTTTCAGCCATGATGGATGTATTCAATAGAGCAGTTCATTTTCGATTCAAATTGTGACTTTTGGTGTATTAATTCAGCAACCTGAGACCCTCCAGCAGCTGTGAGAAGTTGGTGAATCCTAGAGAGAGAACAAAGTATGAATGAAGCACCACTTCATGATATATTTATGAACCATCAACTACCACATTCTTCTCCACTTGATAACACTTGAGTCCTTTTGTTTCGCTCGTCTGAATTTTAGACTCTTTATCTGGTTCATGTCTGAGATCCAGGAAGCCTGAAATCTGAAACCCTACCCGGTTCACTCTGTCCTTTTCCTTTCTTTGACTATGAAGGGAAGCCGGAAACTTCAGTAACACCATGTTTCAATTATTTTTATTTTAGACCACATGGGCAGAGACTGCTCACCACTGTTTGACAGGATGTTGCTGTGTCTTCTTAGTGGGGGTCCACTGCTCTTCAAAGAAAGAGAATTGGATTCTTTTGACTCAAAAAATTGTCAGCCACACACATGCAGACAACACCTCACAGGGATACATGTGAGAACTTTTGAATGAGGCATGCTTTCCAGATATTTTCTCTTGTTAAGAGTGAAATGTGAGTTCTAGGGGTTTATCCTCCTAATATTACGAAAGCTATAGATCCATACCCTTATCTAAAACTCCTGAAGTCAGAGGTATTTTGGAATTCAGAATTTCTCAGATTGCATATACTGCATGTTACATAAGATCCCAGAAAGATCTGGGCTGGACGATAGTAAAACATATTAATAATTCTACATTATTAAATATGTGATTATATATATTCTGCATATATATACACATATACAGAGGTATACATATAGTTATATACACATACACATTATATATGTGTATGTGTGTATGTACATATGTGTGTGTATATATATATAACTATACATATAACTATACCAAGGAGGCCAGACAAAGATTAAAAATACTCTTATATCCAACTTTTGTCAAGTTCACCACAAAACCAGAACAGGACAGGTCAGGTTTTGTCCCCACATAGGCTATAACAGCTTTTATGTTTAGAGTGTTTTCGATTTTAAAATTACAAGTAAGGGATTGTATACCTATATTCAGTAAGTTTCAAGTACACTGTAGGTGTTCACAAAATAGTTATGGAAATAATGGCTGGTTAAATGAATAGTGAATGAATGGTCTGTCTCTTGTAAAGTAAAAAATTAAGAGGATAAAATATTTTATTATTTAATAGGATGTCCATATATACAAGCAGACTTTAAGGGGAAAGTTGTCCCAGGTGAAATGATTATTTTTCCTAGGCTACTACTGCATATAGCATTTGGGATCAGCGTACTCGCTCATACTCGAGTTTCATATTAGATGCAGAATATCCTCAATTTGCCCCTCTCTCTGGTGACTTTCCTAACCTTTTTCCTTAATGTAGCCATTAAAGACAGGTTACATTTTCACCTAACGAAGCACAGTATGTAGAAAAAGACATGATTAAAAGTGCAAGCTATTCTTCTACAAAAACAACTGATTTTGAAGAGATTTGCCAGTGTTTACTCATAAGAAATAGGTCTTTTGGTTTATGAAGTTTGTCACATCCTTTGTAATTCTCTCAGTTGAAGAATATTCTGTACAATTAAAGGGGTGTTATGCTTTTAAGATTTGTCTTATTGTATGTTTGATATTATTCAGAGAAGGAAAATGACTAGAACACAAAAGGATTCTGGTAAAACTTACATATGTTTTCTTCAACTTGAAGATGTATCTTATGCCTTAAACTTGCTTTTCAGCCAACCACTTGCAAAGAGAGACCTCCCCTCTGGCCTGTTGACCAAATGAATTATTCTGGGGCTATTTTGGATTATATCTCTTTTGTCAACATATTAATTCACAGTGCTCCCTCTTATTTAAAAAAAAAATTAGTTTGGATCAAAATTATATAACTACCTGAATTAATAAAAATTATCATAATTTTGTTTCTAAAAATCTCATTGTTTTTCCAGCGAATTTATGTCTTCTCTTAACCTTAGTGTTGTGTCACATGTTGGACATTTCTGGTTTAAGGACATCTCATGCTGCTGATAAAGACATACCTGAGACTGGGCAATTTACAAAAGAAGGAAGTTTAATGGACTTACGGTCCCACATGGCTGGGGAGGCCTCACAATCATGGAGGAAGGTGAAAGGCACGCCTCACATGGCAGCAGACAAGGACAGAGAGCTTGTGCAGGGAAACTCCCATTTTTTAAACCATCTGATCTCATGAGACTCATTCACTATCACGAGAACAGGGTGGGAAAGACCCACCTCCATGATTCAATCACCTCCCACCGGGTCCCTCTGACAACATGTGGAAATTCAAGATGAGATTTGGGTGAGGATACAGCCAAACCATATCAGTGATTATACTTGATCAAATTTTGTAAACAATAGCCTTCTATGGAATGAATTAGCAAGTAATTTTTAATTTACTTGTAAAGCAGAGGTCCTCTCACCTCCAATTAGAAAAAAAACAAATCTCTGTCTTCACTTGCGGGACCTCTTAAAATGTGTTTTTTACCATTTACAAGATCCTGCACTAAAGCATCAATGTCCATGTGGAAACAAAGCTATTGGAACTCTAGTAAGAATGTCTGTAAGTTCAATGTGACAGAGGAACTGAACACTGCCAAGATGTTTGCATTGCAAGGCCACATGAAAAGGCATCTTCTTTCCTTTTAGCCAGCATGTTTCAGCATCCCCACTGTCTGCCAAGATTAATAGAGGTGTAAAAGCCTTGTGTTCAACACTGAGTCTATTTATTAAGGAGGAGGAAAGAGAGAAAGAAGTGCTGGGAAGTTATTGAGAAGCAGAGTTGTTCTGTTGCTGATAAAACTGAGAAAAAATATATTTTTCCCACTAGGAAGAAAGCAAAGATTAGCTACACAGACTGATGTTTCCACTTTTATCTAAAGGCTGTACAGATATGTTTACTAGCATGATAAATGAATAAAACATTCACCAGGGTGGGGGGCAGGAGTGGCAGAGTAGCAGTAGCTTAGGTATTTCTTTCTTTCTAAAAAGAAAAATGATGTTGGCTCCCAAAATGTCACAAGGTGGCTTCAATCACTGTATCTGTATTTCATCATTAAAACTGGAAAATGAACCCATTGGCTAAACTTCTTGGCTCTCAGAAGGCATCCATTTACTACTAAACAGATTAATCCCCTTACCTGGAGTGGGAGACAGATAGATTAACTATATGTAGATTTTACCATTAAAAACAACAAAATAAGTCTTTGTCCAAAAGAAGGGAGTTTCGTAAACATGGACTCTACATGGAAACATTCCAGACCTCAATCCTCCACGTTTGAATCTAGTAGGATTTGCAGACAAGTATTGGCTAGCAATAACCACAATCCCATTAGCTTTATGGCACAAGAGCAACACTATCCCAATTCTTCTGAGATCCTAAAACATTTTCACGAATATCATAGCTGCCAATGCATACAAATAAATGATCAAACAAACAAAACAAAAAATCCCAGCTCTCCCTCCAAAGAAGGTCATGGTTTCTCTTTGTTTTAAAATAAAACACGAATAATATCCAAACCTTTCTGGCCTCACAAGGGTCACATTTCTTTAGATCTGGAAAACAAGATGGATAAATTAGTGACATATTGACCATGCTTTACTATCTCAAAATTAGAATACAGTTTGTCATAGATACATTCACAATTAGAATACAAATATGAGGGATTGTGCAAGAAAATCTCAGACATACGGTGATCTCAAACTGAGATCTTTCAATCCAAACACATCATTTTATTTTAAAGGAGGAAACTGAGGTGAATGAAGTAGCTGCTTATGAACTAAGTTGAAAGCAGAAATCATCTACGAAGACCCTATTCAGTGCTTTCTCTCCTCTCCACCTTACACCAGAGTGGGGAAAAGATCTGAGTACCAATGTCATGAATATATCAAGTAATCAGAGCACCAGGGAGAAGAAAACAGCGTTCACAGCTAGAGAAAATGCAAAGGTAGCACTGCATGTAAATACAAGAAAGACTAGAATAGTATGATTTGCTTCTCAGGCACAGCAGGGAGATTATCTAAGAGGATGTCAAAAGTATGCAAATGTGATTGAGTGCTGAATGCAAAGGACCCAAGACAATCTGCGAAGCTGGTGGTTGGGGTCTCAATGAACTCCTCATCTACAGGACTAAGAGGAAAGTTTGTTCTTCCTGCTCAGGCATTTGTAAGGGCTGATGAGTATCAGAAAAGGTCAGTAGATACAAAGGTGTTTGTCATTTTATACTTGCTTTTCCAATTCTCCTTCAAAGATTGAAAATATCTCCATTGGGAAGGCATTATGTTTTTCCCTTTGCAGATTCTTGCAGAAAGTCAATTTTATCAGTCCTTTTTGACCTCAGTAATATTCTGCACTGGAACGTATTCGTGATTTTCTTGTCGTATTTTTCAAGAAGAGAATAGGCTCTGAATAAATATTGTTAGTTGCCTTAATGCTGGGGTCCAGTTATTTAGATTTACAAAAGCTTTGAGCCGGAAGGTGGCTTAGAGATTATTAGCCTAGTAGGTCTCAAGCAGGAATGACTTTTCCCCCATTTCCCCAGGAAACATTTGGCCAAACCTGGAGGCATTTTTGGGTGTCACAATTGAGTGGGAGTGGTACAGCATCTAGTGTGAGAGGCCAGGAATCGACTAAACATCCTACAATGTAATGCACAGGACAACCCCTTACAACAAAGAATTAGCCGCCAATTGTCAGGAGTGTCTAGGCTGAAAAACTCTTCTGAATGATTTTATTTTATAAACAAGTATAGGGTTGCTCAGTGAGGTGAAGTCATATCTCATGATATAGAGCCCAATCCTGAATACCTGTGTCGTGACTCTCTTTGTAGTGCTCTTTTATGTAGCGAGTGGAAGTACCATATGCTTTATTAATTCCTTGGACTGGTTCAGATTTTCTATTTACAATTCTCAACATTTTTAAGAGGAATGAACTGCATCCAGTCTGTTCTCTCAGTTGGTTAAGCATCCTAAAAATGACTCGTTGCCCTTCTTTTTAAAAACATGTAAGGAATATTAAGGGGATTATGTTATACACCATGGCCTTGGTAGGTTCTTATGAGCATCGAGTGAAAATGAATACTGAAGCAATCATGGGCTAATTTGGGGGCCTGGAGAAAATTATATAAGCCCAAAATATGGAGTGAACTTTTCTCAAACTTAAGTGCATTAAGAGAGAGAGAAAAAAAATCTTACCTTCTCAAAACAACAGGAGTAGGGAATGTTGACTCAAAGTTAATTCTCTAGAAGGTTTTTCATAACCAGACTTTCATAAGGCACAGTGTCGCTTCCTCCCTATCTCTTCTTTTTGGCTTTCTGTGTGGGGAAGATAAATATACAACTCTTTTTATCGTTGGAACTTGAATAACCACTTTTCCTTGGTCGGCATGTGGCCCCAAAACTGTGTAAATTATTAGTTGTTTAAAGAAGACTGAATCTCAACAAAATTATACTATTAGAGGTTTCAAAAAACTAGATCTCCGATCTAAATTTCCTGGATTTGGGTGACCTTATACTTCCGATTATATTAAAATCATATAGGTCTAAAGGCATTCCCTCCTGTAAAGATTTAACACATTTAAGCAAATTCACACATTCCCTGGTGCCTCATGGTCCAAGGTTCTTCCAGGTATCAACTTGTTAAATTAGAAAGAGAATAATTTGTCTTCTGTTTTGTTTTTCCCTGAGAGTGACTCCTGAATATTATCTAGTCTTCCTTTTTTTTTTTTTTTGAGACAGAGTCTTGCTGTCACCCAGGCTGGAGTGTAATGGTGCAATCTCGGCTCACTACAGCCTCTGCCTCCCAGGTTCAAGCAATTCTCCTGCCTCAGCCTCCCCAGTAGCTGGGATTACAGGTGCATGCCACCACGCTGAGCTAATTTTTGTAATTTTAGTAGAGAATCGTTTTCACTATGTTGGCCAGGCTAGTCTCAAACTCCTGACTTCAGGTGATCCGTCTGCCTCAGCCTCCCAAAGTACTAGGATTACAAGCATGAGCCAACGTGCTCAGCCTTAGTCTTCCTTCTTAAAAGATTATAATTGGCCCCCATTTTAGCCTTATTTTAGCTTTTAAACAAAAGCATTGATCATTCACCTAAAACACATATCCCTAGTAAGTCTACTGATTAATCTCTTTCCCAATAAACTAGCTGTCCCTAATTATTTATAATTAGTTTTCTGCAGAAGGTATTATTATTTAATTTTGGAAAAGTGGCATTTGCATAGTTTTCAAATTTTCTAAAACACTTTCTTTTTGAAAGGCTCTGTATAATTTAACTAATCTACTTCTGCCCCAGTGCATAATGAACTAAAAATGTTTTTGATTACAATAATCCCATTGATAGGGACTGGGGTCAGAGAAATTCTAGACAGAAAACGGCAGGTCCTTGGTGAAACTCTACCCTCAAGCTGAAAAGCCTAAAACCATGGCCCCAAGTGTGAAATTATATCCCTGTTTTCCGACTCACATGTTGTCTTTTCCTAAACCACCTACCACATGCTGTACCTATATAAACCCCAGACTCAGCCCGTAGATGGGACTATGGCTGGACGTCAGAGAGAAGTGCCTTGACTTCAGAGGGACAACTCGACAGAATGCCTTCGAAGAAGAATCAGACCAGAGATGGCCAGACTTCAGCGCAAGATTACCTATACACCCCGTCCCCGTTTTAGCTCCCCTTCCTCTGAGAGCCACTTTCATAGGCAATAAAATCCCCCACATTTACCATCCTTCAATTTGTTTGTGCAACCTCATTTTTCCTGGATGCTGGACAAGAGCTCAGGGGCTATGAATGCAGATACAAAAACCTGTTGCACTGGCCTTTTGCCCTTACTGGCAGAGGGCAGCCATCTCAGTGAAAAAGGCAAAGGGTCCACTGAGCTGTTAACACTTAAGCCGTCGGTGGATGGCAGAGCTAAAAGAGCACTGTAACACTCCCTCTGGGGCTTCGGGAGTTGCAGGCACCCACACCTGGATGCTGCCACAGGGCCTGCATGGAGTTCGCTCCTGCTGGTGCTAACGTATCTGGCTGGTTCCTGCACCTGCTCCCCTGTGCGCTCCCTCCCATGAAGGGTAGAAGGCAGTGGGTCCAAGTTAGTGGAGTTTGATCCCACTGGCACCAAAGTGGCCAGTCAGTTCCAGCACTCGTTTACTCCCGTTTCCATACTCGTTAGTTTGTGCACTCCTTCCCACAAGGAGTTGAGAGTGGCGGGCTGAATAAACAAGGCGCCCCTGTCACGAGTCTTGCCAAGGGCTTAGGAAATATCCTGCTTCACCATGATACGCATGGCATTGATATTGTGTACCTTAACCCAAAAATCTTAGGCCTGGCAAACACAGAGAAGAGACATATAGAATAATAGCTACCTATTAATAATCCAAACATAACATAAAAATATGTGTCCCTAGTGGTGTTTTATCTCTAACAAAGGATTAAATGCTTTCTCCTAAATGAATGTCATTATGTTTCAAAAGTTTGCTAATTGTTGGGCTGGGCGCGGTGGCTCACGTCTGTAATCCCAGCACTTTGGGAGGCCGAGGTGGGCAGATCACGAGGTCAGTAGATCGAGACCATCCTGGCTAACACAGTGAAACTCCGTCTTTATTAAAAATGCAAAAAAAAAAAAAAAAAAAAAAAAAATAGCTGGGCGTGGTGGCAAGTGCCTGTAGTCCCAGCTAGTCGGAGGCTGAGGCAGGAGAATGGTGTGAACCTAGGAGGCAGAGCTTGCAGTGAGCCGAGATCGCGCCACTGCACTCCAGCCTGGGCGACAGAGCGAGATTCCATCTCAAAAAAAAAAAAAAAATAGTTTGATAATCGTCAAATGCATCCAAGATTTACAACTCCAAATAAACGTTCAGTGTTAGAACTGGTCAGCAAAATGAAGATGTATTTTTATGAAATGCATTAAGGGGCATTTGCCTATAAACTATGTGACTTCAGTATCCCATATATATCGTGTGTTGCTTTATTTGATAAAGTTGTTAACATTTATTTTATTACTTATCTCAGCTTTCATTCATGACTCCAGAGAGACCTTTCCTCACTGCTGTGTCTGAAGCAAACTCACATTCCTGCCAACTTTCTCTAAGGATATTACACTGTTTACCTGCCTCTTCAAGATCCTTAGGCCTTACATCCCTGGTGCACTATTCTAACTCCAGTGCCAAACATGTAACAGCACTCAAGAAATGACTTGTTAAAGGAGTAAGTCTGAATGTCCTATTTGATGTTGGGCCCTTAGAGGACAAGAGTAATATTTGTTACTTTGTGCATCTTTAGTGCCAAGCAAAATGTTCCACAAATATTTGGAGTACACTTAAATAGTTCCTCAAATAAATTATCACACTTGGAAAAAAACGTAATTCTTCTGAGCCTCTGTTCTCCTATATAAGACCTTGTTTGTTTGAAAAGTTAAAAACATTAAACAATAATAGATTTATTACTTTTTTTGTTTGTTGCAAAAATGTTATATGGTGTCTGAGTTAAAACATCACCTATAGAATGTCACCACTGCCTGCTTCCTAGACCCTACCTTCATCATATTAAATGTGGAGCGGTATCATTCAGCATGTTGAGCCTGGAGTCAGGCTGCCTTGGCTTAAGTCCCATCTCTGCCCCTTAAAAGCTGTTGCCATCACATAAAATGTGTAACTTCCTTTGTGGGTAAGTTTTTTATCATCAAGTGGAGATAATGTATATACCTATGACATGCAAGTTACATATAAATATTAAAGAAGGAGTCAATATAGCTAAAGCACAGAATAATACATAGCACAAAATAAATTCTAAATGGGTAAACTAATCCTGAAAGCATTTCAGACAATGTTCCCACAGATGTATAAGTAGGTAATTATGAGGCAGTTCCCACATTTAGATTGTAACCCCATGAGGATTGTTTAATTAAAAATTATCCTACCTTTATTCCCTCTGCTTCTTGCTCAGTGTCTGAAATATCACACATCTATTCAATGCAACAAACAGTCATTGAACTCTTATGTGCCAGTTACGATCCTAGGTGCTGAGAATCCAAAGAAAATTGGTGCTAAAATATGTGTTCTTGTGTAGTTCACAATAAATGGAGAGGACAGAAAATAAACAGACCAAAATAATAGATGCAACAAATGTAAATGAAAAGTCTTGTCTTGGTGAGTTCAGCCTACTGTAGCATATGTCATAGACTGAGTGGCTTAAATAACAGAAATTTATTTCTTCCACTTGTGGAGGCTGGGAAGTCCGAGATCAGGGTGCCAGCACAATCGGGTTCTGGGGAGAGCTCTCTTCCTGGTTTGCAGATGGCTGCCTTCTTGCTGTGTCCTCACACGATGAAGAGCAGAGAGAGAGAGAAAGCAAAACTTTTTTGTGTCTCTTCTTTTTTTTTTTTTTTTTTGAGGCAGAGTCTTGCCGTGTCACCCAGGCTGGAGTGCAATGGTGCGATCTTGGCTCACTGCAACCTCCGCCTCCTGGATTCAAACAATTCTGCTGCCTCAGCCTCCTGAGTAGCTGGGATTACAGGTGTCCACCACCATGCCCAGCTAAGTTTTCTTTTTTTAGTAGAGAAGGGGTTTCACCATGTTGGCCAGGCTAGTCTTGAACTCCTGACCTCGGGATCCACCCGCCTTGGCCTCCCAAAGTGCTGGGATTACAGGCATGAGCCACCGTGCCTGGCTTGTGTCTCTTCTTGTAAGGTCACTAATCCCATCACAAGGGCTCCAACCTTAAGACTTAGTTACCTCTCAAAGACCCCACCTCTGAATACCATCACCTTGAGAATTAGGTTTCAACATAAGAATCAGGGGGGCACAAACATCCAGTCCATACAAAGTGTAAAATCAAAATGAATATGCTACCTGCAAGCTAAGAAGCTAGTCTACTTTGTTGGTGTGTGTTTGTAGCCATACCTGTGGGATGGTTGGGGTGAGGGTTAAGAATAGCGACAAGGGTGGAGGGGTGGGAGGAGGCTGGTTAGGCACAGCTTTTGCCAAAGGGGTGGCCACTAGATTAAATCATTAAGGATTAGCAGGAGATGAGAAAATGATTAATGGAGATTTTTTGTTTTGGGAGGTATTTTTGGAAGTGGAAGCTTTGTGGAGGAGATGCTTCTCCAGGTGGAGCTAACAGCATATGTTAATGTCCAGACTTGAAAACAGAGCATGACCCATTTCAAAACCCAATTCCTCAACTTTAAGTTACCATTAATGATAAAAAGATACAGCAGATTTGGTAACAATTTTCTGGGAGTAAAGATCATTAAATGTATGTTTTCAGTTTTTGTTTTTTATTTTTAAAATGTTGGACAAGAGCATACATTTATCCTTTCAATAACTTTCCACTTTCTTACCTAGTGTTACAATCCACACTTGAGTTTACCCTTTCAACATATTGATAGACCAAAAATCACTTTGGACATTTCTAGCTATATATATCCTAATGATCACACATTTTTTTTTTACCACTCTTGCTTATGATCGTATCTTACATACTTTTAAGATTGCGTACATAATTGTGAGGCACGCAGAAGAAT
Source organism: Pan troglodytes (assembly GCF_028858775.2). Taxonomy (NCBI): domain Eukaryota; kingdom Metazoa; phylum Chordata; class Mammalia; order Primates; family Hominidae; genus Pan; species Pan troglodytes. The sequence goes on from NC_072413.2 coordinate 83,181,353, forward strand.
ACTGGTGCTTTTTTATTTCCTATTTGTTAAAATATGTGTAGTCATGCCCTGTGTCATGATGTTTTGGTCAATGATGGACTGCATATAGAAAAGTGATCCCGTAAGATTACAATGGAGCTGAAAAACTCCTATCATCTAGTGACATTGTAGCTGTCCATTGTCGTAACATAGCATAAGGCATTGCTCACTTTTTGTAGTGATTCTGTTGGAAACAAATCTACTGTGCTGCCAGTTATATAAAAGTGTAGCATATAAAATTATGCACAGTATATATGCTTGATGATAATAACAAATGACTATGTTGCTGGTTTATGTATTTACTCTACTATATATTTTATCATTATTTTTGAGTGTAATCTTTCTGCTTATTAAAAAAGAGTTAACTGTAAAGCAGCCTCAGGCAGGCCCTTAAGGAGGTATTCCAGAAGAAGGCATTGTTCTCACAGGAGATGACAGCTCTGTGCCTGTTACTGCCTCTGAAGACCTTCTGGTGGGACAAGATATGGAGGTGGAAAATAGTGATATTTTGATCCTAGTTGTAGGCTAATGTAGGAACAAAAGCTTATAAATTAAGGATATAAAGAAGAAAATGTTTTTGTACAGCTGTGTAATGTGTTTGTGTTTTAAGCTAAGTGGTACTATAAAAGTTCAAAGTTAAAAAAATGTAAAACATTAAAAAGTGTATCAAGTAAAGATGTCACAGTAAGTAAAGGTAAATTATTATTAAAGAACATTTTAAAAATAAATTCAGTGTAGCCTAAGTGTACAGTGTTTATAAACCTTATAGTAGTGTACGGTAATGTCCTAGGCCTTCACATTCACTCACCACTCACTAACTGACTCAATCAGAGTAACTTCCAGCCCTGAAAGTCCTATTCTTGGCAATGGCCCTGTAAAGGTGAACCTTTTTTTTATATTGTATGCCATATCATACTGTATTTTTTAATGTTTAGATACACATACACAAATACTATTGGTCTCCAATTGCCCACATTAGTCAGTATGGTAACATGCTGTGCAGGTTTGTACCCTAGGAGCATTAGTCTATCCCATCTAGACTAGATGTATAGTACCCTATGCCATCTAGGTTTGTATGAGCACATTCTGTCGTGTTCACACATTGAAAAAATTTCCTAACAGTGCATTTCTCAGAACATATCTCTACTGTTAATTGATGCATGACTGTATTTTCATTGCATTTTTTGATTTAATTAAATTATTCGCCTATAGAACTTGAATGTCTTCTCTTGAAATTCAGGTAGAAGCTTTAGACAGATAACTATTCAAGGCCTGAATAATAACCCATCACAGCATATGCAGCATATGAACTGATTATACCAATGTTTCCAAGTTGTGAAAATTCTGATTAATTTGAGATATTACTTCATTTAATTTCATGGCTTAGCCTATAGAGACCCTCCTTTATATGCAAAATAACTTTTTGTGTCAATGCTGTTGAATTTTTTTGAAGAGTTGTATTCAATGGGGAGGGATCCAAATTTAAGGTACAATTCAACTCGGTGGAGATATTTTATCAGTCCAGATCCAACTGAGAGTGAGAAACCACAGAGTAATTTGAAAAGGGAAAGTTGAATATAAAGAATTATTAACTACAACAGTGGAGTAACTATAAGAAAGAAAAAGAGAACACTAAAGAATATTGGATGGCTGAGAGAGCGTACTCAAGGGAGGAACAACTTAGAAGGCAGAGTGGGGTGTGGGAAGGATCCCCAAAGCTGAGATTGAGATACTGTTATAGAAGGTGAGGTTGCAATTCACCTCACCTTCTATAGTGAAGAAGTTCTCTGGGTTGCCCAAACCAGAAATATTTCAATCATCAGGAAATTAGAAAACATCCTTTAGGAGGACAGGCAGGCTGAGGCCCACAGGTGCACACAGGCTCATTCAGGTGTTGGAGGTCTGTTCATCAGCAGGTTGTTTCAAATCTTGTTGTGCACAGAGTCTGTTTTGAGAGGACCATGGAAAGGAGATCAGTAGATTGGGGCCTGGGCTGCCAGCTAGTTGAGGTACTGCTTGCCCTAGAACAGAGCACCTCTGGAAGGGGTGCAGCAGAAGCAAAAAAAAAAAAATATATATATATATATATATATATATATGTATATATGTATGTATATATATGTATGTATGTATATATGTATATATGTGTATATATGTATATATGTGTGTATATATATATGTATATATGTGTGTGTATATATATATATAATTGAAAATAGTACCACATCAGAACCAAGGAAAGAACCTGGTATGTCTTTTCGTTTCTTACTAATGAAAGTTAAACACTGTGCTATTTGCAATGGATATACGCGTAATGCATCCATTATCATAAAGCAGGTAATGAATGAATGAATTTTGAGCTGAGAGACAATCATGAATAGCTAGGACAGCTACCTTCAAATTGCTCAACTGCAGTGGAAATCAACTACAAAGATACCTAATGTGCATTGCTCAGTTAGCACATGCGTAATCTATGGGCACTGACAGTGCTTCCTGACATTTATCGTTTGAGTGGATTTTAAAATATATGCCTTATTACAGAAAATAAGAAAAGACAAAGCAACCCGGGTGGCAGTATTAAGAACATATGACATTCTATGTGTCTGCGGCACAGGATGAATTCAGGACCATCAAAAGTTGAATCAGAAAGAAACTTTTAGGAATCAGATTACAAACCATTTTATTTGTCCTACAAAGGAATGTCAATTTAACTTTAACTACCATAAAAATTAGGGTAGATACTGTTTGAGATCATCAACTATACTTGTAGCTTATTATCTGTATTGCATCTAGCTAGATGGGATAATGTGACTAATTTTTACAAACAGAATTTTAAGTAATGTCATTCTAGGTTGTGGCAATTAAGAGCTTGTGTGTGTTCTGCAACCCCATAGCTTGAAGCAAAAGATTATATTTATTTATTTATTATTTTTTAAAATTTTATTATTATTATACTTTAAGTTTTAGGGTACATGTGCACAATGTGCAGGTTTGTTACATATGTATACATGTGCCATGTTGGTGTGCTGCACCCATTAACTCGTCATTTAGCATTAGGTATATCTCCTAATGCTAACCCTCCCCACTCCGCTCACCCCACAACGGTCCCTGCAGTGTGATGTTCTCATTCCTGTGTCCATGTGTTCTCATTGTTCAATTCCCACCTGTAAGTGAGAACATGCAGTGTTTGGTTTTTTGTCCTTGCAATAATTTGCGGAGAATGATGGTTTCCAGTTTCATCCATGTCCCTACAAAGGACATGAACTCATCATTTTTTATGGCTGCATAGTATTCCATGGTGTATATGTGCCACATTTTCTTAATCCAGTCTCTTGTTGTTGGACATTTGGGTTGGTTCCAAGTCTTTACTATTGTGAATAGTGCCACAATAAACATGCATGTGCATGTGTCTTTATAGCAGCATGATTTATAATCCTTTGGGTATATACCCAGTAATGGGATGGCTGGGTCAAATGGTATTTCTAGTTCTAGATCCCTGAGGAATCGCCACACTGACTTCCACAATGGTTGAACTAGTTTACAGTCCCACCAACAATGTAAAAGTGTTCCTATTTCTCCACATCCTCTCCAGCACCTGTTGTTTCCTGACTTTTTAATGATCACCATTCTACCTGGTGTGAGATGGTATCTCATTGTGGTTTTGATTTGCATTTCTCTGATGGCCAGTGATGATGAGCATTTTTTCATGTGTTTTTTGGCTGCATAAATGTCTTCTTTTGAGAAGTGTCTGTTCATATCCTTTGCTCACTTTTTGATGCAGTTGTTTGTTTTTTTCTTGTGAATTTGTTTGAGTTCATTGTAGATTCTGGATATTAGCCCTTGGTCAGATGAGTAGGTTGCGAAAATTTTCTCCCATTTTATAGGTTGCCTGTTCACTCTGATGGTAGTTTCTTTTGCTGTGCAGAAGCTCTTTAGTTTAATTAGATCCCATTTGTCAATTTTGGCTTTTGTTGCCATTGCTTTTGGTGTTTTAGACATGAAGTCCTTGCCCATGCCTATGTCCTGAATGATATTGCCTAGGTTTTCTTCTAGGGTTTTTATGATTTTAGGTCTAACATATAAGTCTTTAATCCATCTTGACTTAATTTTTGTATAAGGTGTAAGGAAGGGATCCAGTTTCAGCTTTCTACATATGGCTAGCCAGTTTTCCCAGCACCATTTATTAAATAGGGAATCCTTTCCCCATTGCTTGTTTTTCCCAGGTTTGTCAAAGATCAGATGGTTGTAGATATGCGGCATTATTTCTGAGGGCTCTGTTCTGTTCCATTGATCTATATCTCTGTTTTGGTACCAGTACCATGCTGTTTTGGTTACTGTAGCCTTGTAATATAGTTTGAAGTCAGGTAGCGTGATGCCTCCAGCTTTGTTCTTTTGGCTTAGGATTGACTTGGTGATGCGGGCTCTTTTTTGGTTCCATGTGAACTTTAAAGTAGTTTTTTCCAATTCTGTGAAGAAAGTCATTGGTAGCTTGATGGGGATGGCACTGAATCTATAAATTACCTTGGGCAGTATGGCCATTTTCACGATATTGATTCTTCCTACCCATGAGCATGGAATATTCTTCCATTTGTTTGTATCCTCTTTCATTTCATTGAGCAGTGGTTTGTAGTTCTCCTTGAAGAGGTCCTTCACATCCCTTGTAAGTTGGATTCCTAGGTATTTTATTCTCTTTGAAGCAATTGTGACTGCTAGTTCACTCATGATTTGGCTCTCTGTTTGTCTGTTATTGTTGTATAAGAATGCTTGTGATTTCTGTACATCGATTTTATATCCAAAGCAAAAGATTTTAAAGGTAGAATTGCAAAATGAAAACAACCTGGGTCCCTGAGTCACTATGTGGAGCAGTAGAGCTGCAGAGGAGAGCTATCTGACCTACATTGGACCGTAACATTAGTGATAAATAGATCTGTATCTTGCTGGTTAAGTCACTGAGATGTAAGAATTTGTTACTGAAGAACATCCTAGCCCAAAATTGTAGGTAGGAGGATAATGTGATATTGTGATATGGTTTTGGAAAATTGTTTTTTTCTCCAAATAAATGTAAGCTCACTTCAATAAATTTAACTTGAATTGAAATAGAAACAACTAGCCAACAATATGTGCTATTCACTTTATCCCTACAAGATGCTGCAATACTGTTGAGTGAGGGCAAGGATAATATAAATGAAATGGTGCTAATGAATGAGAAAGTTTTCGTGATTTGAGAAATTCAGATAATATAAAAGTCCAAGACCTTATATGTAATATAAAAGTTATGTATATTCATGACTCTTCTTGACTTATTCACCCTTCTTGATGAACATTAAGATGGTAACTGAAATAAGCTTCCTGGTATTTGCTGAGATTTGTGATTACAGGAAGAGATGATGAATGAGAATGAGAATGTCAGGGCAAGGTGTCTGTACAAGTTGACAACCCATGGAGAATGCTCATAAACTTCTTATCATGCATCTTCAAGTGTGTTCTGTATAGTATCTGTTACATAATGTCATTATATTTATTGTATAAAACTATAATACATAGACATTCTATAATTTGTCAATATGACCATTGAAATCTGGAAGAAACATGGGTATTTTCAAAGGCCAAGGAGATACAAAGACCTAGGGATGAAATCTTACCAACATCTGGCAAATGAGACGTAGGTCAATGTTACAAATATTATTATTATTAATATTCTTTATTTGAAATCACATATGGTTACAATTTGCCTTATTGCTATTAAAGTATTTCCAAGATCTTTATGGCTTATTACAACAGTACACTTGTTGTGTAATTGTAAAAACAATTAATTATTTGAATGGGATTACATCAAGTTAAAAATCTTCTGCACAGCAAAGGCAACAATCAACAAAGTGAAGAGACAATCTACAGAATGGGAGAAAACAATTTTCAAGCTATCTATCTGACAAAGATTAATAACCAGAAAATATAAGGAGCTCAAACCACGAAATAGCAAAGAAAAATTTTTTTTCATTAAAAAAAGAGCAAAAGATTTGAATAGACATTTCTCAGAAGAAGACACACAAATGGTTAATAGGTATATGAAAAATGTTAAACATGACTAATAATCAGAGAAACGCAAGTCAAAACCACAATGAGATATTATCTTACCTCAGAATGACTCTTATTAAAAAGTCAGGAACTAACAGATGCTGGTGAGGCTGTGGGAAAAAAAGAGCTCTCCTACACTATTGGTGGAAATGTAAATTGCCAAGGTGGGCTGATCACGAGGTTAGGAGATTGAGACAATCCTGGCCAACATGGTGAAACCCCGTCTCTACTAAAATACAAAAAATTAGCCAGGTGTGATGGTGCATGCCTGTAGTCCCAGCTACTCGGGAGGCCTGAGGCAGGGGAATCCCTTGAACCCAGAAGGCGGAGATTGCAGTGAGCCAAGATTGCACCACTGCACTCCAACCTGGCAGTGAGACTCTGTCTAAAAATAAATGAATAAATAAATAAATAAAATAAATGGAGGTTCCTCAAAACACTCAAAATAGAACTATCATATGATTCAGTAATTCCACTACTGGTTATATAACCAAATAAAATATATCAGTATGTGGAGAACAACATATCTGTGCTCTCATGTTTAATGCAGCATGATTCACAATAACCAAAATATGGAATCCACATAAGTATCCATCACTGGATGAATCAATAAAGAAAATGTGGTAGATAGACACAGTAGAATATAATTCAGCCAATACAAAAGAATGAAATCTTGTCATTTGCAACAACATGAATGGAACTGAAGATTATTACGTTAAGTGAAATAAGTCAAGTACAGAAAAACAAATATTACATGTTCTCACTCATATGTAGGAGTATTTTTAAGCAGATTTCATGAGGATAGAGAGCAAATTGGGGGTTACCAGAGGCCAGGAAGTAGGGAGGAAATAAAGAGAGGTTGATTAATGGGTACAAATATGCACTTAGATAGAAGAAATAAGACCTGGTGTTTGATAGATCAGTAAGGTACCTATAGTTAACATTCATCACTTGTGCATTCCAAAATAGCTAGAAGAGAATAATTAGGAAGTACTTAGGGTAAGAAAATATAAATATTTAAGGTGATGGATATATCAATTATTATGATTTGGTTATATGAATGTATCAGATTATATCAAATTATCACCTTTTTTGTGTGTGTGTGACGGAGTCTCACTCTGTCACCCAGGCTGTAGTGCAGTGGCACAATCTCGGCTCACTGCAATCTCTGCCTCCCGGCTTCACATCACTCTCCTGCCTCAGCCTCCCGAGTAGCTGGGACTGCAGACGCCACCCACCACAGCCGGCTAATTTTTTTGTATTTTTAGTAGAGATGGGGTTTCACTGTGTTAGCCAGGATTGTCTCGATATCCTGACCTTGTGATCCACCCACCTTGACCTCCCAAAGTGCTAGCATTACAGGCGTGAGCCACCGTGCTGGGCCCAAATTATCACATTTACACCAAAATTGTGTGCCTCTAGTATGTATCAATAAAATAAAGTAATTAATTAAAATGTTTATTTGGTATCATTAACACTACGATTAAATTTCCTTCTGTGCCCTTTACCTTTGTTTTTCCACTTTAAGTGCTCTTCCCCTAACTCTCTCCATCATAAGTTAAAACTCCAAAGCAATATTTATAAATGTCTTTAAATATTTACATCTTTATATTTATAACTATGTATTTCAATAACATAGTAATAATAATAGCACTATACAACACTAACACTATGTAAGATGCATATTTCTAAGCACTTTACACATACTGATTTGTTAAATCTTCACAAGAATCTTATAATAATGGGTACTAAAATTATCTGCATTTAACATGTGAAGAAACTGAATCACAGAGAGGTTAAGTAATTGGTCCAAGTCACACAGCAAAACTAAGCTGATACAAGCAGGATTTAAGTCTAGATAACTTTGATGGCAGAATCACTGCTTCTAGTTACAGAATTTGGCATCTTTGAGATTCTAGTAAAACATTAGTGACAATCTCACAAAGAATTGTCGTAAAAATCTGTATTTAATCATTCTACATCAAAGATTCTAATTATTAAACAGTTGGCTTTTCCAAAAAATATCTATACCTTTTACATTTGAGACACAGCATCTATCTGAATGATTACATGTAACCCATACTTAGGTCATAATTTATTCATCGGAATATGTTAATTTTTTTCCTTCCCAACTCTGCACTTAATTTAAGTCTATAAGATTTGTGACAAGATTTAAAATATCAAAAATGCCTTGGTCCAATTGGTTATTTAATGTTGTTTTTTAAGGGGGTGTCTTATATAGAACTTGAAAGTAGATTTCCACATTAAATTATTAGATTAAACCAGCAATTGTAATGGTTCAAATGCTTTGTATAAAAGGATATTAGTCAGGACAGGCATCCTCTGGTTACATAATTGTATGGTAAAGTGACTTGTGTGTGTGAGAGAGAGTATGTGGCTGTGTGTGTGTATGTGGGTGTATGTATTTATATACTTCTTAAAGAAAAATAGGAAATAAAGAGTTGACCAGCTGGATTCACACACACACAGAAAAATTAAAATAATTAAATAAAGAGGAATGAAATCTTTAGAAGCAGTAAATACCTTGTGCCAAATTGGGTTAGGAGTTGAGGGCAGAGAGTGGGAGCATATGGTGAAGTGGAGCTTCTCAGTGATGTATCACATTTTTTCAAGTAACTTGTAAGTTTGCATTTTAATATTAGGAACAGCTTATGCTGGGTAAATAAATTGATATGCATCAACTATTACATCAACAACTCATCGAAGAGACTGGGGTATTAAAGCTAAACTTAATACCTGTTATACTATATTAAAAAAATGCTCTTTAGTAGCCTTGGAGTGCTTACTTTTAAGCAAGGGAATAATCACCGAATAATTGTGGCCTAAAAAAAATTAATAAGCCATGGAGAAGATAGATATTACTGACTAGCTTGCCATTTCCTTTTCAAAATGAATGATTGTAGGTTTTTATTGGTTTAGTTTTCATCTGTTTGAGAATGCTTCCCCCCTTCTTTGTGGTTGGTTTGTTTGTTTTAAAGACCAGCACCACAGGGAAAGGAGCAAAGCACAGCTTTTCTGAAAAGTCTTTTGTGTTTGCTCATTTTGGCCAAGGAATTAATCCCAGACCTGCCTGTTTATATGACAGTGTTGATATCTGATTCTGTCACTCAAAAGAAAATACAAAACTTTCTTTTGGCATCAATAATTCTATTTTTCCCAGATTGGGTAAGACACAGACACTCTTCTGAATTCCATTTTTTTCTAGGAAGAACGGTTACCTTTGATGACTTAAAATTTATATATTATTAACATATCTTTGATTATTTATTTGAAGAGACTCCAAAACCAGATGGAATTAAACCAAAAGCTTCACAATCTGGTCTTCTAATTAACCTTTTAAAATTTCAAACTATTTTGCCTGTCATTCACATTTTTTGCTTTTATGGTGGTTCTTTTCCCATTCTTACTGCTTCTAATCTTCTTTTTCATCTGTGGAATTTTAAGCGCCTTTATTTTAAAAGAATGTCACTTTTGTTATAGTGGTATCATGTGCATTATAGAAGAGAATAAACGATGCAAATAAACAAACATATTTTATCCTGTTGTAACTTTGGTTAAGTACTTTTTAACTGCTTTTAAAATTTCAAAAATTAGGTTCAAACACTGCCCACTTTTGTTGT